>NW_013581190.1:0-551703 GCF_000721765.1 Aureobasidium namibiae CBS 147.97 | reverse complement strand
CCCACTTTGCCTTTTCCTCTTTCTCTCTCTTTTTGGTTCTCTCTTCTCCCTTTCCCCTCCTTCCTATTCTGCTGGATTTGGACCGTTGGGATGTGCAGGGATCAAAAAAAAAGGGTCAAACTTACATGGTATATCACAAGCACAACCCGGATACCTGTTCTCGTACCACGTACCGCCCACACCGGCATTCTTGTCGTAGATGGTCAAGTCTACATTGCGCAAGCGCTCTGGAATGCGTATGCCGTGATAGATGCCAGAGTATCCTGCACCCACGACAATAACTTTCAGGGGTCGTAGGTTCTCGATGGGGACGTCGTGGAGAGCGAAGCCAGCAGAGGAGGAAGGGGAGGCAAAAGTGGTGGCATTGGTGGGTGAGTCTACCCTTTTTGTGGCTGTGGAAGGGATGGCCTTGTCGAGAACGGCGTCTAGGTCTTTTTCGAGGGGATGGTGGTCTTGTTCTGGGAGGTTGGGTATGGCGGACATGGTTGCCGTAGGAGAGTCAGTGGCGCCACTAGAGCATTTACACACTCTTCTCTCAGAAGCGAGGAAAGAGGTGGGATGGCAGAGTAGAAAGATGGATAGCCGATTGAGAAGAGGGATGACACGAGAAGGAAGAAAATCGAGATGCAGGAAACAGCAAAAACCTACAAAAAGCCGGCGAGACCACGGTCGTTGATCCCACCTTATATACTCTCTACGTACGGAAACAGAGACAGGTACCACATGTGGAGCCCATCATCGTCCATGTAGCAGCCGCAGTCCAAATTCCGCACTCCTCGGTCCCCTCATCAGGAAGTGGAGTCAACCCATCGCAAAAGTGGATCCCTAGAGGCGTCAATGACCTTAACTGCCGTGGGGTTTCGCTCACATCTCCCAGCAGGCAAAAGGAAACAAGCACAAGACATAGGAGATCGCACATTTGACAGAAACAACAAGGTTACGGGACTCCATAGAAAAGTGGATCCCTCGACTCGGAAAACGTGCGGGGTGCACAAAAAGTGGGGCAAGCCATTGTATGGGGATGGGTCTTGCGGCGTGTGGAGACTTGCGGAAAATCGGATCTTTCGAAGGGAGACGGGGACGACATGGCAGATGTTTCCGGCATAAGAAGCAAGTGGAGTACGGTTAAATAGTGTCACGAGGGATATTGGCTGCTAAGAAGTAAGGCTTGTGAGACGGGAATCTGAGATGCAGTCTAGCGAGTGGAAGCCTGGATGACCATCGCTGTGAAGCCGACTCGCCTGGGTGATATTCCTAGAATACGGAAACAATTATGTCGGAGAGAGGAGAAAGTCAGCGGGTCACTGGCTCTGCTGGGCCGCCGTCTCAAGTGCTTTTGACCTTTGATGCTGCAATCTCCTTTGCTGATGCTGCCACACTCTCTGCAGCCTCTCTTGCCTTCTCAGGCTGAGGATGAACCCAGTTCTCAGGCTTCCTTCCATACATCTGGAACATGGGCGTGAACGATCCTGAAGAACGATTAGTTTGACCGGACTTCACCCAGATTCAACACTGTCAATTCAGAACAGGTCAAAAAACTTACCGTATTTACCACCATCTCTGAGACCCCAAACCGCTTGTGCCTGTGTGTTGAGCGCTTCCAAGGTAGAATCCCCGTCGATCTTGCTGTACAAGCCGACCTTGATCTTGAACCACACCCATGCTTTCCAAGCTCTCCACACTGCAGGCTTGAGACAGAATACCAGCATCCGATCACTCCAATTCGAGGCTTTGGAGACATCACCGTCCAAAGGGGCCCACCAAGGACGGCTTTGCAGACCCTTGAGTGCATGATCTTCCATATGCAGAACATCGAGACCGACGAACTCGAACTCGGAAATAGCTTCCTTGACGGTCTTCATATTGGCGATGCCGTCCCCGCGTTCGATTCTGCGGCGTACGTCCAGGTGTTCTGGGTTCTTGGGGTCGAACTTGTCAGTCATGCACCATTCGCCTACGCTCATGACACCGCCGGGTTTGAGCACGCGACACATCTCGACGTAGACGTCACGTAGTTCTGGGGCATGAACGGTCGCTTCTTGAGAATAGACAAAGTCGAAAGTGTTGTCAGGGAAGGGCATTTTCTGGAACCACATGTATTAGTTGTGTATGGTTGAACACAACAAGAGGATATCTTTTACACAGAAGTCTGCCCAGACAAATTCAACTTTGTCAGAGACACCTTCCTTTTCAGCGTGCAGGTTTGCACGATAGACCTGATACTCGGTGATTGTGACGCCCGTGATGTGGACCTAGGAGGGTCAGATGATTCAAGCACCCATACCAAGATGTGGCACTCACATCGGCCCACCTTGCATACTCACGAGCTGGCTCACCGACGCCACAACCAGCGTCTAAGCCTCGCATACCAGGCTTAACACCCATGATCATGAATTGGTAATGGTCATGAGCAGACAAGGCCTCTCGAAGCGACTGTTTGTCATCCAAAAACGGAGCAAAGTGGAACTTTGGGTTCCATGCGAGCTCGAGGTTCAGCGTGGCCAACTCGTAGTAGCTGTGCGTGTATTAGCTTCCAAGGCTACCTTGAAGAATGTACTGCAAAGCTCACTCATGAGCAATCTGGGCGTAATTTTGCTTTCTCTTTTCACGTTCTGCCTCGAGCACTTGGATGTTTAGCGGCAGCTTGTCGTTATTCTCTTCCGCACTGTAGTGACTGCGCACCGCATCGCCCCAAGAGTCATCATCCCGAGTTTTTGGTAGATGGGTTGTTAAGGATTTAGGGAGATAAGTGTTGATAACTGGTGTCTGAGCATCTTGAGGTGCCATATCCGCGACAGATTGTGGATTAGAAGTTCGAGCAAATAATGAGGGTGGTGCAAGACACTCGAACAGAACATGCTCTTATCGAGGGAATATATCGATGATGGCCAAGCATGATTCTCAGGAATGCATGTGAAACCCTGTTTAGAAGCCTTCGTATTGTTTGTATGGAGACAGGGATACAGAGACAATGGCTTCACGACATGCTGTTGGCGACAGCTGAAGAAGGATCAAAACACCTACCTTTGTGGGTCTCGATACTCTGATACTCAGTTTTCATCTCATTGGGATGATTACTATGATCCACTCTGGCTCTAGCTTATGATGGAGTTGACAAAGTCGGATTCATGATGGAAACGGTTGCATCGACAGGTGAGCAAACGCTATGGAAACTGCATGCTGGCGATAAGGCGTTTCACATGCAGAAGATATGCCAAGATTTAGCGTCATAGCAGATGGGTCATGAGGGCTCGGGACCTTCGATACAGCAATGACCACCGAGTCCTTGACCGACACGTCTGAGAGGCTTCTCCGTTCTGCCTTTGATACGACAGGATGCCTAGTCAAGAACCTATGTTGACGCGCCGCCCGTCGTCACACAACGACGAGCGAGCGACCGAAGAAGATGCTCTGTTGACCGGACAGAGACCAAGCCGCCAGCCCTCTGCCTCTCGCTGGGCCAGATACCGAGAGATTGCCCTCTTCGCCTGGGGCCTCATAGCTACCGCCGCTGTCATCGTCCTGGCCGTTGTCTACCAGCACCAAACTTCAAAGACCACTCCCGAGAAGCATGGCGACCGACCCACAGGAAAGAGAAACCTCGTCTTCATGGTTAGCGACGGCATGGGTCCAACCTCGCTGGCCCTGACCCGCGGCTTCAACCAACACGTCAATGCCCTGCCCTGGGACCACACTCTGGGCTTGGATAAGCTCTTGATCGGAAACAGTCGCACGCGAAGCAGCAACAGTCTTGTCACCGACAGCGCTGCTGGAGCCACTGCCTTCAGCTGTGGCCACAAGTCCTACAACGGCGCTATCAGCGTCACCCCCGATCACTCTCCCTGCGGCAGTGTCATGGAGGCTGCAAAGAGAGCTGGCTACACCACTGGACTCGTCGTCACAACCCGCATCACCGATGCTACACCTGCCTGCTTCGTCTCGCACGTCAGAACTCGCATGATGGAGGACGAGATTGCGGAACAACTTATCGGCAACGGCCCTCTGGGTAGAAACGTCGATCTAGTCCTCGGTGGAGGAAGATGCCACTTCTTGCCCAACACTACTGCTGGAGGCTGCAGAGCCGACGGCAGGGATCTGATTCAAAAGGCGGACGAACACGATTGGAATTACGTTAGTTCTCGCGAGGACTTCGATAACCTGGGCACGTCAGTCAAGCTTCCGTTGCTTGGACTGTTCGCACCCACCGACATTCCTTTCGAGATCGATCGCCGACACGTTGACAGCGAGTACCCATCGCTCGAGGAGATGACCAAGACCGCTCTCCGTGCTCTCAAGGATGCTACCAAGGACAGCGATCAAGGCTTCTTCGTCATGATTGAGGGCAGCAGAATCGACCATGCTGGTCACAACAACGATCCTGCTGCTCAAGTCCATGAGGTGCTTGCCTACGACAGAGCCATGCAGGCTGTCATCGAATTCCTTGAAGAGGACGATACTGAAGGTCTTATGGTCGCGACTAGTGACCACGAGACTGGCGGCTTGGCTACTGCTAGACGTATGTCTCTTCCTGCCTCTTCAGATTGTGAATCTCGCTAACACGACTCTAGAACTGAACGTCAACTACCCTGAGTATCTCTGGTATCCTGGTGTCCTCGCCAACGCAACCCACAGTGCCGAGCACACTGCCCGTCTATACTTCTCTCACCTCTCAACCTCCAAGTCCTCTGACGCCGACCTTGGCAAGTATCTCACTAAGCTCATCGACGACAACCTGGGCATCAAGAACATCACTCCTGAGGAGATCGATCACCTTATTGCACACCCTGTATTGAGCCCATGGACCATGTCGGAAATCATCAGCAAGCGCAGTCAGACTGGCTGGAGCACCCACGGTCACAGTGCCGTCGATGTAAACATTTACTCTTCCAACCGCCATGCATCAAAGAAGCTCCACGGCAATCACGAGAACACAGAAGTTGGCGAGTTCTTGCGTTGGTACTTGGATGTTGAGGACGAGGTCAAAGAAGTGACTAAGGAGTTGAAAGAAAAACTAGACATCTCTAGTGGTGAGAGTTGGCTTGGTGCTATTCCCTCTCAGGAGGAGTTGGCCAAGGTGGAAAGCCATTTGATGAGTCCTCAAAGAGGCTTTGACTAGACATATCTGAGTTGACAGAGATGGATCAAAGCGTTAGCATAGGGTTGGACATTGCATTGGTAGAGCATATACCCACATTTGTTGGAGGCAAGCATGTCGTCTCGTAAGATAGAGATATATTCATATGGTTGATTCAATTTGACCCGCCTCTTACCTTGTCAACTCTACAGCCAGCATGAAAGAGGGTCATTTCAACATACGTTCGGCTGCTATGTAGCTTGCATAGCAAGGTGATTCTAGTTCCACGGTGCATATCCCAGAAGGCTCTAGCACCTAGTTGTAGACCATCTAAAGGTGTATAGACCCTTTGGGTGTCATGTGCACCCTCTACGCAAGAGGCAGAACCTTCATCATCTCATGTAGTGCCTTTTTGTCTGAGTTCAGATGTCTTTAGGACACGCTCTGGTTACGCGTCATGAGCTTGCTTTGCAGAGTGAATACGGGCTATACCAGCCACGCACTGTAGCAACCACGGCAACTAGAACCGGTCTGAAGTGACGATTTCCAGAAAAGCAGCCAGCCAAAACAACCAATCTTTCTGGCGAAGTCTCGCACAGAATTTTTTATCAAAGCTGCTCACCAAAAAGGGTGTCCATATTTGAACGCTTACCCAGCAACGATCTCTCAAAAGCATTGAGGTAAGCAAACATATCTTCCTAGTCTTAGCAGAGGCTGTGGTTAAGCGCGACTGACCCAGTCCCGTGGCCTTATGTATGCGCACGATCTTACTGATGACTGATGATAGCAACATGGACATCTCCTCTGCCATGTGGCGCAGAAACAACAGACCTACCTGTCGTATGTGGCAGATGGGTCGCTGCCCCCTGAACAGCATCCAGTGCGAGTTCCGTCATGTCGATCCTTCTGGTTCGACTGCGCAGCCTATGTTGCAAGAAGCTTTTGTCCCTCAGCCTCGCACCCCAGATCGCAATGGCGACCACAACATACATAGAGAGAGACAGCTTATGCTTGCCGAAGGCTTTGCTGTTCAGTCGCCTGGTTCCCCTGATGACTCTGGCAGTCAAACGGTTCGCAGGAACAGGCAGCCATTGCAGGAGATTGTTCTTCCTGCTTCTCTGACCGAGGCTGTCAGTTTGGATGATGTCCATGAAGAGGTTGACCAGAGCACTTGGGGAAGTCCGAGAAGTAGTCCTCGGCGTTGGGCTACTGGAGAGATGCAGCCCAGGGCATTTGGTAAGTTGTCTTTGTTGACTGGATAACAGCCCAACAAGCGGAACATGCGCTAATACCGAGCAGGTCTCCAGGCATTCGCAAGTGTTGCAACACAGAACGACCCTTCTGATGGTTCAAGAGCTGAGGCCGGAGCTTATGATGGTATGTCGCAAGCTTGATTCATTCTTACTGGAAGACGTCCTTTGACTCACCCTTGCTTGTAGGACCGGAAGACGTTGTCACTATCTGGGAAGACCAAGACGGATTCCATGAAGGCTCCATTGGCAGTGCTCCCATGAGCGAGAGTGACAGCGAAGATGGTATGTTCGCGGCGCCCACCTTTGTTAACCCACACTCTTACTGACCTATTCACCCGCAGAGATCTCAAGGCTAGCTGGACTCAACGATGAAGACTCCGACGAAGAGGGTCAAGGCAAAGAGAACGAGCTTCCAGTCGTGATGGCGCCGAGAGTGGTGATGACCACTGAAGGAGAGGGCCAGCGCTCGAGGTTCGAACGCTTCGAACGCACGGACTTCAACGCACGCGAAACTCCATCACCACCACGCTCTTTCATCTCTGCATCCACCGAACCACCATCGCGCAACATGAGCCATTCGAGAGAAATGTCTCAGAACGGTGGTACTCCTAACGAGAATGGTGTCGGACCCCACCCTTCCTTCATCCAGGTCGCCAATCCATACATCTTCCAGCAACAATTGCAGAGTGCTTTAGATGCTCTTGGCGCAACTGAACACAAGGAAGACAGCATTCGTCTTCAAGGCGTGCATTACATCGACAGCGTGAGAAAGGCTCTCCTACTGTAAGTCTCTTTACACCTTATTTGCCACGATCTCTAAATTGTCTTCTTTCCAGACCTGTTCGCACCTTCAACACTGCTGTCGTCTACTATCACAAATTCCGCCTGGTCCATGCCGACAACGAATACATGTGGGCTGTACGTGACAAGCCGTCTATGAAGCCCCGAGTCCTCTTTGCTGATATTCGATAGGATGCTGCCGCTGCTGCGCTCTTTTGTGCTTGCAAGATCGAGGACACTCTCAAGAAGTCGCGCGAGGTTCTTTGCGCCGCCTGGAACCTAAAGCTGTCCTCATCAGAGCACTTGAGTCCTGATGATCCTGTGAGTTTCTTTCCGATCAGTCTTTCGGATTCTGATGCTAATGATTCTCAGATGTTCGAACAGCCATCCAAGACTGTGGTCGGCATCGAGCGTCTCATGCTTGAATCAGCAGGCTTTGACTTCAGAACCAGACACCCCCAAGAACTCATCATCAAGCTTCTGAAGCAGCGTGGACTTCCCAAGGAAACCATGGGTAGAACTGCCTATAACATGTCGATCGACCTTTATCGCACTTTTGCACCCCTCAAGCAGACCTCGCAGACCATGGCAATTTCTTGCATTGAATTGAGCGCACGTCTCTTGAATCTGACTACAGACTTCAACATGGACTCGATCGTTGGTCCTGGAGGCATCAGCCTCGAGGAATGGTCAACCACCCGCGGCCAAATCATGGAGACTCTACTGGATCTGCTCGACCTCTTCACCCACCACCGCCACGCTACAATCGTCGGCCCCCAATTCTCCATTGACAACTATATCGCCATCCGCATCACTCTGAACAAGGAGGCCACCGCTCTTAACCTGCCTCGCTACACTGAGATGGTTGACGCTCCCAAGTCGGCCAACGGCGCAGCCAACGGCGCCAACAAGCACTCGTCCGATTCCCCTCCTGCAATGGGCCCGACCTCTGCCACGGGCGCGCGCAGCAGAGTCGGAGAGCGTGGCAAAGACGGCACCGTCCGTTTCATGCTCTCCGCCGAGCGCGCTCGTGCTGAGAAGGAGGTCGTGGCAAAGTACTTTGCCGCCGACGAGTACGAGACCTACGAGGAGGAGGTCGATGTTCCTCTTGGCCAGTAGGCTCCTCTGCTCGTCGGTCGGCTTTGTGTTTTTCCTTTGATGTACAGCATCGGGTGGTTGCATAGCGGAGGCGTTTGGGAAGGGGTTGGTGGGTCGTTTTCGTTGATAGGGGGGCCCGGTCGTCAAAAAAGATACCCTCTCGGCCGGTCGCCGGTCTTTTGTTAGATAGTAGTCACAATGCACAAAGCAGTCCGTTTGAAGTATTATGTCTCCCTATCTGACTAGGTCGTGTCTATACCCACGTGAATGCATGATAATCTCTAGAAATGAAGTCGCGCCCATGAAACGTCTTCATCTCGATCACTGTCTTGATCTATCTCAAACCTGCATCAGCAATCACCACAGACCATAGAAATGCAAAGTGGTCTTTGATCCGAACTCGTGCCCACTGAGAGCCCCCAGATAGAGATATCTTTCTGGACACCATTCCAACTCTTGGAATCATTTTGCATTTCTATAGCGGCATACAAACCAGGCTTGATCACACGAGAGAGCAAAAACGCCGACAGAAGTCACTCGTTCTGCATCCGAGTATGCGGCAACTTGGGTGGATGTGTGAGTGTTCCAGACAAAAGAACAAAAAGTGAAGCTCTCCATCAGGGAATCGAACCCTGGTCTCCCGCGCTTGACGAGAAGTTACTCTTGACAAGCGGAAATCATGACCACTAGACCAATGAAGATGAGCCAGCTGTGCTGGGATTGGTGTCACATGATGAGAGGCTTTTTATCTTTAGAAAATATATAGTTTCCAAAAAAGGCTCATATCAAGCTGTTTTTTGCTAACCACGAAGCCTAATACCGATATCGCCGCGCGGATAGCTCCAAAGAATCTAGGCCGGCGGACACCGCCGACACTCCACAGAAGACATGACTGTCAGATACTCGAATGATTACTTGAGAGACCAGACCAAAGCATCGACAAGCGTTGCTCGGAGTCGCGAACTGCCGTATCTTTGTGGCACAGGATGCACGGCTGGGGTTGTTCGGCCACAGGGTGTTTTTCGATGGGTCGCGAGGTTCAGGGACCGTTTCTGTGCCCCGCGTTGTTTGCGATACGCAGAAAGATGGACGGCGGCGGCGGCCACTGATAAGACACAGAAGGGTAATCCCATATACTCTCAAATGCCTTCCTGTCTGATTGCTCGATACCTTTCCGCTTTATGGATGCTTGTGAAGCTAGACCTCTAGGATCTTTTCTCTGTTCGCCACACGTTCTCCGTCCCTCCTCTACACCTGCTGGTCTATATATGAAATAAGCCTGGGACCAAGCTATCATTGTACAACATGGCACCTGGATTAGTCGACCCTGAGCCTGCCGTCTCGCAGTCGGCAGTGCGTACACTCTCGTCAATCACCGAGGAGTACGACGACACACTGAGATTCTACCTGAACGGCACAAAGGTGGTACTCGACACAGCGGACCCTGAAGTCACATTGCTCGAGTATATTCGTGGAATCGGCTTGACAGGGACGAAGCTCGGTTGCGCCGAGGGAGGCTGCGGTGCCTGCACAGTTGTCGTGTCACAGTTCAACCCGACGACAAAGAAGATATACCATGCCTCGGTCAACGCATGTCTGGCTCCTCTGGTCAGTGTGGATGGCAAGCATGTCATCACTGTCGAGGGAATTGGCAGTGTCAAGAACCCACATCCCGTGCAAGAAAGAATAGCCAAAGGAAATGGTAGTCAGTGTGGTTTCTGCACGCCTGGCATAGTTATGGTACGAGTGCTCGTGTTCTTGCTCAGTCTAGAGATGCTAACACATCTTCATAGAGTCTTTATGCCCTGCTACGAAACACGCCCGAACCGACAGAACACGAAATCGAAGAAGGATGCGACGGTAATCTCTGTAGATGCACAGGATACAGACCCATCCTCGACGCCGCCCAGACCTTCAAGAAGTCATCCTCCAACGGCAGTGGCTGCTGCAAAGACGACGCGTCAGCTGTTTCTACCGAGGGAGGATGCTGCAAGACAAATGGAAACGCTACAAAGGTCACACCTCCGTCGAAAGGCTGCGGAAGAGTGGGAGGATGCTGTCAGGACGGCAAAGAATTCGTTGATGATCAACCCATCAAGCGATTTACGCCTCCTGGCTTCATCGAATACAATCCAGACACACAACTCATCTTCCCTCCAGCGTTGAAGAAACATGAGCTCAAGCCGCTGGCTTTTGGCAACAAGAAAAAGAAGTGGTTCAGACCAGTCACACTACAACAATTGCTCGAGATCAAGAGCGTTTATCCTTCAGCGAAGATCATCGGTGGTTCGTCAGAGACACAGATCGAGGTCAAGTTCAAGGGTATGCAGTACACCGCCTCGGTGTTTGTTGGTGACATTGCCGAGTTGCGCCAATACGAGTTTCACGACGACTACCTGGAGATTGGCGGCAACGTTGTCTTGACCGACCTCGAGCAGATTGCCCGCGACGCAATCGAGCGATATGGACCCACCAAGGGACAGCCCTTCATAGCAATCCTCAAGCAACTGAAGTACTTTGCCGGGCGTCAGATCAGAAACGTCGGTACACCAGCTGGAAATCTGGCTACTGCTTCACCTATCTCTGACTTGAATCCCGTATTCATGGCAACAAATGCTACCATTGTTGCCAAGTCGCTCGAACAGACTACCGAGATCCCCATGTCCGACTTCTTCAAAGCATACAGATTGACTGCACTGCCTCCGGATGCCATCATTGCAAGCATCAGAATTCCTGTCTTCAAGGAGAAGAACGAACACATGCGCGCATACAAGGTGTCGAAGAGAAAAGACGATGATATTGCTATTGTAAACGCTGCTCTTCGCGTGATCCTGAGCGACTCGAACGACGTCAAAGACTGCAGCCTGGTTTACGGCGGTATGGCCCCTGTCACCATCTCCGCCAAGGAGGCAGTGAAGGCTCTGACCGGCAAAAAGTTTACAGACCCAAAGACTCTGGAAGCAGTAATGAATGCATTGGAGAAGGACTTTGACTTGAGGTTCGGTGTACCCGGTGGTATGGCAACTTACCGCAAGTCTCTGGCTCTTGGCTTCTTCTACCGCTTCTACCACGAGATCTTGTCTGAGCTTCCCGTCACGGATGCAAACATTGATCACGATGCTCTTGGTGAAATTGAGCGTATCATCTCGTTCGGCAAAAAGGATCACAAGGCTGGAGAAGCCTATGAACAGAAGATTCTTGGCAAGGAGCAACCGCATGTGGCAGCTCTGAAGCAGAGTACTGGAGAAGCACAGTACACAGATGACATTCCCGTACAAAAGAATGAACTCTACGGATATATGGTCTTGTCGACCAAAGCACATGCCAAGATTACCGGCGTGGACTATGAGGCTGCTTTGGAGATTCCGGGTGTCATCGAATGGGTCGACCACAGAGATTTGCCCAACCCCGAAGCCAACTGGTGGGGTGCGCCAACTTGCGACGAGACCTTCTTTGCTGTTGACGAGGTCTTCTGCGCTGGCCAGCCGATCGGTATGGTTCTGGCTACCTCGTCCAAACTCGCCGAAGCTGGTGCTCGTGCAGTCAAGGTCGATTACGAGGAACTGCCAGCAATATTCACCATCGAGGAGGCTATTCTCAAGGAGAGTTACTTCAACCACTACAGATATATTCAGAACGGTGATGTCGTCAAGGCCTTTGCCGAAGCTGACCACGTCTTCACTGGTGTCGCTCGTATGGGTGGTCAGGAGCATTTCTACTTGGAGACCAACGCTTGTGTTGCTGTTCCCAAGCCCGAAGACGGCGAGATGGAAATTTTCAGCAGTACTCAGAACCCTTCCGAAACACAGACATATGTTGCTCAAGTGACCGGAGTCGCTGCGAACAAGGTTGTTTGCCGTGTGAAGCGTCTCGGTGGTGGGTTTGGTGGCAAGGAAACTCGCTCCATCCAGCTTGCGGGTATCGTTGCTACAGCTGCCAAGAAGGTCGGTCGTCCAGTTCGCTGTATGCTTAACCGCGATGAGGATATCTTGACTTCGGGTCAAAGACATCCTTTCCTTGCTCGCTGGAAGGTCGGAGTTAACAAAGATGGCAAGCTCCAAGCTTTGGACGCAGATGTGTTCAACAATGGTGGTTGGAGCCAGGATCTCAGTGGTGCAGTCGTCGATCGTGCACTCTCTCACATCGACAACGTTTACAAGATCCCCAATGTGTTCGTCCGTGGTCGCGTTGCCAAGACCAACACAGTGTCCAACACTGCTTTCCGTGGATTTGGTGGTCCTCAAGGCATGTTCATCACCGAGACATTCATGTCGGAAATCGCAGACAAACTCAACATGGATGTGGATGATCTTCGCGAGATCAACTTGTACCAGCCCGGCGACAAGACCCACTTCCTTCAAAAGCTCGAGGACTACTATGTGCCCTTGATGTACAAGCAAGTCAAGGAAGAATCCAACTACGTCGAGAGGAAGAAGGAGATTGTCGCCTACAACGAGAAGAGCAAGTACTTCAAGCGCGGTATCTCGATGATTCCTACCAAATTCGGTATCTCATTCACTGCCCTCTTCTTGAACCAGGCAGGTGCCTTGGTACACATTTACCACGATGGTTCCGTCCTCGTCGCACACGGAGGAACAGAAATGGGTCAAGGTCTCAACACGAAAATGATCTCCATCGCCGCCGAGGATCTCGGCGTGGCCATGGAAGATGTTTTCATCTCCGAGACTGCAACAAACACCGTCCCAAACACCTCTTCTACAGCTGCCTCAGCATCCTCAGATCTCAACGGCTATGCCATCCACAACGCCTGCGCACAACTAAACGAGCGCCTCGCCCCTTACCGAGAGAAACTCGGTCCCAAAGCTACAATGAAAGAGCTTGCTCACGCCGCCTACTTCGACCGCGTCAACCTTTCTGCTCAAGGCCACTACAAGACCCCAGATATCGGCTACGTCTGGGGGCCCAACACGGGTCAAATGTTCTTCTACTTCACACAGGGCGTTGCCTCCGCCGAAGTCGAAATCGACACGCTGACCGGCGAGTGGACATGTCGTCGCGCCGACATCAAAATGGACGTCGGACGCAGCATCAACCCGGCCATAGACTACGGACAAATCGAAGGCGCGTTCGTGCAGGGCATGGGTCTCTTCACCATGGAAGAATCACTCTGGCACCGCAGCAGCGGTCAACTCTTCACCCGTGGCCCGGGCAGCTACAAGATCCCTGGATTCAGAGACATCCCTCAGGAAATGAATGTGAGCTTGCTCAAAGATGTGAATTGGGAGAATTTGCGCACGATTCAGCGGTCCAGGGGTGTCGGTGAGCCGCCGCTGTTTATGGGCTCTGCAGTCTTCTTTGCCATCAGAGCTGCGTTGAAGGCGGCGAGGAAGCAGTGGGGTGAGGAGGAAGTGTTGGAGTTGCATTCGCCGGCGACGGTGGAGAGGATCAGATTGAGTTGTGCGGATCCGATTGTCAAGAGGAGTATGGTTGTGCCGCAGGAGGGCGAGAAGAGTTTCTTCATGAGCATTTAGGTATGAGGACTTCTGTTGGCTAGGATATGTGGCGTTGTTTGTTTCTTCAATGCATGGTATTATGAATGTTTTTGCAAACTTTCTGTCTCCAACTCTTCTATTCAGACATGCCTTGCATTGTCTGCTGTCTGTAAAATGCTTCCAAGATCATTCGTTCCTTCCAGGGTTGCTCTTTCCTTCCATCTTTATAGATTCCATTGATATCACCTAGCGTAAGAATCGAGGGGGAGCGAAGGATGGCAAAGATGAGCCACAAATAAGGAAGCAGAACATGAAGAGAGACATGAAGCAGAAATTGAAGAAGCTTTTAATCTGTATGAACATTAAACATAAGCGAAGGTGAATGGTATCTAGCGATCTAAATAGAGAATAAAAGAAGAAAGGAGAAAGATTCCATCTATCCAAACAACAACCGGACTCAATGACCGGCATGCGTGGCATTGCTGAAGCCCCATGTAAGTCTCTGTCCTCTCGTGGAAGGATACTTGTGGCTCTCTCCCTTGACCACATCTCTCTTAGAATTAGCCTTTGCAGCCGCGGCAGCAGCATCAGAGTACAATCCCGAAGTGTAACCATAAGCAATGCTAACAGAAGGATTGGCAATATCAAAGTAACCAGAAGTGTCAGTCTCACTCTGGTCAGAGAAGTACTGCACACACTGCCAGAAGCCCGCGCCTGCATCGCCAGCAAGTCCACCGTTGCCATTGCTGACAAAGTGCAAGTCAAAGGACAGATACTGGTTAGGGTCGTCGAAGCGGTAGAAGGCGTCTTCAGCGCATTGCTGCACCGCTTCATCGGGGGTAAGCACTTCGGTGAAGTTTGTGACTACCGGGGGGAAGTTGTCGGCGTAGTAGGCGTTTCCGGGGTTGTTGGGGTCTTCGGTGTAACCGCACCCTCTGTAGAAGCGTTCGTAAGAAGTGTCACCTACCATGACGGTGGCTGAAGGGGTAGAGGTGGGTTGGAGAGAGCAGGTCGCTCTGAGATCGGTGGTTGTTGCTGCGGCAGTGTTGGATGCTGAGGAAGCTGCTGCGCTAGTGGGGGCAGCCGAGGCGATAGGAATGGGCTTGGTGTTTGAGACCACGGCAGACTCTTTGCTGGGCTGCGAGGCCGAAGTTGAGCTCGCTCCGACGGTCACAGTCTTCACGCTGGTCACTGTCCTGGTGGAAGTGACCTGAGCCCCGCTCGAAGCCTTAGCAGTCACTGTGGTTTGAGCAACAGTAACAGTCTTCTGAGGAGAATTGAATGTCTTGATGCTGGTCACGGTCTTGACAGGTACGCTGGCTGCCGCCGTAGAACCAGATGCCTTAGCGGTGATAGTAGTCTTCACAGTGACTGTCTTCTGAGGAGATGCAACTGCACTCATGGTTGTCGTTCTGAACACCGTGGTTGGCTTGGCGTTCTGGTTATTTGCTGTAACAGTTGTTTTGGCGATAGTCATAGTTGACTTTTGAACAACAGTTCTGGCAACAGTGACAGTCGAAGGCTTGAAAGTGACGGTAGTCTTGATGGTCGACGTGGGATTACCCTTTGCAGTTACTGTAGTCTTTGCGATGGTGACCTTCTGAGTTATGGTGATCTTTGCGGCAGTGACCTTTTGGGTTACAGTCGTTTTAGCAATCGTCTTTGTGGATTGAGCACCGTTTGCAGCGCCAGCGCCAGCATTTGAAGCCTTGGCAGTCACGGTCTGAACGATGGTGCGCTTCTCAGTGACTGTTGCAACGCGGGTTACAGGACTGATTGCAGTGACTGTCGAGTACTGAACAATAGTTCTGGTAACGGCCTTGAATGTCGAAATCGGTGTCCAGTCGGCGCCGACTCTTGCTGCAGGCTGGAATTGGCCATCAATGATGCACTGACAAACGTCGTACACTTGCTGCGCGGTCAGACCAGGAGACGGGCTTCGGTCGCGGGTGCTATATCATGTTAGCTTGGGCTAACTGTTCTATCACAAGATGCTTACTTTGAGATATAGAATTGACAGAAGGGAAGGCCATATTTGATGTCGTCGTTGAAGATTTCTAGGTGAGACACAACACAAGCTGCAGATGGAATGAGTAACTTGATGCTGACTGAGGCGTTCGAAAAAACGTACATGATCTCGATTCGAGACCTTCTTTCTCGGTTTTGGATAGGGGAGATGCAACAGCGAGTGACGACAGCATAGCGGCTGTGAATACAGAGAGGAACCTCATGATGTTCTCTTCAAGCTACCAGAGCTCAAGGTCGGATAAAAGAGTGTAGTTTGGAGACGTCGAGATAGGCAACCTAGCCTTTACTTCCTTGAACTGATCCCGAATTCGAGGAAACTGCGTATAGTAACTGGTCAAGTGAGATGGCAGCGAGGGGCTTTTCTATCAAACCGGCTCCTTCCTTGATCACCGTCCATCATGAGCAGGTTTGCTTGATAGCGCGACGTTTGGACTATAGCGATGTAATCAACGTGTGTACTCACTGTGTCATAGCAAGTGGGTTCCGGCAATCAATTGCCTTCAACGGTCACGAAGCGCTTCTATGCCGAGCAAGAATAGGGCACAAGGGCTTGCAACGTTGACGACTGGGAGGGCCCATTACTCAGAATGAGAAACAAGATCGGGAGACATTGTGCAACCGATGAGGTGGAAGCAGAGTCATGGACACTTTGTGGTCGCAACGGCTCTTTCTTTTATACAGGCGCTGCCCGCTTTGCCATATGGACTGACTCGCCGCGATGCGAGTCTCGGCTTCGTGTCGTGGTCGCGCCTGCGATCAGTAGATATTGCAAGTGACTACTCAGTAGTCAAAGCACAAACGAACGAGGCAACTGCTAGACGGCCATCGCCATGGAACTTACAGTATTGAGAACATGATCAAAGAGGCAAGCACGTTGCAAAGGACTTTCTCGGAGGTCGGTCTTGGATGGGGGTATATCCGCTATAGCCGGTACCCAGGCCCCCAACTCTCTGCAATCCACGCCTATCTTCGAATTCGATATACCTACTGAAGAACTCGATATAACATGGCAAAGAGAGCAGTCTGGCGTGGTGCAATATATCACGAACAGCACGTGTATGTCAACTCCTGGAACACTTGATACACCACTTACCTAGGAGTGATGTCTTTGTAATCGCCATTGATGTTCCGACGGGGTTATGTGGGAGTCTCATTACCGCAGCCCTGCATACCGGTCTCAATGCTCGTCCAACCTCTTCTCTCCAGCCTCCTTTTTGTTTCTCATAAACCTGGAGATAATCGGACCCGGACTTTGGTCTTTTTCCGTACTGGCCTGGACTCTTGGAGAGTGTCGTCTTCCAGAAGGATTCATCGTTCGAAGCCGTTTGTTTTTAATAGCTTCAGCGTTTACCAGCAATAACGGCCTGGGCTCTGCTCCTTCTGTCAACATATCAGCATCAGGTTTGCCACGGGCTCACTACGTATCTACAGTTCGGCTGTTCTACTGCTTCACTTCCTCGTGGCAGTGAATTGCGACCGATACGGCACGAACTATCACACCGATGTCTACTCGTGGCCCTTGTCATGATAGAGAGGGTGATTGCGATAGAACGCATGACTCAACTGCCCGCATGAACCCTAAGTGACTCTCCAAAAGAGCCCTTGTTGTGGTCCACAATTTAAGTTAAGCGTATACTTCTGTGGAAATGCATCACGACCGAATATGCTATTGGTAGGGTTATCTGCATGACTCGATGCCTGGCAGTTTGTGAAAAGAATTTCGATCTCTCTGCCATCTCTCCTCTTCGGTCTTTGAGTGTGATGGCAGTAATCTGCCGTTCCATGTTCTCCGAGGCTCTAGACTGAACGAAGCCACGATACGACCGGATCCGTTTGCTTACGAGGCGCTTACAGGAACCTCAAGAGACATGACATGTTCTCAGCCTTGTCAGATGTCTCGTCCTTCTGAGACAACAAGCTACGGCCTCGTAAGAACGCAACGGTTGACGTATATAAGCAGATACACCAAGTCGCGGCTCTCGTACGAAAGAACGTCTTTGCAAATTTGGCAATACTTGAATAAGTCGTTGAATACACTCAGCAACCCGATTTGTCTGCCCATATTCCCAGAGATGGATCGCAATGCCGTGATCCGTACCAGCCTTCTTTTGCTGCCCAGCCCATTTGACAACATTGTCTTGATCCTAAGCAAGGTCCCATCTAAATTTTCACGGTTTTCAAGACTCCGACGAGAATGCATCCCCAGCTGAGCATGTCCACCGTGAGGGATCGAAAACGATGCACCCAGAGCCACTCATCGAGAACCTTGACGCTGTTTCCCTTTGTCTCGTTGTTGATGATGGATGTGAATTTCCAGGCAACCGCAGGTACGAACGCAAAGTGAGCAGCGCCAAAGAACGCCCCTGCAGCATACCATTTCGCTGAGTCCGGCGCGTTAAGGATCCGACGATGATAGCAAAGGTTTGCACTTGCTGTCAAGATAGTCGTTGTATAGGATGCAATCAGCTGACCAGTATAACCATGGAACCAGTCTTCGATGTACGTTGGAAGTAACGTGTTGCTCTTCTCCCGATTCCTTGACCGGGTGAAGATACTAATGAAGACATTTTGTGCCCAGCAGTACGATAGTGTTGCGGAGCAGGTGATGAGTGGAGCGATCCGCAATAGGACCACAGGGTCGAAAACTTGGCCTGAGGCCATTAGATCCGTCTTCTGAGCGAGTCAAAGAAAAAGAGTCAACTTCCTCTGGACGAAGCGGTTCTTTCTGGTCTCGATGTGGTGGGAATAGTGCTCGCTTTTGAATCCTATCATTCAATGCAAACATCGCGTGATTGTGGAGATGTCCTGGGAGGATCAGACTCGCGCAGCACACTCGCCATCAGAGTCAAAATTCCCTCTTCACCAAACGACCTCGGTCACTGTATCTGATTAGTTTCTGCTTGGATTATCTTTCCTGAAGAACATAATCGAAGTGGTCTGTCTGCCTCAGAGAGCATGTACCCGCAATCTTGAAAGGCGGTGAGCCCTCAAACCCCTCATAACACCGGGCCGATATCCGACGGCTAATGACTTGGCCTATCACTCTCCTTTAGTATCGCAGTGGAGCCTTGTGACTTCACATGGTACGAAGTCTCTTGCACCATAATCCTTATGGTCGCGTGCAATCTGAATTTCATCACTCGTTTTTTTGTACTGCGACAGAAGTGGCACTGCTTCTTCTGCACTCTCAGACCTCTAGACTGTGCTCTAGCAGTGCCGACCCCAGACAGCGATAGATATGGCAACAAACAAGAATCAGCCTGAGCGCCGCCTGCCAGTGCAGCAGATGTGCGTACTTGTAAGTAAGCGTTGTACAAACCGTTCGGTTTTGGTCCATCTCAAGGACACCCATGACTGACACCAAATCGACAGGCACTATGCCGTATCTCAGAGCCTATAGCATTCACATCGGTTTTCCCGTATCTGCCAGAAATGATCGAGAGCCTGGGAGTACCAGAAGCCGATGTAGCGAGGTGGGCAGGAATTTGTACTTCCATGTTTCCTCTAGCCCAGTTCTTGACTGCTGTGCAGTGGGGACGTGCTAGTGATCGCTATGGCAGAAAATCAGTCATCTTGTTCTCCTTGACTTGCACCATGATCACATCCCTCCTCTGGGGCTTCTCCAGTAGCCTGGGTATGGCCATCACTGTACGAATCCTTGCCGGAGCTGCCAATGGCACGGTTGGAATCATTCGAACTGCTGTGGCGGAAATGGTTCCATGGAAAGAGCTGCAACCTCGCGCATTCAGCGTTATGCCATTAGTCTGGAATATTGGCAGTATCTTTGGGTACGTGAGGCGGGAACACAGATAGTACAGGTCAAGAGCCATCACATGGCTTTCCGACTTCTGTCTCTACCTTTACTAACTTTACTACTTTTACATAAGAAACCTGCTAACTGTTTCTAGGCCTACTCTGGGAGGTGCTCTGGCGAACCCATACCATGTGAAGCCTGGTCAACCTCTCTCGGACAATCCTGCATTTTTCGAGAGGTTTCCATATGCGCTGCCGAATATGCTTGCTGTGATTCTGTTCGTGATAGGCATTGCCATTGGATTACTGTTCTTGGAGGTAGCTATACGACTCAAGTATCATCTATTCTCAATTGCTGATTTGTATAGGAAACCCTTGCAGCGAAAAAAGACCGACGCGATTACGGACTCGAATTGGGACTAAGACTAAAGTACTACACAAAGCAGGCGGTAAGAAAAGTCAAAGGAAAGTTTAGTCTTACCAACAACCAAGACGATACGGAAAGAGAGCCGCTTCTCAAACCGCAGTTCGCACCTTCCTCAGGTTCTGATGAAGAGGCTGCCAATACAACGCCATCGAAACCAGCGTTTCCTCCGCCCAGCTTCCGCGAAGTACTTAATTATCAGACCATCATCAATCTGGTTGTCTATACTTTGCTTGCTCTTCATAACATTGCGTTTGATCAACTAATACCCATTTTCATGCACCATCCTGTACAAGATCACTCTGCCAACAATCCTGACTTCCAGCCTCCCCTGAAGTTTGCTGGTGGTTTCGGACTCGATTCTGGCCGCATTGGATTCATCTTCACGCTCTATGGTATCTCTGGAATGCTCGTTCAATTCCTCGTCTTCCCACCGGTTGCACGAAAGTATGGTGTAGTCAAGTGCTTGCGAGTTTGCGCTATCTGCATGCCAATCATCTACTTCTGTGTTCCTTTTGCTGCTCTATTACCTGACAGGACTAGTCAAGAGGTGGCTATTTTTGCGTTGATGATTATCAAAGGATGCTGTTTGTCCCACTGATGTCCTTCTCTGAAACATATTTCTAACTGGCCTACAGTCTCAACCTTCGCTTTCCCTTGTTCAACAATTCTCTTAACAAACTCTGCCAGCAGTCTTCGTATCCTCGGTACGCTGAACGGTATTGCCACAAGTGTCGGTGCAATCGGACGAGCTGTCGGACCTGCGATTGGCGGATCTACGTTCACTGTTGGCGTCAAGATTGGTTATGTCATTCTGCCATGGTGGACACTGTCCTTGATCGCAACACTTGCAGCCATCCCTTCTTTCTGGGTCGTCGAAGGCGAAGGTTTTGGCGGCGATGCAGACAACGTGGAAGACGACGAAGACAATATCACCCAGGAAACCGAACAAGAAGCAGAATATGGCAATCCTGGTCCTCTGCTCAGCCGTACCGACTCTATAACTTCGGACGCCATTTCTGAAGACGAGCGCGAGTACGATTCTGACGATACCGCTCGTGATATTGCGAGACCTCCACAAATCAGCAATAGACGCGCATCGGGTAGTCAAAGCCTGTCGCGTCGTTCTTCGAGGAAGATGTCTGCTCCTATCGGTATGGAAAACCGTACAATCTCGAGAAAATATAGCAGCAATCTTGGACAGAGCTTCGGCAGCGCTGGCAGCTACGTTCCCTAATCCATGAAATCGAATGAAGTGATTGGACATACACACAAAAGGACACGACAATCTTGGATGAGGCATAATGAAGATCACCACCCAAACATTATATAGGAGCTTCCGGTGGACACTGTTTGATCATTGGTTGAGTTTATCAATCTCGGCAGGACATTCGTCCACACTTTCGGATCATCATGATTCTTCTTGCATCTATCGGCGCATCAGAGTTTGTTCAACTTGGTAGCATAAGGCATACTTCTTTTTCCATGTGCCTTCGCTTCACATTCCCGTACCATGATTGCACTCGGAAGTCAGTCTGATGCAGACAACGGAGGTGACATCAAAGAGTCGTGATTGTTTGCGGATCTAGCAAAGCGTCAGTATCGGTACAAGAGACCGCGACCACGGGGCTCGACGCAGACAGAAGCATACACAAACTTCCTCGTCCGCCTCATGTACTGTGATGAGCGACAGGTGTTGATGAAGTAACAACTCACCTGCCTTTGAGTAGCCCTCGATTGACTCAGACTATCATCGGCCCATTCTTCGTAACGATATGTGTCCATCATTTTCAAAATGTGACCAGAATGACATGTCGATCGTCGTGGCTGGAAAGCTGTCTTGCAGTCAGATACAGTTGCTCGTCTGCACGAATCTGCCTGGACAAACCTTCCATACACAAAACCAAAACTTCTGAAACCACCACTCTCTTGCCGTTCTTCCCTTCGATCTAGCCCTTTGATTTCAAGCATCGTAGTCAAATACGCCGATACAGAAGTGAGCGAGTCTTAAAGCGTTGAACCATATGCTGTCAAGGATCCAGATTACACAGCGAATATTTCTTGTGAGTTTGTAGAGGATGTAGATGTAGAGTGTGGTCCAGAAGAGGGTGTTGAAGAGAGGGGTGGTCCGGAGCATGTCGCCCATCATGGTGGTGGCTGTGGTGTGGTGGTATGGTGGTGTAGTTTGGAAAGAAGAAACGTCGATGATTCGGTGGTTGGGTGTAGCGTCAATTCAGAGCTCACAACCTTATAGCCGGAAGTGATATCGTCGATGAGAATTGGTAGAATCAGGGAGCGATTGTTATTGCTTGTTTCTTGTTTTGCGTATGCTCTGGTGCGTACAACCTGCTTGTCGGCTGCCTTTGGTAAACGAGACTTGAACATTGGCACAGACTTCGATACGGTTGACTAGCAACAGCTCAAGTGAGGAGAAACTTGTTCGCATTTGCATTCATAGGTTCCATTCTGGCGTCGATGTTTCTGCCTCGTCTCAGTTCTTGGATATACTTGAGTACGTGTATAATAATGATATAAGCATTGCTTTTAAGACATCAAGGCCCTCGCATCCACACAAGCCGTCCTTGCAATCTTCTTCAGCTGCGCTTTGTGTTCTGCCTCTCTATACATATCCCAATGATCCAAGCCTTCCTTGGCCTCGATACTCAACGTCTCATACCCTTCTTTGATAATCCTCTGCACATCTCTCGGACTCAAATTCTTGGCTTTGCCCTTTTTGTCTGCAATCAGATCGCTGTAGTGTTTAGACACATGTACCAAGATATTCATTGCGGCTGCAGAATCGCCTTTTCGTAGACCATAGGCATCGCGGAAGGAAAGGAGGGAAGGGCCGAATTCGACGAGCTTGTAGGATATGTCGTCGTAGGCGGCTGTGTCAGGCAGGAAGGTTTCGCCTAAGGTTAGGGATAGGGAGAGGAGGTTTATTAGGGTCTCGATGAGCAAGTCTATGCGATAGAGAGGGCGGAGATCGTCGGCGTAGACGGTGAGGAAGCGGACGAAGGATAAGAGGGAGCGCCAGAGCTCTGGCCAGTGGTATGCTATGGTTCAAAGATTAGTCGATTGTCCAGAAAGCATGTTGATTTATCCGATCTAACTTACTCAGGCGTATTCTCGCTTTACTGAGGAATGTGATGAGGCGCAAGAGGATGCCAATGTTTAGCATATACAGCTCAACATCTAGCTTCTTCCGTAAATTGTGGTTGATGCTGTCAATCATGACATCGATGATATTCGCAGCCAGCGTGCGATCTGCAGAGACCAGAGGTAGCTGTGGTGGTCGTTGACGGCTCAGGCGCACTGGCACTGTTGTCTCGCACAACTTCTTCACGACATCCAGATCCTCGACCAGATTCTGGATCGTAAACAAAGTGACATGGGCATATTGCGTCGCCCTTCGCGAGCGATAGGCATGCTGATATAGGTAAGAACAGAAAGAGAGGTATTGAGCGAAGGGTGAGCTCTGCGTCTTGTCATCGCCATAGGCTCGGACAAAGTCTGCACTGAATGCTTTGTTGGCGCTGACGAAGTCGTATACTGTGAGCAGTGTTCCTGCTTGTGGTTGCGGCCTGCACGAGGTCAGAAACATCTTCTCGATGGCCAGACATACTTACTGTTCGGCAAACTTTGTCTTCATCTCTTCCTCAGTGGGTGCTGGTACTGCGGGTTTTGCACCGGCTAGAGCTCCGAGACCGATGTAGCTCAACGTGCCTCCAATGCTCCAGGCTTCAGGCACATCGTCTTGGATGGCAACATATTGGTCTCTCAAGTACACACAAGTGCTTTCGATTGATTTACAGATCTGCGCGATCGTCTCGTGATTGACAAAATCTGCGAATCGAGCGTGATAGGGGTTGTAGGTTTCGAATTTGTTGTAATTTGCAAGGAGCCCTGCCAGAAGCAATGGTTGTGCTGCATCTAATGGGTCCTCTAGATCGCGAATGAGCTATTTTCGTCAGCGAAGTCTACGTTGTATATCTTGGTGTACTCACCCTCATCAGAGAGGGAAAGAAGTCACGTTGTGTGAAGTATGTGAGCAGTCCTGTTTGGAAAGCTCCTGAGGCCACGCAAAGGGCAACTTGGACAGCTTTCTTTTGGAAACAGACTATATCTGGAGTCAGAGATATGTATAGATACGTCAGGTAAGATGACGCACCTGTCTTTCCAGAGCTTATCGTGTTATCCAGCGCCGTCACGAGGTCGTTGAAGACAGTGTCAACATTATCAAGTCCAGCTAGAACTTCGATGATATCTGAGCTGGGATTGGTGTACTTCTTGGAAAACACTTTGGTCAGGAATACTGTCAAGTTCTAGACTGTGAGCTAGAGTGCACTTGGATGTTAAGGGGGCTGCATACATCAAGAGCATTCTCGTCTGACGGTGAGATTCCCGATCTGGCGTACGTGATGGCATGAGAGACGAATTGTTCGCAATGATGCTATCAGAAGTCAGTCTTGGAGCTTTTGGAAAAAGGCCATAGTATCCCCACTGAAGCGTGTAACAGATCTATTGCTTCCAGATCATCCAGTAACTGTCCGAAGCGTTCATTGTCGGGCTTCAGGAGGAAGAATTCCCTCCAGTAACCCTCCGGCTTGTCTTCATCGTCGCGATCCTACCCAATCAATTAGTGTCGACCTGGATTTTCTCTCGACACATATTACATACCCTAAACAGCTGGCGATAGAGCTGTGCAACCTTTGGCTCAAAACTTTCAGGGCGTGATTGTCGTGTCAACGGCGATTGCTCCATGCCGACTTCTGATATGAGAGATTTTGACTTTTGTGGAACTGTACAACAATCTACACACTCAATAAAGTATCACCGGATCGGAACAAGAGGATAACATCGAGACAACATTCTGATGGAAAGAACAAGTTGTTTATTGTGATTCCAAACCGCCGCCTAGCTTGCGCCAAGGCCCGCGTCAGCCAGCTTCGTGCAATCGAGGCCGCCGACGACCTGTCAACCTGAATCTCGGCATCTACATTTTCAGGCATCAATGAGCACATCCGGGAACAAGGCGGTGCTGATAGGCGTGAGCGGTGTATCGTCTTCGGGAAAGACGACGCTCGCCCGGCTACTCAGAGACATAATCCCGAACACATTTATCCTGCACGAAGACGACTTTTACAAGACAGATCAAGAAATACCTGTGAACGAAGATGGGGTACAAGACTGGGACTGCCTCGGATCACTTGACTTGGACTTGCTAGAAAAGGCTCTCGACTTCATCAAGACGCATGGATACTTACCGCCAGACCTAGAGTCCAAGGAGGACAAGAACGCGGTGGGTGAGTCTGGAGTGGACAGGCAAAGGGTGGCCGGACTCAGAGATGCAGCGCACCAAAAGCTGAAGTCGAGTTCCAATGTGCCGGTCTTCATCATCGACGGATTTCTGCTCTTCTCACAAGAGATGAAACACATCCGAGAACTGTTCGACGTCAAACTGTTCCTCCGGGCCAATCACAAGACAGTCAAGCAGCGACGAGAAGCCAGAACAGGCTATGTCACTCTGGAAGGGTTCTGGGAGGACCCTCCTGGCTACGTTGACTCTGTGGTTTGGGCAAACTACGCCAAGGACCATGCATTCTTGTTCGAGGATGGAGATGTGGAGGGACAACTGAGGGACGAGCTCTGTCAAGAGCTGAAGATCGACACAGCACCTCTGGCAGTACAAACCAACATGACTGAGTGCGTCACTTGGGCCTATGAGAAGATATCAAATCACTTGTCAGAGAGGGCAGCGAATTGAAGCACAGGCTTGGAGCGGTGGAAGGAGAACGGTTCGGAAAAGCTTTGGGTGATTGATAATTAACGACACGGTGGAACATGAGAGACGATAGACATAAAGAGATATATGGAGGCGTCTTCATCATGCCGAGTCGAGTGTGAATTCTCATGGCTGGCAAGGATGTGACAAAGAAAGTGAGGGTTTGGCGGGGCGAGGGTCGCGTGGCCAAGGCTTGGGCTTCTTCTGTCCTGCGCAGTGACGATTTCTTCCTTTGCGCGACTCGTCCTTCTCTCTCACCTCTACCGACTTGCTCTTTTTTCTGCTCAATTTCATCTCGGTCTGTCGCGCGCATATCCCTGACAGTCAAGACTCTTCACGCAACACTCTTCTATCGACGCGATTGAAGGTTGCGACACGATGGCCGGTCAAGCCGATATCTCTAGCATCCTGGCCGCTCTGGGTACGTCTTGCTAAACCCTCGACTCGACAAGTTCCTATGTCTAACAAGCCCCGCAGCTCAGCGTCCTGCTTCCAATCCTGGCCAGCCCCAGCAGCAAGGCCCTCCACCCGGTGGCATGCCTCAAGGCTACCCTCAGAACCTCGGGCCCGCTCAGATCCCTACCCCCTCACTTGGCGGCTTCCCTCTACCGCAGCCATCCAGCTCTGGCAGCGTCGACCTCAGCGCCATCCGCCCCGTCAACACCGGCTCCGTCAGTATCGCAGAGGCCATAGCCAAGGCAAAGAGCATTGCTGCCGACCGCGGCATTTCCTACGACAACCGTCCTCAACAGCAGATGCACCAGCAGCCCCCACGCGCTGACCCTCGTCTTGCCGGCAGACAGCCCTACCAGCAATCCAGATCCCGCTCGCGCTCCCCTCAGCGCCGCGACAACTTCCGTGGCAACTTCAACCCCTACCGTGATGAGCGTCGCGACGCCGATCGCAGAGACCGTGGCTACAACAACCGTGATAGATCTCACTCTCCTGGCCCTCGTGGTGGAAGAGGAAACTTCTCACCCGGTCCCGCCGCTCGCAACCCTCGCTCCCCTACCTCGCGCGGTGCTCCTGCCGACAGCGATACTATCTCGGTCAAGTCTGCCCTTGTCGGTTTGATCATTGGTCGCAATGGAGAGAACCTGCGACGCGTCGAGTCCGAAAGCGGCGCTCGTGTTCAGTTCATCCCAGCCAAGGAGCCCAATGCTGTCAACCGTCAATGCACCATTTCTGGACCTCCTCAAGCCCGCGAAATCGCAAAGCAGGAGATATTCCGCGTCATGGACGAGAACGGTGGCAGTGTGCCTCCAGAGCGTGGCCCTCCTATGGGTCGCCCTCAGCAGCCTATGATGCAACAAAGGGATCAACAACCTGCTCTGCGCGAGGGTGAAAACAGCGTTCAAATCATGGTTCCCGATAAGACGGTCGGACTTATCATCGGCCGCGGCGGTGAGACCATCCGCGACTTGCAGGAGCGCAGTGGCTGCCACGTCAACATTGTCAGCGAGAACAAGAGCATCAACGGCATGCGCCCCGTCAACCTGATCGGTTCGCCCGAAGCTGCTCGCATCGCAAAGGAGATGATTCTCGAGATTGTCGAGAGTGATGTTCGTCCTCCTCCTGGCCATCCCGGACACCAACCTGCTCCTCAGGAATCCCGAGGACCTGCGCCTTTCGACCCCTACCGTGGAGGTATGGGTAACGACCGTGGTGGTAACGACAAGATTACCGAAGAAATCTACGTGCCGTCAGAGGCAGTTGGTATGATCATCGGCAAAGGAGGTGAAACCATCAAGGAGATGCAAGCCACCACGGGATGCAAAATCAACGTCGGCCAACCTGAACAGCCCGACGTTCAGCGCCGCATAGGTTTGGTAGGTAGCCGCTCTGCCATCGACGAGGCAAAGGGCGCTATCTGGGAAAAGGTCGACACAGTGGTAGGTCTCACCGCAACGTTTGGATATGCAGACTGCTAACCATCATTCAGCAACAACGTGACCGTAATGGTGGTGCAAGAGAACAACGTGCTCCTCGTAATGACTATGGTGGTGGTAACAACCAATACTCACAGCAGCCTCAGCAGCAAGGATATGGACAGATGGGCGGTGCTGCTCAAGCCATCTCGGCACTGTCGGGCATGTCCGCTACGCCTCAGCAGGCACCTGCAGCTGACCCCAACGCGGCCGATCCGTATGCTCCTTACGGCGGCTACCAGGCTTACTGTGCTATGTGTAAGTCAATCTGAGCTCACGCGTTCTTGGGATCGTGCTAATCGTATTTTCTCAACAGGGTATGCTGCTCTTGCCCAGAACGGCCAGGGCGGACAAGGTCAACCCCAAATGCCGCCTCAATAGAGCGGCTCATTGCATTGACACCGTGATCGCGTGACGGTTCTGATCGCTTTGCTTGGAACATCATGACCATGACCATGATCTTGACACGACGACGACCAACGACTACATCCTTTGCCTATAGGTCTGCTTGATATCGTTCTTCGATTCTGGTAGACATGCGTGACACGCTGCGCTTGACATGTCTGGCCTTGATGTCGTCTGTTTCTGTCTCCTGGATTTGACCTACCTCCCTCATCATCGAGTGCTTGACATGAGCGTGGATCTTTGACAGATCTAGTGGCAAACTTTGCGTGCTTTGACGACTTCTCGTTGCTCATGCTTCTTCTTCATTCATCGTGGTTGATCTCCATCATCGAACAATGATTCTGGATCTGGATTGTGGACTTTTGATTGCCAATTGACCTGCACTCGTACTCAATCTGTACCATGGACATGAATGATGCTTCCACCTCAACACCGCTTCGATTCACATCTACGTCCTGCTGTCATAAATCCTGGACATCGTATACTCTCATCGTCCGCTCCTGGATGACTCGCGATCACTTCTGGTAACATGATTTTGTCCATTGCTTGTTGATGCATGGAGTATCTCGCAACCTACAAAGGCTGCACAACCCAGCATGCTTCACTCGAAATTATCATTCTACCTCCGTTGTCTTGTCTTTTTGACCATTGCCCCTTGTTCTGTATTATAGCAAATCAATGATACCTTTCAACCATCTCTTCTTTACTATCTGAAAATGAAACCACGTCTACGCTCTGACAACCCAAGTGCTTCACTAGCAAGTTTGAAGTTCACGTATCAGCCCGGTTTCTGTGTCGCAAAATGAAAGCAGTTTGCATTCTCTTGGATTCGGCGTTTTGCAGATCCAGAGTGTCAAGGTCGTCACTTCGCAATGCTTACATACTCCCTCGTCTAAAAGGCAGTACGCCCATGAATTGCGGAAGAAGGGGCCTCGTGCTCCCACAGTATCCATCAATCGAGTGGTAGTCGTCGTTGCTATGAGATGCGTTGGAGCATGTACTTTCAGAACAGGGTCATTCCCACGCCAATGGATTTAATCATTTTTTACCCCTCGTAAAGAATTAAGCGCCTGTAGGCCGTTGCTCCATTGTTCAAGCCAGGGTTCAAGCGAAAAACATTCGGGAAGGATTTTGGAAGGTTGGGACGCTTGGAGACATGTGGCTTCGCTTGGCGACGATTCAGGAAGGAGAGATATTTGTCTTGAGATAAAGCTCCTCCAAGCTCTGACATGAAGAACGCCTGACTTTGTGATGCTATGGAAACAGTTGTAGTTTTGAGGATGTGACGAGCATGGAGGCACAATGTGGTCATTCTACAGAGACAGTCTTTTGGAAGGGCGAACAGTGAACTCGAGCCTCCAAAAGCAAAGCAAGCAAGTATCGAGGCCTGTTAAAAGACCTTTGAGATCGCCGTTGCAGTGCTGCCGAGTGGTTATTTTTGCCGAGAAAATCTTGTGCGGCGTTTCTTGGGATGCTTGTTCGATGCTTGACTTGCTTGTCACAGTAATTCTTCCAACCTCATACATCGTTCTGAGTGTTCATATCAGACCAGGATATCGAATGCGACACGAGAATTGATGTGCTTTCGCTACACAGTGTTCGCTTCTTCGGTCCACACGAAGAGTATGGTTAGGGTTCAAGCGAGACCCTCATACGTAAAATAAACTGCAGATCCGCTATGACCTGGTGGGCGGCCGCGCGCGCTCAGCATGCTTTTTGACGGCAAGTGCTCGCGTGGGAAGAAATGTGGACGACCCCGACACCCGCGGTACAGAGAAACACCTCACTGTTCAGCTGTTCTTGATGGACAAATACGTGATTGGATGCATGTTGGCTTATCGCAGGAGGCCAGCAGACAGGTAGGCTCCTCCCGCCAGGAAGAAGCACAAAACAACCAGATCGCTACAGACCGACCCGGACCACGCCGTCTTATCAAAGCTCGTGTCTAGACACGCACGGAGGATCTCGAAGCGGAAGGGTAAACGTGAGCGTTTTTGTCGCGAAAATTGGGCGGGCGCGGCTTCGACTTATCTAGCCGGACGCCCTGGGCACACAATCATTTTTCTCGCTATCGGCGAGCTGCGACACCCTCTCACATATAACCCGTAGGGCCTCTCCGACAAGTTTGTCAGAGAAATCCTGTCCCCAATTTCCTTTACCTGACCGTTCGCCCTCTGTCTCGCCCTCTCGCGCAATTTTGCGGTGAACAGCGCGATTCTACCCCATCTTCTTCGGTGAAGTCCTATACACACTATAGCGAACATGTCGCATATCCAGGATCTGGAGAAGAACCCCGTGGGTTCGGGCGTTGGCAGTGTCCCTTCATCGGAGAACTACGCCTACGAAGACGCTGCCGTCCCAGGGGAAAGCTTTGAATATGGCGATGGTTACTATGCCAAGATGCAGCGCCTGGCCGGCAAATTCAACATCGAGCAGCGTGGTATTGAGCGCGTGCCCGAGAACGAGAGAACCGACACTGGTGTCAAGGGCTTATTGAACGTCATGACAATGGTGAGAACTTGAGGCACCCGCCGGAACCAGCGAACCTCTTGCTGACAACATCCTTCAGTGGCTCTCAGCAAACATGGTCGTTTCATCGTTCGCCATTGGTATCCTCGGACCCTCATTATTCGAAACTGGCTTCGCCGATGGTATTCTGTGTATTCTCTTCTTCAACATCATTGGTATTATCCCGGTGTCGTTCTTCTCTGCCTTGGGTCCTCAGTTTGGTCTTCGCCAGGTTTGTAACACGTGCGATGCTCTGGTGCTTCCGTTTATTGACTTTGACATAGATGGTCCTTTCGAGATTCTGGTTCGGATGGTGGGGCGTGAAGCTCATCGCCATTTTCAACGTGATTGCTTGCATTGGTTGGTCTTCCGTCAACTCGATCGTTGGTGCTCAGCTCCTCAACACCGTCAACGATGATGTTCCTGGATGGGCTGGTATCCTGATCATTGCTTTCTGCACCTTCGCCATCACCCTCTTTGGTTACAAGATCGTGCACGTTTACGAGTTCTGGTCATGGATCCCCACCTTCATCGTTTTCCTGATCACCATTGGTGTCTTTGCAAAAACCGGCGACTTCTACAACATCCCCTGGAAAACCGGCCAGTCCGAGTTGGGTGCTGTGCTTTCTTTCGGATCGACGGTTTACGGCTTTGCCACTGGCTGGACTTCGTACGCTGCTGATTACACCGTCTACCAGCCCAGCACTCAGAAGCGCTGGAAGGTCTTCCTCTTCACTTTCGTCGGTCTGCTCTTCCCTCTTCTGTTCACTCAGATGCTCGGTTTGGCTGTCATGACTGCAACCACGATCAACGGCGGAAACAACATCTACCAGGCCGGCTACGAAAAGTCAAGCACTGGTGGTCTCCTCGGTGCTGTTTTGGTCACTCACCTTGGCGGATTTGGAAAGTTCTGCCTTGTCATTCTCGCTCTTTCCATCATCGCCAACAACTGCCCCAACATTTACTCGGTCGGTCTTACCGTCCAGGTCTTTGGCAAGTGGATCCAGCGCCTTCCTCGCTTTGTCCTCACTGCCATTGCCACTGGTGCATACATTGCTATTGCCATCCCCGGATACAGCCACTTCGAAGCTGTACTCGAGAACTTCATGAACTTCATCGGATACTGGCTCGCCATCTACACCGGTGTTGCATTCGCAGATCACTTTGTCTTCAAGAGATCTCTTGACGCTTACATCATCTCCAACTACGACAAGCCCAAGAACCTTGCCATCGGCATTGCCGCAGTCTTTGCTTTCTGCTTCGGTGTCGCTGGTATGGTTTGTGGTATGTCGCAGACCTGGTTCGTCGGCCCCATTGCTCTTCACGCTGGCGAAGCTCCTTTCGGTGGTGATGTTGGCAGTGCGCTCGGCTTTGCCTTTGGCTTCACATCATATCTGTTCTTGAGACCTCTTGAGCTCAAGTTCATTGGCAGGTAGATGTTGCCGTCTTTTTGCTTCTCTTGTTTTTTTGCTGTTCTTCGTTCTTTTCCTCCTCCAAAAAGGGTTTATGATGGGTTTTGGTTTGAGATGATATCCGAGTTTTGAAAAAGCTCCATTCTTTGTATATAGCTGTAGATTTCTGATGTGAAATACCACCTTTTTATGATAACATCGTCCTCAAGTTATTCGATGCTGTTCAATTTCCACATGTGCTGCAGAATAGAAAGATAGGAAGGGAGTCACAAGCTACCACGTACGCGCGAACAAAGTGAAGACATGCAGAGGTAGCACATGCCCAGTGAATAACAATAGCGATTGCACATAGCCTATTTCCACCGCTTCCACCACTGACAAACACAACGCGCATCTGTGATCTTTGCCTTGCATCTACAATCTTTGCCTTCTATCCACAACTTTGCATCGTCATGCCCTGGTTCTCTGAGTTAGACACACACAGCTATCGATCTTTATAACGCAGGGGAGTCCGAAGGATGTATTGCGCACATCGAAGCTGAATTTCGAGAAACAAACCCAAACTACGCTCGTGTAAGCTAGTATTCACTTCTCGCCTGCTGCCTGGACGAGTGGTATGGAGTCAGAAATACGAAGTACGTGATTAGATCCAAGGATCGATCCTTGCTTTCTGCCGCTTGTTTCTTGAAGTCCCGAGTTGCGAAATAACTAGATGGTGCTTGTGAATTGGAGTTTTTTTATCGTCCTCGGTAAGGTAAAAAGTACTTACATATATACATGAAGGAGAACAGAAAGGAAAAGAGAAGGGTATATATCTATCTTTACAAGTAAGTTGAGATGGACTGGATCCTTGTCGAGAACCAGAACTATTGCTGTTGCTCGTACTGTCTCTGACACCAAAGTACTGTAAGCCCGTCTCTGTGGGGACGCAAGAAGGGGAAAGAGAAAAAGGTGCAAGCCAGACATCATAAAAATCTCAACGCGCATGAGGAAACCCAAGCTCAACATCATGATCGCGCGCAAACGCCCTCGTCGAAGACTGAGAAGCATCGTCACGATCCTCTTCTTTACGCTCAGAAGCCATGACCGACATCTCGATCGTCGTCGACTGCATAATGCCATGCAAAGGCAGATCGTCCACACTCGACTCGCTACTACTCCCCCGATTTGTACTCCGTATATGATGGCTGTAATGCTGTATCTCCCTTGTATGCACATTCGTCGTTGTCTTTGCCTCTTTCGGTCGCGTCGGCTCCATGATGGCGTGGAAATCATCCATCGATCGTCTCGAGAGCCCTAGATTGCTTTTTGCAGTGTTGCGTGTGCGTGTGCGTGCTGTGAGCCCTGTAGTGCTGGCGCCGCGCCGTTTGTAGGCTGAGCTGCTGATGAAACCCGGAGTCCAGCTCTTGAGTGCTGGGAGGGCTTCGCGGAGAAGTGGCCATATGCAAGGCAGGTTGGCAACGTAGAAGGCTACAGAGGCTTCTCGAGTGTACCAGAACATGTAGTCCTCTGCGTAGACGGAGCGGAAGAATTCGGCTTTGGTGAGGGTGGCTGCAATGATGACGAAGATGCCCATTGAGAAGATGCACTGCAAGCGTGTCAGTGTATGATTATGTCATTGCTTCGGAAGAGTACTGACCAGAAGGATGATCTTTTGTTTAACTCCTATCGATACTTGCATGATGAGTGGGAAAGGGATGATGAGCATGAAAAGGTCGGACGAAATGTTGAAGGTTGCCTGAACGATGGCATAGTCATAGAGAACCATGCAGTTCAGAGGCGGAGATGGAGCGATCTGCCAATATTGCGAGAAAGGTGTACATTCCGCGAAGTAGGCGACTTGACATGCTACGTAGCCGATTGCGACGTAGATGGCAAGAATCTTGACTGCTATTTGTTGTCTCAATCCCATCCTGGCATATCGTCAATACAAAAGCTTAGAGCTGAGGCTCGAGAATGCTTACGTCAGACGGCTGTATAGCTTCAAAGTGCATACCTTCAGGAGCCAGATGACATTCAACATGGCTTGTTCAGCTACAAGATCAATCTTGGCTCCCTTTTGCCTGACCTTGACTTGTTCTGGTGTGAGTGCAGATACATCTTCTCCTGGCATAGCAAGCGCGGTACCACCGCCTTGTGCCGTAAGATTCAACGTCAATATAAGGATCGTGTAAAAGACGGCTGCCACCAGAATGAGATAGTCATCGAATTCCAGATGCCGGATACCAAGCTTCCTGGCTCTGGCGTAGCTGCACCACAAACAATAAGCATTGATCTAAGCAGAACTGACAGGAGAGACGAACATGCGGAGAGCAATAACCACTATGCCCAGTGCGTACAATGCCCAGGACTCTTTCTCCAGGTCATGTTGGAACTCTATAGGGAAAGCGCCCATGATTTGATGGGTTGTATGGAGGCTGTCGGCGTCCTCCGGTGGTGGTTAGGTAAGAAATTTGTCTCCCAGGGACCAAGCTCATACAGTGACAGCGGGAGTTGTAAATATGCTTAAAAAGAACCTGGAGTTAGGTCGAGCGCTCTTGCGGAGAGATCATGCTAGTTTCGAACCCTTAAAAATGGTTATAGAGGTAGATTGACCATGTTTTTGCGTCGTGTGGATTGTGTATACACGAGCAGATCAATGGCACGCTCTGGGGACTCAATCCTACAAGTACGTGCCGGAGCACCTCGGACGGACCCCAAGCCCACCGAACTAACACCAATGGCAGCTGGAACGTGCCCTTACCAAAGCCGCCGCCATGTGGATTGGAGCGTGGTGGAGATGGTGAAGCGTGAAGGATGTAGTTCTTTCGCCAATTGAGTTTATGCTAGGGCTATTCGAGAGGCTCACCGAAACGCCTATCACATGCTTAGGCGAGCTTACGAGGTCCTTTCGTGCCAATCATGACTTCACAAAGGCGATCCAACACGTGGCAGGAGAAGACATTGAGACCCTGCGGGATGTGTGTCTCATTGATTGCAGGGAATGAGATAAGCACGGCAGAGCAGCTCCATCTTCCGGAGCCTCGAAGCTGAAAACGAAAGCCTGGCAAACAAGCAGCCCTATCGTGCGTACCGGCGCCCAGGTATCAGATGTTTCATCTTCTCGGTTCTCAGCTCCCGAGAAGCACTGAAGATCCGTATGTGCGCTCGGCCGGCAGCAGCATCAACTCAACGCTGATGCATTCGCACGTATGGTCGCAATTCTGGCATGCAAGAGTCCCAAGTAATATGCAAACCACTTCGCGTACCGGACTCCTTCTTCGGCAAGCAGGACCCTGAGTCGCGTACTTGGTGAATTACGACGACAAAGGATGCATCAGATAAGGGCAAGCCTCTTCAGATCACCTCCAAGCAGACGCCATCTTCGGTGGCGCTTGCCTATTGCTTGAGGCTTCTCGTACAAGCGAATCCTTCCGAGTTCCAGATTCTTCTCTGAATCAGACCCAGGACTCGGTACGAACGGCTTCAGATCTGTAGAATATGGTCACATCATATCGCATATCTTGATTGTGATCATCATGTCATTGATACGAGCGTTTACGTTAAGCTATGTAAGAGCCATGTTTCGTGACACTGTCCAGAATCAGACGAATAGAAGGTATACCCGCTCATATGTCTCGGCCACTAAAGACGCCAGGGGACTCGTCTAAATAATGCGATGTCGGGAGGCATGGGTCGGGCTTGCGTCTGTAATTACCTGTTCATGCCGATTGTGTCACGTATAAGGACATCATCGAGAAAGCGCGATTTCGTGGCTGACGTTCCTCTTTAAAATCATCTCCGATCGAGCGAAAGAGGGTCCTGTTTCCGATCGGATATACGGACTACCTTCAATCGTCGAAGTCCATGCCCATGAAGTGACTGGAACTAGAGTCAGTAGCGGAAAGGAAAAATTACGGGATTGCCACAGTCACTTACCTCTCCACGATGCGCATGACCTTAGCGACGAAAGCTTCTAGATGGAAGATATATTTCTACAGCGGATCAGTAAAGAAAGACAAAACTTGGACTCATGAGTTTTGCTTACCGTGCCCATCTGGATGCGATGCTCGTAGAAGGCCGACCACTTGATGATCTCGGTCTTGAGAGCGTCATCAATCTTTGGTATTAACTTGAAGGTCAAAGTCTACGGAGATTAGCATGGGCGCGAGCCTTGGGACAGATCAAGAAAGCTACCTTCAGAATGGTGCTGGCTGGGATGCAATGAGTGAGGAGATCATAGAGCTTAGCTCGGACGTGCAGGATGCGCGCAGGGCTGCGTTCGGCAAGAATCTCGTCGGCAACTTGTGAGATGAGGGCTTCCCAATCTGGAGGTGGAATGACTGTCTTCTCTGTAACCTGGTCGCTGGGAAGAGTCAGCAAAGGTGAAGGTGGCGTTATCATAGGATATTGATACTTCTGAGCATGGACAGCCTCGAACATGAGCAGAGCACGGCGCAAGTTGCGGTAACTCTCGTTGGCAATTCTCTTTTCCAGACCCTCGCAGCGTGTGTAGCCCTCCTTCTTTCCGACCTGAGCCAAGACTGTGCAGATCTCGTCTTCAGTTGGTGCAGCAACTCTGACCAGCAAGGTACGACTTCGTATGGGAGCAATGATATTGCTCGTACTGTTGGCCAGAAGTATCAAGCGCAGGTTGGGACTGTATTTTTCCATTGTTCTTCTCAGTGCAGCCTGGGCATCTCTGGTGAGATGATCTGCCTCATTGATAACGACGACCTTGAAGCGTTGTTTGGCGGCCACGTCGACTTGCTGCGTCTGAGCAACCTCCTTGAGAAGGTCTTGCACGACAACACGGTCGTAGTTGCCCACATCACTAGGTGTTATCTCGAGATGGTAGTTGGACGAGACGATGTTGAACTCGAGCTTGCGATTGCTCGTTGTCTGAAAGACTCGGCTGTCGATCTTGATTTTCTCTACACCAGCGCCGTAGAGTGCGCGAAGAGTTGCTGTGATTCTCGTCTTTTTGCCGGCTCCGGAAGGACCGTAGATCAGAAGATGCGGGAAGTCTCCGCTTTGCGCCTGGAAGGTGTCAGTCCTACTTCGCCATCGCTTCAGGAACGAGGCTGGCTGCTCACCAATGACCTCAGACGGTCAGACAAATCATGGTGATACGTCAATGACTCCAGCGAGCGCGGGCGATGCTTGTCTACGAGGAGAGCCATGTTGGTGCGGTTGTGTATGAGCTTGATCGACTTTGAATAGACTGAACTGGAAAGGCTGGACGGAGGTTGACGCGCCTTCCTACGTCGACGCGTTAATTGATTTCTGTGCCACGTGATAATGGGCAGGGTGACAGGAATCTGTCGTCGAAAAACGCTACCACAACACGAATAAGCACACAAACCCACGATCAAAGATCATAACTTCTTACGGATTCTCATGATCAAGAGAGGATTTATGATGTAGGCAGCTCTGGAATGGCGATACTCCTCAGTCCACGTCGACAACTCTGCCCTGCCAGATCCAGTGCCAGTAAGGCATCTATCTCTGTATAACAACCAAAGGTTGCCTCGGCTGACACCAATCCAATTACTGATTGCTTCGGCGCTATCAATGAGGTCAGCTTCACCCTCGAAGACGAGCTGTTAACCCCTGACTATGTCGGTCCGTGATAGGATATGTTATAGTACCATCCGTCCATCAAACATAATCGGTTGCGTGGCCCAATGGCAAGGCGCTTGACTACGAATCAAGAGATTCCAGGTTCGACCCCTGGCGTGATCATTTTGTTCCTGATCTCTTACGGATACAATATCGTTTTGTTGTTGGCGAAAGAAAATGTTTGGTGGACTTGTTTTTTGTGTGCACGGGCCGTTGAGTCCGCTTACTTGTGCACCAAGCTTTATGCGCGATCATCCTTGTGCTTCACATCTTGGCAACCAACGCGTCCTGCTCGAGGGACTAGGTGTTTTCTCACACAAACATAATCTGTCATACTCATCTTGATCATTAAACTTGAAAAGACATTTACAACATGATTATCGGCGGTGTAAATATCGTCAAGCGCCAGATTGTCCGCAACCTCATCAACGCAACCCACCAACAACAACCCTGCGGAGTAGACCTAACCCTCCGCTGCATATCTCGATGGACAACTCCCGCAACAATTGATTTTGACAACACTCACCGTCAAGGCGCCAAGACCTCCATTCTACCATTTTGCCCCAAAACCAACACCATAACTCTCCAACCTGGCGCTTATCTGGTTGACTTCAACGAGACTGTCAAGATACCCAGAGATTGTATGGGAAGTGTGTTTCCGAGGTCGAGTCTCTGGAGGAGTGGTGTGAGTGTGTCGGCTGGCGTTGTGGATGCTGGATATGAGGGTGCGATGGGTGCGTTGTTGGAGGTGAAGAATCCGTGTGGGGTTGTTTTGTATAGGGATGCGAAGTTGGCACAGATCGTTGTGGAGCAGATGGAAGGAGAAGTGGAAGGATATAATGGAGTTTACCAGTCCTCGACCAGTAGTGTTGGGGTCGATGGTGTCAAGAAGATGTGATTTGACTGTCGATATTCCCTACTAGCTGTATCTTCCATGTTCCGCTCAAAAGATTGCCCAGTGGCCACATCGCGGAAACATAACAATATAGCCCGGAAAGACGTTTCTACACAGCATCAGGAGTATTGCCGTCATGCAGGCCATGCTCTTGTCGGAAAATCTCCATCCATTGAGTGTCATCAGCGAACGTCTGGTTCCATGGATCATCGCTGTCAAACCACAGCCGACGAGATTCTTGTTGGAACATCTCGTCTGTAGGCACGACTCCCGCTTTTATCTTCTCTTGAGCGAATCTTCCAAGATGGAAGGCCAGAACCTCCCATGCTGTGTTGAACTGCTGGTTGCCTTCGACCGGCCGATTGTCAGGAGATGGTGAAGGATCCACAATGACAGCGTTGCCGGAGTTTGCTGCATTGTTTAATGCTGCCCTCGAAGAGATTTGCGCAAGAAGTTCCGAATGTCCAGGCTTCGTGGCAGAAAAAGGAACCGGTGTTTTTGACTCGGAGCCAATGAGGAAGGGAGGCATCGAGTTTGTGACTTGAGTGGCGACATGTGGTTCAAAACCATGCGTACCCCTCCAGTCCAACATCTTCTTCCCTTCTCGGAAGTGCTTACTCAAGTGGTCAGCTCGAGCTTTCCAATCATTCATCTCAGCGCCACAAAAGCCACAGCGTGATTTAACAGGGACTTCTGGAGGCTTCCACTCCCCGATGGTGGGAATTGTTTCGCATTTGTGCACGAGTCTCAGGTGCTGAATAAGATGATCTTTGCGCTTGAAGCTCCTGGCCTCCACGTTTTTGTGTGCACAAGCAGTTGAATTATGGCCTTCCAGGTGCTCTTTGCTCGGCTGAGGAACCAAACAGTATGCACAAAGCATATCTCCGGTAGATGGACAAGTGACCACTTCGCCTTCGGGCGTGCAAACCCACTGCTCAGGGTTGAAATGCAACGACTTTTCGTGACGACACCAATCGAATTTGTTCTTGAAAGTATCACAGCAAAACGTGCATGGAAAAGGTCGGTCGTCGTTCCCAGGTGCTGCTCGGGCGCGGGATTTGGTGACCTTGCCACGTGTGTTTTTCCGATGGACTGAACCCGAAGATATACGAGAGTTACCTGAACGTCCTGACAGTATCGAGTCCACTGATCCGTTCGAGGTACCACTTTCCAGACTGCTAATTGAGGCCGGTCTCGACATTCGGCGAGCTGCGTAACCAAAGCCTTGTGGTTCGATGCCAGGTGTACTGACTCTACTGCTGCTTGCAGACTCCACAGCGAGATGTCGATCAAGATCGGTAGAAGCAACTGCATGGTTGATGGCAGTTATAGACGCCGGTTCATTCTCTGGTGGGCTGTTCTGCCAGCGTTGCAAGGGATCCAAAGCTGACCAATCTGTGTTTTGCTGTTTTGGGATCGAGATTGGCACGCCAGAGTTTCTCGAGTACAAGGATCTGCGTCGTGGAAATCCCTTCTTGGATCTGCTGTCACGTCTTACAGAATGGGCAAACCAGTTTTGCATCTCGTGACTGTTTGCAGTCATTGCAGCATTGGTAGATTGGGGTTGATAAGGAGATTCTGGCCCTGTAGACAAAGGCTGTCCATAGGCAGTTCCAGGTGTGACCGCAGGTGAGTCCACATAAGATCCCTGGTAGTCTTGCATGGTGGGCGAATGATATGCTGACATGTCCATGGCATTCGGAAAATACGGACTCGATGCGGCTTCCATAGAATTCTCCCATGATCCTACGCCGCTTAGAGGTGCGTAGTTCTCAGGCATCCATAGGTGATTATTCGTCTCATATTGTACAGGAGCTTGTGAAACCAGTTGATTCGATTGGTTCTCTAGCTCTTCTGATGGCAGTCCCGGATGACTGGTTGTTCGCATCAGTGCAAATTCTCTCGTAACAGGAAGAGAAAGACCAACTGATTCGCCGAGACCGGATTGACCGGAGGTTGGTCTGGTCGTCGCATAGCTGACTCAAAGTCGAAGTAATCCATTGTCGGTTACACACGGTCTACGTAGTTGCAGTGGTCACGATATCAAGGACGAAAGAATTGTATGCACGAAGGTTGTGTCCTAGATGCCGATTGGTGCGGCCGTCCTTTCTGGAAGCCAAGGATGGACGTCCAAGGGAGCTTCAGAGTTTGCCGCACACCGTGCGCGCCCGAAGAGTCCCGGACGCCGACCTCAGTCCATTCCCCATCAAGAGCAATCGTAGTCCTCTGGATTCTCGCAAAGCTGGGGCATCTGATTCTCTCGTGTGCACTGCAATTGTTTTGCTTTCAGTCCATCGAGTTCTTCGATCGATGGTAGCGGCATGTTGCCATGGACCCCTTGTTCCTCTCCTTCCCCCCTTGGCCAGGCTTTGCATCCTCCGCGACGACCGTGCGCCCAGGGGAGAAACCGCTGCCACAGCAAAAGTTGCTTCATTTCTCCGACAAGCGACTGACAGTTGAATAAAGCATACCAATTGGGGTCACCGTAATTAGACTACCCAGACGTTGCTCCACGAAAGCCATAATGATTCGGAGCATGCCTATACTCTAACCTCAACCATGTTGTGGTGACCAAGTGTGTTTGATTAGCCATCCCGCGAGTTTCTTGCCATAACTTTCAACGGGTTCCCTAGAACTTGCAACAGCTGCTACCAGTCCTCCATTCAACATGGCAAAGTCGGTCATAGAGATTCTGGTCGTCGCGATGCTATCCTTGGCGATGTTGATCTACGATACCGTCGACACGTGAGGAACTGGACTGTTCTCTCCTTTGTATGCTATCTCCACCATCTTCGATGTGCGTGCATGCATACAGCGGACATGCATGATGGCAATTGGCCGTTCTAAACGTCTTCTGTCAAGCTTCCCTCATCAAGCCGCCCCCCCTTACCGGTCTTGTTGTCTGGCTACCGGTTTCTGCTATTCTGTGGTAGCAAGTAATCTTATCTCCAACTCAACGACAACAGTTCTGACGCACAATCATATCGCTAATCCATTCTCACTGACTGTCGTGCAGGAGGATCCTCGTGATGGAAAATTAAGATCCACTCGACAGGTACAACGCCTTGGGGAGGCGAATTAACAAACAACGAGTCAATGACACTCTGTCCTTGAACAAAGGCCTATATATACCGTTGTCCATCTCTGATTGTAGTCTCATCATCCAACAACAGCAACAGCTTCCTTCAGCAGCATCTTTCCTGTCTTTGGCTTAGCCGTCCACTCTTTACAACACACTCTTTACTAATACCAACCCGACCACCAACCAACTAATTCCCCACCACCACCAACCAAAAATCAAAATGCCTTCCTTCAGTGCTGTCTCCGCCGCTGCCATCCTGGCCTTCTCTGGCATGGCTTCCGCCATCCCTCAGTACAACTTCGGTAACTCCACTACCGCCTCTCCCGCTGCCTCTGGCCGCCCCATCACCACTGCCCCCAGCTCTGGTGCTGGCCGTCCTGGCTCCAACTCCACCACTCCCGTTGGTGGATCCAACTCTACCGTCCCTGCTCTTGACGGCAAGTTCTGCCCTGGTCTCGACCTTTCGCTCTACATCGACAACTCTGGCTTCACCTACCAGATTCAGTGCGAGTAAGTATCTTCTTTATGAGATATTCTAAGGCTATCTCGACTAACGCAGAGGCCAGTACTAACCACTTCGGCGTCCAAATTGAGATCACTGGCAACTTCACCCTCGCCAGACGTGCTGTTCCTTCCAGCCTCGATGACTGCTTGAACCTCTGTGACGCTACCAACACCTGTGTCGGTACCGCATTCGACACTGTCGCTCGTACTTGCACTCTCTACAGCGATGTCCAGGCTGCCTACTCTGCTCAGGGTGTCCAGTTCGCCCAGCGTGTCGCCAACGGCAATGGCAATGGAGCCGGCAACGGCAATGGAGCTACCACCATCTCTGCTGGTGGCCTCGCAACTTCAACCATCTACTCGACCAACGTCGTCACCATCGCTTCGTGCGCACCTACCGTGACCGACTGCCCTCTCAGAAACAACGGTGGCGCTGTCGTGACACAGGTTATCCCCGTCTCTGAGACCGTCTACGTCTGCCCCACTGCCACTGTCATCCCTGCCGCTCCCATTGCCTGCAACAGCTGCCCTTACACTGCCTCCACCGCCACTGTCTACTCTGCCACCGGCGGTGCCATGGTCCCTGTTTCGACCACTGTTTACGCTTGCCCCCAGGCTACTGGTACCACCGTCGTTGTTGAGGTCTGCACTGCTTGCGCTGCTCAGACCACTGGCCCTGCCGTCAACACCAAGACTCTTACCCTCACCAACCCTGCTGGCAACGTCCAGACCGTCACTGTCTGCAACGGCGAGCACTGCCCTGCTGCTGCCACCGGTGCCAGCACCTCCAGCATGGCCAAGTACACTCCTACCACCTCCCAGATGGCCATGTACACTGGTGCTGCCTCCAACGTCAAGGCCGGTATGGGCTTCGCCGGTATGGTCGCTGCTGCTGCCCTCGTCCTCTAAGCATCTGCTTAGTAGTTGACTCTGCTTTGCAAAAGGCACAAACAACAAACATTTCGTATATCTTCTGCTCTTCACATAAACATCTCGGTGGTGTTATCTTAATTATTAGCCTTGGTTGGCATTCAAATGGTTATCATTTAAAGGGTTGGTCGTTTTTTTTTGGATTTATCATGACTTTTACATACGCTACACATAAATGGATGCTGCTTTTCATTTCAATTTTTTGAATCCTGGTGTTCACTCATCACTTCATACAAACACTTTTAGTTTATTAAGTTTAATTTATTAAGCATTGACTTTTGACCACCATGTCCAGAAAAGTTTCACTGTAGATTGTCCTTTTCTGCATATGTAGCCAGCTCCAGCTACGAGTATATAAGCTCATCTTCCGGCCGATCCAAGTCTCGTCCTCCTACTCCCATTCATCACACAGCCTAAGAGGTCCGTCAAGGCTCCTCAGTACAAGGCTGCCTCAAAATCTGTCAACGACCAGACTCGGCCCGCCCTCGAGCAACGCCTGTATGTTCGACAACCGGGTCGATATCGTACTGGATCTCCTTGCACGTGTTCGCTGCCGGTATCAATGCTAGCTAGTACTGAAGTAGTGCACAAGACGTCGAGATTGGTATGGAAAGAGCATTTATCAGGACCAAAGACTATATGATCTACTTAGATTCGTGAGATGCGGACGAGTCACGAAGACATGTAGGGCTTTGAAGTGAGACACGATAGTCTCATACTCCCAGGTTCGCGTTGAGGAGATGACCGAACAACGATGGAGACCTTGTTTGGATACTATGTTGGGACACAAAAGCCACCTCTTCATGTTCGTGAGAGTATGTTTGTGTGTACCTATCAGAATGCAGAATGTTTTCGAGGAACAGAACAGCATCCGTTGAGGTTCGGGCATCGCTCGGCTTTCTCTGGATACGTTCCCAATGTGAGAGTCATTGTGCCTTTCGATAGTGTGAAAGATTCGCACCTTTGTAGGAGGAGAGGAAGGACAAACTCAAGCAAACGGAGCAAACGGAAGGCACTTGACAGTGAGAAGCACGCGACGCTGACAGCTCCGGTCAAACACTTTCTGCCACAGCATGACCCACCGCCCTCGGAAGCCGGCCGAACTTCGCCATCAGCAGCCAGCGCAGCCCTAACTCCGCAATGCCTCTTCTCTGTGCTCCGCCTGTAGCTTTCGCATTGGCAGAGGGCTTGTTCATCGCGCTTTCCTGCAACGACAAAAAGTTGACACCATATAGGTCAACATGGCTACCAACTCGATCAAGCTCCTGACTGGCAGCTCCCACCCTCAGCTGGCTGAGCTGGTCGCGAGCCGGTAGGTCCTTCCTTGTTCTGATCTACCATCAATCATTGCACCCCGCGCCGCGCGCGCAAACAAAAAACTTTTGGCCATATCCATCACCGCATGCACAACCGCCCACCACGCTGCGCAAAGCCCACTGACACCATGTCTGCCACAGTCTGGGAATTGAGCTGGCCAAGATCATGGTCCTGCAATACTCCAACAACGAGTCGAGCATCAGTATCGGCGAGTCTGTCCGCGACGAGGATGGTATGACACACCAAGGGCTTTGAACAATCATGGCACAAGACTGACTGCTCTACGTCGCAGTCTTTGTCCTGCAGTCCACCGCTCCCGGCGACATCAACGATGGAGTCATGGAGTTGCTCATCATGATCAACGCTTGCAAGACAGCCTCTGCCCGTCGCATCACCGCCGTCCTGCCCAACTTCCCCTACGCTCGTCAAGACAAGAAGGACAAATCGCGTGCCCCCATCACTGCTCGTTTGATGGCTAACATGCTTCAAACCGCCGGCTGCAACCATGTCATCACTATGGATCTCCACGCCTCGCAGATCCAGGGCTTCTTCAATGTCCCTGTCGACAACCTCTACGCTGAACCCAGCACCCTCCGCTGGATCCGCGACAACCTCAAAGTCCAAGACTGCGTCATTGTGTCCCCCGACGCCGGCGGCGCAAAGAGAGCTACCTCCATCGCCGACGGTCTCGACCTCGGCTTTGCCCTCATCCACAAAGAACGCGCTCGTCCCAACGAGGTCTCCCGTATGGTCCTGGTCGGTGATGTCCGCGGCAAGGTCGCCATTATCGTCGACGACATGGCCGATACTTGCGGTACCCTCTGCAAGGCTGCCGAGGTCGTCATCGAGCACGGAGCCAGCAGCGCCATCGCCATCGTCACCCACGGCATTCTGTCTGGCAATGCTATCGAACAGCTCAACAAGTCCAAGTTGACCAAGCTCGTCGTCACCAATACTGTTCCCCATGAGGAAAAGAAGGCTTTGTGCGACCGTATCGAAACCATTGATATCTCGCCTACTGTGAGTTCTGCCAACAAGCACCCGAGAAAGATATAATTTACTGACTACAACAACAACAGCTCGCAGAAGCCTGCCGCCGTACTCACAACGGCGAATCCGTGTCGTTCCTCTTCAAGCACGCCCCTGTCGACTAGAGGACTGACTGGGGATCAACAACAATCGGCGCTTGTTTACTGCAATTGATTTCTCTGGTTATAACATGGGGGTGATTACCCATCACGGCGGCGGTGTTCAATGGCGTTCTCTCAAAGAGGCTTTTATGCGGATATGATTATATGCAACACCAAAAACACTCTACGGAGGATAGATCGATCTGCTATTTTCCTTTTCCGTACTTGTACAAAGTCACATCAACCTCGGTCCATAATAACGACTTCTGCCTTCTAACGCACTTCACCTTGACGTGATGGTTAACGCCGAAATCTAGCTGTCTGTCTTGGGCTCCTTCGGTTCGGAAAAGCCTCGCTCTTTCGCACTCTCGCCTACCGCTTCTGCATAAGACATTCAATCAGATACTCCGTGCTCTTCTACCCTCACATGTATGCAATGGTATGTTGCGATTTGATCGAGATCGCGCCTCACAGTATCATGTGCACTTGGCAAGTTCACTGCTCCCGAATTCTGTTCTACCGAGTCGTGCTTCAATAGAGAGGGACATGATTTGAGAGTACTCTTCGGCGGAAAGACAAGTAATGGAAAAAGTATATCGATATCCCGAAAAAGTGTCTATCTAATGCCAATTCATGCAATCTTTGTATCGTACAGTTCTCTACCAAGTTCACTCGTTCCTAATCTTACACTTGCCACCGAAAACTTTTATTCGGATCTGAGAAAAAAAGGGCACGCAAATCTATCGACTGGGCTCATCGGGTCTAACTCTAGCGCCAGTCTCGTCAATAGCACTGCTCCCTCCCAATCCAAATCCATAGCCCGGTTTCTTGGTCCTGGCTCTCTTCTCACCATACTGCTCGTCAAACTTTCTGATCGCACCGAGCGTTGCCATGTCTTCAGACACCGAAGCCGAAATCTCTGTGAGCGCCTTCTCGAAATGTGAAGGTGCAAGGGTGCGGCGTTCGGGCAACTTGAAATCGGAGTCGCCATTCTTGCGCGCAGCTTCGAGAAGGTTGTTTTCGTCGCGGACGGCGGCTAGGGCGGCTGCCACGCACAGGTTCTTGAGATCGGAACCAGAGTAGAGGGGAGTGTTTTTGGCGAGATCGGAGAGGGAGACGGCAGGATCTAGAGTTTCGCCCTTCAAGTGGATTTTCAAGATACCTTCTCTGTCTTTGGCGAGAGGGAGATCAACTAGCAGACGACGTGGTAGACGACGCAGTACAGCATCGTCGAGATCGAAGGGACGGTTTGTGGCGACCATCATGAATACGCTGTGGTCATCCATACCGTCCCAACCGCGTAGGAATTGGTTGATGATCTCGCGGTGCGTGGTACGGTTGTTGGCACCGCCGCGAGAGCCAAAGAGGGCGTCGGCCTCGTCAATGAAGACCACGCAGGGAGACAGCTTTTTGGCGAGAGAGAAAACGGCATTGACCATCTTCTCGCCCTCGCCAACGTACTTTTCGTACACTTGGGCGCCGCTGACTTCGAGTACTGTGGCTGACGATTCTTTGGCCACAGCCTTGGCGAGCAAAGTCTTACCGGTACCTGGAGGACCGTAGAGGAGAAGACCGGGTAGGCGATCGGCGGCGAGCACACCGTAGCTAAATGCTTCAGGGCGAAGCAATGTTAATGAAGTCAAAGTCTTGAGTGACTCGATGGTATTTGGGTCAGCGTGCACATCGTTGAATGTTGTCCTGAGGCTTGCAGGATCGACGACTCCTGACAAGAGACGAGTCTCATGTTTGGAGCATGACTTCTTCAATTTTTCCATATCTAGCTTAGCAGGAGCGGATTCTTTGGTTGCGTCAGGTTCGTCTTGAGATTCCCCGCGCTCACGAGCGTGAGGAATCATAGGGTTAGAGAACATATTGCTCCTCTGGGGTTTGAGAGCCTTGTCGACATTGTTGACTAGCATGGCAGCAAGTGCGATGTGAGAGGTCTCCAGAGATGGGCTGGTTGTGTAAAGCGATCGCAAGCTCTCCGCGCAAAGGACGATTCTCTGAACTTCCTCTTGTGGTAGAGTCCTGTCTCCCAACTTCGCGGTCCCTGGAATATTAAGGTGTGCACGAGTGCTCGCCGAGAAGAAACTGTCAGAGACAGGCAAACCCAAATGACGAACCATAGTGTGAATATGGCGCATGTTAATCTCGAACAATCTTTGAAGCGCGGGCTCAGCTACACTACGTTCCATTTCTTGTTGATTGTGTGATGCAAACAACAGTTGGCTAGCAACGTTTTGAGCCGTGGTTGACGCTGAAGGGAATCTCAAGTATCTGAAATGAAGTTCGTCATCATCCTGACCAGGAGGTGGAGGTCCTTGAGAGGAGTTGGCGGTTGTGCCGAGTATAACGACCTGCTCACCGTCCTTTCTCCGTCGCTGCACAGCGTTCACTAGCAGATTGATGATATTCTCTCCCTGGGGTGCATTGCGAATGTGATCCATATCACGAACGTGTATGATAGTCCGTTGTGGTGATGGACTTGATTGCGTCGAAGCAGACTTACTCTGGAAGGACCAATCCATTTTGTGAGCCTGCGTAGAAGAATCGACACGCTTCGCAAGGAAGTCGGCCAAGAAGCGCTCAAGGCTGTCTTTCGTAGGCAGCGAAGAAGTCTTGGTGTCTGTAGTTGTTGGGTCGGCTTCGTAGAAGAGATTGCGAGCTACATCTTGAGTAGGCATGTCTTTCCTCATCTGAACACTGTCTATGACAGTGTCGAGAAGAGTTGAGAGTTTGAGTTCAGCCCATGGACTGATTTCGGCAGCGCGAGAGCGTGCTTCCTCAGAGGATTGGTTGTTGCTCTTGGGCATCTCAGCCATAACAACAGCATGAGCACCGGACTTTTGAGCTCGGGAAAGAACTTTGTTAAACTGCTCGTTGCCTTTGAGCATATCCGCAAGATCGGCGATATTGCCGCCCATCATGGGAAGATTGCCCAAGTCGAATTCGGGCATGTCATGAGCGTGTTCGGATTCGCCATCTTCCTGACCATCATCCCTGCCCGTCTCGTCGATGATGTTTATTTGAATCTCAGGCTTTCTTGCACCCTTGAAAGTGTCGTAAGCCAGAGACGAGATAGAGCCAGGAGCAGGATCCCCTCGCTCGACGTAATCCTGAGCCAGTTCGGCAATATCGTTTGCATCCAAATGGATTAGATCGGCTTGAACCAAGTCTGCGATCTGTTGGACATATGTGTCTAGCTCTTTATGGACAAATTCCTTTGTGTTCAGATCGATGTTTGATTTTGTGTAACGCGCAGCAGCTGGACCAGTTTGCGTGAAAGCGGCGTGGAGAAGGAGCTGCAATTGGAGCGATAGGAGTGTACGTGGGTCGGGAGTGCTAAGTGTAGACGGCGGCGAAAGGTGGGTCTCGACGGCGCGAGCAACATTATCCTGGACATGACCTTCCTCTTTTGCTGGGGAAACATGATCGTTGTTTCCGTCGATCTGCGTCTGTGCCGTGGGTGTGAAGAAGTCATTCGACTGGTCGGATGGGTTGACAGTGAAAGGAAGGGTCAGGACAGTGTGGCCTGAATCGCGGTCAACCAGAGTCCAACAGCGGGATTCCTGGTTGGCGGTAGCATCTCCAGTTGGGGCATGGAGTCGAACGTTGTAACGCAAGAACCAGTCGGGGACACTGAAAGGAGTGACCTCTTTAGGGCGACGTTGTGCTAGGCGACCGCGACGTGTGGAAGGAGCGGGCTTGGTTGCACTTTCCGAGATGGCGGATTCGAGATTGGCAGTTTCCTGATCCGGAGTGGGATGCGCATCAAGTCGTCGAGCAACAGAGTGGAAGGCGCGAGGACGCTGAAATGGCAGGCGCTGACCTCGCTGTGAGAGGCGAGTAAGTTGTTTGCGCCATACGTGAGTGCGCATAATTGGTTGATGAGGAGCTTCGCGAGAGGAAGGCGAGTGAATGCTTGAGACATGTGAAGGTGCCTTCTTGGCTGACGCTTCACTGTGTTTGGTCAAGCAGCAAACACGTCTCTTTCACGCGCCCATCTATCAATCAACCCACCACCCAGTGGAGACCACTCATACACACAACTTCTCTTTCACCAACCTTCGACCCCAACACTACCTCCAGCATGGACTACGATTACCGGGGGATGGACGCCGATGACTCGGGCCCGCGCATCAACATCAGCGAGACCACTCCCATCTCAGCCAAATTCGTCCTAAGCAACACCACCCTGTCCCTGGCCAACAGTGTCCGCCGCACCATGCACGCCGAAGTCCCTACCCTGGCCATTGATCTCGTTGAAGTCGAGTCCAACACGTCCGTACTGGCCGACGAGTTCCTAGCCCACCGCTTGGGCCTGATTCCGCTCTCGGCCAAGAACATCGATGATCTGCTGTACACACGCGACTGTGACTGCGACCAGTACTGCGAAAACTGCGCCGTCGTTTTGCGCCTCAGTGCTGTGAACCGCAACTCGGACGAGACTGTCAAGGTCTTTGCCAAAGATCTCTACATCGACGCTTCTTTCAGCCAATACCGCCCCAACGCCGACAATGATGGCCCTCAGCGCGGTGCTCCCGTCATTATGGATCCCGACGGTAACGGTCCCCTCATCTGCAAGCTGCGCCGTAACCAAGAGCTCAAGCTACGCTGTATCGCAAAGAAGGGAATCGCAAAAGAACACGCAAAGTGGATGCCCACGGCCGCCATCTCATTCGAATACGATCCTCACAACGCCCTGCGCCACGCCGATCTGTGGTACGAAAGCGACAAATTGGAAGAGTGGCCAGCAAGCAAGAACGCTGAATGGGAGGAACCGCCGCAGGAAGGCGACGTCTTCGACTACGACAAAGAGCCCGATCGTTTCTACGTCAATATCGAGGGAACAGGCGTCATGCCTCCAGACACCGTCTTCCACACCGCCATCAAAGTTCTGCAACAAAAGCTCGCCACTGTTATTCAAGAACTGTCTCCCAACCTCCAACAAGCACACCAACAAGATCTTGCTCAACCACCACAGAGCCCGGATATGATGGACATGACTGGCGCTGCCACAGCATACAACAACACGACTGCATACGGCGCTGGCTCAGTATACGGAGGAGGCTTCGGAGGCGGCAACACCAGCGTTTATGGCAACGCTGTACCCGGTGGAACCACACCCTATGGCGCAACACCTTACGGTCAGAATGGCTGGTAGACAAACAAATACTTGGTCTATATTTTCTTCCTTTCTTGCAGCATCAAAAAAGTCCAGCAAGGATGCATTTCACCGGTTTGGCGGCGGCGTTCAGGGTAGCAAGGCGAAACAAGGACGGAGGGTATCCTGAGCCTCTTTTTGAGGCTTCACGCATGATATACATTTGAGGGAAGACCAGAGTCAAAAGACGATTTGGTACTGCTGCTTCAGTAGACTCAATTCAACAAACTGAGTAGAGAGAACTCAGTAGAAAAAGCAAAAGAAGAATCTGATGATATCACTCTTGATCTTGCAAACATGAGACACACAATGCTGTATCTCTGCATCTGATATCTTTCACACCAGATCTTAACTTAACATATGCTCATTTCCTCCTTTACCAGAGAGCAACCTTGACTTACGATCCACACACTCCTTCTTGTGACACAAGATACAGTTCACCACGTCGATGTTCGTACGTGAAGAGGTGGTATTTGCGGCTATTTGCACTTCCATGTCGGGTGCTTGGCTAACCGCTGACCAATCCTACCGTGATCTTACATCAAGGAATGCCTTCAAGCTTATGATGCTGGACATGACTGTTTTTCACGACAAGTGACGGGGTACAGAGCAATCTGCACTAGGTCCAGAAGTCCCCTTGGCCCCGCTTTGAGGTATTCAGTTCTCATCGCACGATAGGCAGCTCAGGTGGTGAAGGTAACTAGCGGTCAACCCTCACTTCCTCCAACCACATCTCGTCCCGCTCACGCCGCAAGCGAGCATATGTTTAGTGCGTGGGGTAGTGTTCACCGTGCATCTGCTGACCAGCCACTACTCCGTTCCTTCTCATTTCCTGTTCTAACTTTCGCATCATTCCGGCGATCCATCTCTTCATCTTTCTCAGACGATATCTGCCACTCCCGACTACACCATCAACCAATCTGATCTCTAGCAGCAATGTCCCACTCAGCTTGCCCCAAGTGCGGTGCCGCCATTTCGAGTGGAAAGTCTTGCGGCTCATGCGGCGCTGTATGTGCCTGTCCTGCCTTTCTCCCTGCTCTAGGCAGACTTCTGACCGTGATACTTAGACCTGCCCCAATTGAGACGCTCACCCTTGCGTTGAGTGTTTCATGCGCCCACCAATCAAGCTCATGAAATCCATGGGATACCTCAGGCACTTTGCTCATTGACGACACGACACGATAAACATCACTTACGGCAATGGCATTGACTTTGCTGAGTTGCTAGTTGAAGCTTCTTCATACCCTAGCGATGGACACAAATGAACTGCCAGGCTTCTTGAGATGGAGCCTTCTTCTTTCGGATCCTCTCAATTCTGACATATTATGAACACTATCATGTACATGTCCATGGCCCGCCCTTGATGTTCCTTGTGACATATCTTCCTTATGGCCTTTCTTTTGTGGCCTTACTCATTTCATCTGTACCCTGAGCTCTGTTGACAACTAGTGGTTCAAAAGATCTCAACAACACCGAGTACTCGCAGACGACTGCATCCTCCATAGACTTTGTTCGAGGAGTATCCGAGTCTTCACCTTGTTCGACCAAAAGGTTTTTTCGATGGAGATATCAACACAGTAGATCCAAGGTAAATGTCAAGATCGGCACAACGATAAATCACTCGTACCAATGACCTCTGGAAGAAGTGCTTCACATGCATATTCTACGAGCTACGACAAGTCTACAACAGACTCCAAGCACTCTTGACCCCCCAAGTCGCCATCCTTACCCCCAACAATCCAACCTTGGTAACCACAAACCCTACCACTGCCACAACACCAACACCCATGACCAACCACTTCAAACTCGCAATCTCAATCTCTGATTTGCTCAACTTGACTTCCTCCACCCCACCCATTTCAGTCATGATACTATACTCCGGCACATACTTGAAATCAAAATCCGTCTCTTCACCCTTCAACCCTCCCTTGACGATGATTTTCCAGAAGATGTCTCGCAAGACCACTAGCTTTTTTTGATCAGTGGATTTGTTCATACGGTTGGTGTAGCACCAGAAGCCAAAGAAAATGCATTGGCCGGCCATGAGTGCCGTGTAGTAAACACTCGGTCTGGGCAGTGCGAGGGCATCGCAGAGTTGATTGCCATTCAGCCATCTGGCTCCCGCGATTAGAAAGTCTGCGGATGCATAACCTGGTGGTTTGTCTTGTAAACTTCTGATGACATTGTTGGCGAGGATTTGGGATGTGCGGGTGGGTGCGATTTCGTGTTGCATGATGCTGTCGAGGATGCGTTTGCTTTGTTCTTTTGTTTCCAGCAGGCCATCGGTTGGGCAGCCGATTACGTAGGCTATGTATCTCCACAGTGCGGTGTAGTCTTCGATTTCCTGTGGTCGGAGGTAGATACCTTGACGTGGCAAGGAAATGTAGATTAATGCGCTTGAGAAACTGACGATTGTACCCACACAATCCATGTCGTTGATGGGAACTCCTAGTTTTTCCGTGTCAAAGTATTCTGGCCGTGTCTCTGCTAGTTTCATGATGCGGTTTCGTACTGTGGCGTGTAATAGTCGTACTCGTATCGTGGCAGCCCATCCCTCGCCTCCAGGTTGGATATCTGACAGTGACCTTGTGCATTGAAGAAGGTATTGTGTGGTTTCGAATAATCGGTTTCTTGCAACATCCACAGCGAAGCCTCCAGTTCTCGATAACACTTCAGTCACCCGAGCTGCACCAAGTCCACCAAGAAGAGATTGATATGCCAGTCCAGTAAGCACGGGTCCACCATATCGGTAGAAGATATCCTGTCCACGTGCAATCTGCTCCCAGTCCACCCACTCCGGAACAGTATTTACCTGCTGCCAGAGTTGTTGCAGTACCTCATCTTCAGCAGCATGGTCACGCAGTAACGCATACAGATCCCTCTTAGGCTTGACATCCGGTTTAGGTTGCTTTTCATCATCTGGGAATGGTTCATTGCCTTCGGACTTTTTCTGCACTGTGCGTGGCGGTGGTGGCGATATCTCGTTTAGTCGATTCAATGCTTTTTCTCCCAGATAGTCCCAAGTGTGTTTTGCTGGATTCATTTGTTCCAGAGTCAAGTGCTCGTCTGTGAGCACGAATTTGTGGCCCCAAGCGCTGCATTACAGAGTCAATTCTGTGTATTCGTGATTTGGTCGCCACTCATAACTTACTTGATCGTGTTGGGTGGATCTCGTCTGAACCACGACATCTCGGCTGTTATATTATGATGGAAGAACAAATGGACAGAGCGAGGTTGATACGCAAAGAATAATGTCTAGAAATCTAGCAGGATCTAAAGTACTATTAGAAAGCAGTAAGGATATTGTCTGGAAAGGTAGTTAGTGTTCCACATATCTATGCCCTATATGCTTGGGAGCCGGTAAATCGACATGTGGTGAGGTCATCGTAGGACAATTAGCCTTTTGATGCTCAGGCGCTTGTCGATTGACACATGGGTACTCAGATTAAGTTGCATATCACTAAACCGATTATCAGATGTACCTTCGTCTGCTGTTACAAGCCAGCTAGTGTGTTTGACGTATCCGGGAAATGGTTGATATAACTTGAATGAACCGAACGCGGGAAGTTAGGATGGGGTAAAACCAGTCGCCACCAAGGACTGCGTTCACGGGACAACTGCTTGAATTGCCGCGAGGCAGATACAAATTCTAGATAACACATATATATGTAAAGGTAAACTCCGAGGCTCTTTGTCTGCTGAGCATGCCGCCAATACTACACACCATAGAACGCCCTTTCGCCGAGGAATTTGATGGTCGTTCCTGAGGTTGCTTTCTTCTCTCTTCAACTGCTCGACTTGAAAAAGTCGAGACCAAAATCATTATTTCATGTCCATGCCAAATATGCAAACGCTCAGTAAAATGCTAGAAAAAAGATCAAGGGAAGACTAGGTCGACTACGCGCGTCTGAAGAGTTCGCGTAGTCCTCTTCTGTCTGCGTTCTCGACGAAGCAGCTGCGTTCATAGAGGACCTGTAGTGGTATGTTAGTTGTAGGTTCATCACTATACGTCAAGTCTTTTGCTTACCTCATCGTCTCTGATCATGTTGCTGTTCAGAATCAAGGCTCTTAACTCATCGTTCCTGGGGCCGAGCATCGAGTTTCTGTAAGGCAGGCCTTGAGCTCTCTGAATCCCAACCATTGTCTCTCCCATGACTTCGAACTTGCGCCAGTTGATTCTTCCATTGACCTCATCGCCGATGTACGTCTTGTTGCCTTCTGCGGCAGCGACAAGATCTCTGATTGGCAGGGGAAGGAATGGTATTCTCTCTCCGCTTGAGTTTTCCCAAGCCAGTCGATAAGCTGAGTATGATTTTGTAGGGGACATCAAGATCTCCAACTTCATCCAATCTTTGCCAGTTTCTGGGGACACCAGCTCTCGAGTAGCTGCGAGTCGCTGTACAGCAGCACTGCTGACGCCGGCGAGGAATGCTCCTAACGAATTGTAGTTGTTCATCTCTCGCAACTTGCGAGCGACATGCATAAGCTTTTCCAACATCAGAACTCGATGTTTGGCCTTTTCTCTGAGTAAGATCAAGTTGGCTACCCAGTCTCGAACGTGGTTGAAGTGATCAATCATGCGACTGACGTGCACCAACGACTTGCACTGGGCCTTCTGCGTTTGAGACAACGAGACATGCCGTACCAGGTCGCGTGGTCGAACCGCACTGAACATGATCCAGTCGATCCGTGTCAGCTCACAAGCAATTGAATCTGTCGGTGTCTCCATCAGCATGTGCCAATGCGCTTTGCTAATCGGAGTTTTCGGCACTGGCACGAGCGAAGGGCCCTGCCTCCTCGCTGCGTCGACGGTCTGGAGCATACCAAAATCGGTATGTAGTGAATGCACTTGGTTTCTATTTTGGCCGCCATCTAGAGACAGACTTCCAAGATTGTCGCCAAAGTCAAAGTCCGGATCATCCAAGAGTGTGCTGACTCGAGATGACCAGCTTAGATCAGGACTTAGAAGGCCACGTTTCTCACGGTCCAAGTCACAGCACGCCCAGTTTGTATCATCGTCTTCTGTCACAACGTCCAGGTCACAACTCATCTCGCGCGCTGCGGCGGAGAAGATGCGAGTGTTTGCCAATTTGGCTACAAAGGTACGCATCCGACGTCGAGTCTTGATGTGAGCAAAGTCTCCCGGATAAGTGCCGATCCATTGCTCGATGACGGAGAGATAGCGCAGTTGCGAGACTGTTTTGGTCATGAAAGGACCATCTTCTTGTTCTAGGGCTTCGAAACGGTGGACTATAGCTTCTAGCAACTGACCAGGGGCGGCAAATGTTCGGTAGAGAGCAAGGAAGACAGCACCGAAACGAGTGTCAGCTTTTGATTTTGGTAGCCTCAGAAGGCGGTCAACGAGATTGTCGAAAGAGTAGCCACGCTCATCTGAGGGAGCTTCGGACTGACTATCGACGTCGAGACCACCGTCCTCGGATGAAGAAGCATGTTCGGAGTGTGAAGAATCAGTCATGTCGTCGCGCGCTTCATCCAATGTTGAGTCAAGGTCGATGGGCTTATGCGGGTGATTTGGAGGACTCGTTGCCATGGTTGTAGAGTCGTGTCGTGAGTCTTTGCGCATCGAATTGGACTGCACGGAGCTTGCTCTGGCGTGGTTCGGAGGTGGGTTCGATCGAGTCGGATGACCGAAGGCGAGGGCGGACGATATGGTTCGACGACGAGACAAGGCAGGATCTCTCTGGACTTTGAGGAGGTCAGCAGGTGCGATTGTCATGGGGGAGGATTCGGGCCAAGGCGGTGGGGCAGTTTTGACAAACAAGTCGTGTTTGCGTGGGAGGAAGTCCATGGAGGCGGACGGGAATGGGCAGGATGCGGCTTACCGGAAACAGCTTGCAGCAGGCTGGTTATTCCCTTTGAGTGAGAGTCGACATGCGAGATGGACGACTGGACAGTGATGAGGGAGCGGAGGACGGCCTTTGCTCGGTGTTCGATGTTGTTTGGGTCGAGCTGGCGATCGGAGCGGTCGCATTTGTTTGAGATAAGGAGCGAAGGGATCGACGCCTTCTCGAGCGCGTCTTGACAATGGTTAGCTGGGTCGTCATGGTGGTGGTGGTGGTCGTGGCTGGAGTTGGGACTCACTCAGGACGACAGGAACGTCTTGGTACGAGTCTTTGTTGGAGACGTCGTACAAGGTGCAAGCGGCGTCGACAGTGGGCATGCGCGGGTCTGTGGGCCAGGTGATTCTGTTGTCTCTGTCGATGATCACGTCTTCGAGTTGGCACTCCAGCATGCGCACCAAGAAAGAGGCGCTGTCGACAGCGATGCGGCAGGAGGTGACGGGACTTGTCGGGTGGACGGCAAGACCTAGGGATTGCTGGATGAAGGATGACTTTCCCACGCCGACAGTGCCAACGATGGCAATGTTGACTTGGTGCTCGGCTTCGTTGTTGGTCTGCAGGAAGCCGTTGGAACGGCTTTCGGCGTCAATGCCCAAGCCTTCTGTGCCTAGTCGCACAGTCTGCGGCGCTGCTGGCGTCAGCAATGTCTGCCATGGCTGCTGCTGTTGGTGTTGGTGGTGGTCATCTGCAGGGCTCGCCGTGGCGATGGGCGACGAGTGGGTGCGCGCCAGGATGTGTGGCCGCGTGCTGGAGGGGACGCTCAGGCCTGGCTGTAGCTGGTATGCTGTTGAGCCGTCTGGTTCTTGGAATCGCTGTTCCGGCATGGTCTTGGATGCGAGAACAGCAGGTGCGGCATGGTCAGTCCAGTCTGCTGTCTTTAGATAATCATAACTTTGTGTGATGAGCGCTGCGACCGATCATCTGAGTGCCAAGCTTGTCCGTCGCATCTCGTCTAACCGCCCCCTGGGTCTGGAGACGTCTGGAGACCTCCGCCAGAACCGGAAGATCATCAGTTTTGACCTGACTCTCTCTTCATCCAATTGCCTCACCCCCTTCCTGATCATCCTCGCCGACTTCTGCATCCAGATTCATCGTGTCGTCGACTCTTCTGCCTGGCTGACCCGGGAGTTGGGGTCTGGGTCTTCGGCTAGCATCCGGCTAACGCCCCCACGTGTCGGGCGCTCCACCAGAGCCTCTGCGCCTCTTTTCTTAGCAACCAAGCCTCACCCAGCACTGCATCCAAGAGTCATGTCTAGCTGCGCACGCTTTTTCCCTCTTTCTATCCAAAATAGGCGGTCAAGTCTGTCAGATAATCCCTGAACGCTATTCGCTGGAATTCTCGATAATCCAGGGTGAGAGACAGAGCCGAGCCAATCTTCACTGGACTATCAACAGTACACTTACTCTCAACTTTGCTGGTACTGCTTATTCACTAGACACAGTCTCATCATCGTCGATGGCTCTTCTAGGAAACATTTGCATGAATATCATCATCTTCCTCGTTTTACCCTTCTGATCTCCGCTCTGTGTGATCTTCGCTCTCTAGGCCGGCAGTCAATGTCTTTGGCATCTCGACCGCAGACACATCGACATGCAGATGTAGTCATCTTGCACTACCAAGTCTGCAGCCCCAATTGTGCTCTCTGTTTCGGTCTTTCGACTTCACCTCATCATTGAACTTTCCCTACAGGTCAAGTACAATGACGTCAACAACATCATCGAAGAGCTCCGTCATGAACTTCAGACGTGCCTCAACTCTGTTCTTCAGGGCTAACTTGACCTGAAATCATTTAGACATACATACATACTTACTTACAAAATGGCTCCGTCTGGATTGGCGATTCTTTTAGGTGCCGGCCCTGCTACGGTAAGTGCATTTTCAAGTAGCTTAAATCTCTGTCCATACTGATAGCAACAAAGGGGGCAGGCATTGCCCGCGTACTGGCGGATCCTGCTCGTGGAAACATGGCAGTTGCTCTGCTTGCTCGACGCGGCGAGGTTCTGAATGACATAGTAGCTGGCCTGAAAACGTCGCTGGACAAGCCTGTCGTCGAGGCGTTCCCTTCCGATACTTCACCCGACTCGTTGAAGAAGGCTTTTGCGGACATTCGTCAGCATCAGTCCTTCGACGGCCTCAAGCTACGTGTGGCCATCTACAACATCAAGCATTCATCCAAGAAGCCTTTCCTTGACGAAACATATGACCAATTTACCGACTCTCTGGAGACATATGTGGGAGGCGCTTTTACCTTCGCGCAAGAATCGCTCAAGCGTTTCTTTGCCGACCATGGAGAAACAACTCTGGCAGATGGCTCTCCGAAGAAGGGTACATTGATCTTTACTGGTACACTTGGTGCTCTCAGATGCAACGCCGAGTATGCAGCATATGGAGCAGGCAGATCAAGCGTAAGGCAGCTTGCCCAGACCCTTGCCCGCGAGTTCAGTTCAAAAGGTGTCCATGTAGCTCATTGTATCGGCAATGGATCCATCGAAGACAAGAATGGTGAAGATCAGAAAAGTGGCAAGAAGATCTCTGCTGAAGCTGTTGGCAAGACTTATCTGTGGCTGTCAGAGCAAGAGCCATGCTTGTGGACTCATGAACTTGATATGAGACCCGCACAGGAGAAGTTCTAGGCGGGTGCTACGCGTATTTAGGCTGTCAGTGTACGCAATTTTAATATCGAATGCAGGTCACGGTCCGACAGCACAATTCCTGATGTTTATGGTACAACACGGTCTCGCTATCTGCGTATATTGGTCGTTCGTAATGCCAAGTCACCATGAACGCCTATACAGCCATCTGCTATCGTCGGCCTCCGCCTCATCTTGATCATAGCGTGTCTGATCTCCGCGCCTCGTGTAGCCGAAGAAGCCACACGAACCCTCCGAGAGATACACGCGTGTTCTCTGACAAAAGACGTCAACCACGTCGGAAACGAGCGGAGGGCAACGCAATGCCTATTCATGTACGTCTCTACATGTCCATCACCACGAGCTAGCATGTTCCTCTACCTTTGTGATTGTACGCCCAGCCACTTCAGCTAGCTGACGTGAACACGTCTGCCTTGGAATAGGTAACTGCTTGTGGTGTCTAACCACTGTGTAGATGGAAAGAAGTGCATTGGCGTTTGAACCCTCCTAGCCCAGTACTGATGAGGAGTATCGTGTGCGATGACGCCTTACAACGGCGTCAACTTAGAAGACCGCGGGCGGACAAGCTCCATTCTTATGACATATCGGCTTTACCATCAAGAATACGCTGGATCATGAGCGAATGTGGTGTCCACTCGGATGCAAGCTATCATTCCTTCTGTCGTCGTTGTCGATTGCCTTTTCCAAAGGGCATGAACGGAAGTGCAGGAGCCATGTCACTCGCCATACAGCGGTCAATGCTGTCGAAAGCGATGCTGTCCATGGCTATTCCATCGGTTAGGTTTGCTGCTGTCATCCTTCGGGGAAGGAGTGCATACCATCAACGACACACACTCCGATGAGAACTGACAGCACTGACTGTTGCTGCGGCCACATAGCTGGTCGAAAGGCAGTTGAGGGCAGGATGTCAAAAGGCCCTTTTGCGGTGCTACCGCTGTATAGGCTCTCGTCGGGTGGAGGTGGTATATTGCTCCGCGAAGCACAGATGTCAAGCCGTAGCTAAGCGTGCTTCACTGTACAAGCTCGTCATGCCCTCGACAGTGGGCGAGAACAAGCTTCGCTATACTCACGTTTGACATGTGAGAGAAGAACTCGGACCCATGCCAAAGGATGAAGCGAATGCTGAACTCGGCGAATTAGAGAGGGCTCGGTTTAATGTTCATGGAGACTTTGACCCAATCAAACTCTGTATCTCGAGGACCAACGTTGTTCGCACGCGGGTGGATAAAGTCGGAAAGAACTTCAGGCACGACGATTGGAAAGAGACAAATTTAGGCGGATGTGCCTGGACCAAGGGTACAGATAAACGACGTCTCGGCGACGCCTCGTCAAAAGGATGATGATGTTCATGCGGAGACAGATGAGGTGCTTGAGTTCGGCACTGTCTGGTTTCCGGCCGTTAGCGACCCTGGCCCGTCTCGCGAGTCTCGCCAGCCAAGGGTCAGAGTTCGACTATCGCGGGGTTGTAGGCGCATGGAGATCTCGCCTGCACTGAGCATGTGATCACTGGATGACTAATGAAGCCGAAATCGAAGAAGTTGGACCTCGACGGGGCTGTGAACACGATTTTGCGGACATTGTCGACAGACCGGCCTTGTGCGATTAACATGGGCTCATGACAGCAAAAGGAAAGATATCCGCAGAACGATTGATAATCAAAACAGGGCTCTGCGAAGATACGAACGAAACTGGCTAAGCAAAGATAAGACCTCTCATTGGCGGGGAAAAAGGTGCGATAAGATTCACTCGCCCGTCCCTCGAGGGCTCAAGCCTCGGCTCTCGCCAGAGAGTGGGCGCAGGCATGGGGGTGCGAACTGTGGGAAACGGAGCGGTACTCGGACTCTCCCTAGCTCGACACACTCAAAGTCAATATGCCCCATTCTGTACCATGTCGCCTGACATCAGAAGTATCCTCAAGTACTTTGGGACCTCGAAAACTTATCCTCCTCGTCCAAACACACTGTTTGGCCCCCACAACGCGATATTGTTATACAGACGCCAGTTCCTACGTTTCACGAACCACAACCACTTGACATGATCAATACTTAAGTGTCTGCGAACATACACGACGTCCGAGGAAGACGGCTTGACAATTCGACACTGCTCGACTCGTATCTCTCGCCATCATGACTATGGCGTGTATCAAGCCAGAGGCCGATATTGGTCTCGAGACCAAGCCGACTGTCAGGAAACGCCGAAGGAGGACGACAACCGCAGGTGCGGCCGACGACTGCTTCATGTGCCAGAAACGGAACGCTCCGTGTGACCGCAGGAGACCGTACTGCGGGCAGTGCCTCGAAATAGGAAAAGACTGCTCTGGATACAAGACGACGTTGACATGGGGTGTGGGTATTGCCAGTCGCGGAAAGCTGCGAGGCTTGACATGTCCTGTGGCCGAGAAGACCGACGGCCCGGTCGGTGTTACCAAACGCAATAGTGTTTCGCAATCTCGAAGGAAGTCATCGACGAACGTACCTGCTTCGGAGAGGCCTATACCTCCTCGCATAAACCTAGATACCAATACCGTCGCACCATCCTCTCACGAACCTCTACACACGCCATCGTACGGCTTACTATCACCGCTCGACGCTCAACAACCCATCTTTTGGCAACCTCTGCAGCAATATGCAAATCCCGAATTGCCCTCGCCGACCTCGCCGTACGACAATATCCCTCTGATCCACCAGAGAAATCCCGCCGAGTATCCCTTGACACCAGTTTCCTTGTCATACAATGATGGCCTGCAGTCTTCTGCTAATTACGGCTTGGTGGAGCCTTCGCCTGCGTCTTGTTCCGGTTCCTATCCACCGCCATCGAACTTTTATGCCGATCAACCTCTCGATGCCCCTAGTGTCGCTCAAGACCTGACTTTCTCCCAAAGTCAAGACGCCTTTTCCTTTGAGCCTACGTACAATGCCAGTGGCACAGATTACGATCAATCCATACAGTCCGAGAATTTCGAGTTCTCCAACCTCGACCTCACTTTGACTAAACCTCAACAACCTCTGGACAATTTACCAGAATTGAACATATCAATTCCAAGAGCTATGGCTACTTCGTTGTTCTATCATCTCTCGCCAAGGATGCAATATCTATTGAACTACTACGACAAGCACATCTGTTCTGTTCTGGTCGCCTTCGACGATACCATCAATCCATATAGGATGCACATTCTTCAGCTTGCAACACATAATGAGGGTCTTCAAAACGCTCTTGCAGCGCTTTCGCTGAACAACATGCGTATGCGCCTGCACAAGAGAGCGCCTGTCAGCGGCTTTATCGAAGAGTTGGATAGTTCGCAGCAGGATGAAAATAACAGTATCCTAGCTCGGCCGACCCCCGAGGAAAGCTACTATAAGAGCGTGTCGATCGGTCAACTGCAGGCTCAGTTGGCTGATGCGGTCAGCGCTCAGGATGATTCGGTTCTCGCCATCTTGCTCATTCTCTGCTTGTTCCACGTCAGTGACAGTGGATTTTCCAAATTTAAAACGCAACTGGAGGGCGTGCAAAGGCTGCTCTCTATGCGCGATCCAGGTGTAAGGACCGGCTTTATTGGTTGGGTTGAGATGTTCTTCGCCTGGTTCGATGTCATGACATCGACAGTGAATGACAGAGAGACTGAGATCCAAGGCGACCGTCTGGATATGCTCCATTATTCTTCTAATCTTGGTGCCCTGGAGCAGTTCTCGGGATGTGATGGTCGTTTGTTCAAATTGATTGCCCGCCTTGGACGCTTAAATCTTCTGTCACAGAGTCGCCCTGTGCGCCCTGACCCTCGAAATTCAAAGGCATCGTACGGCGCCACATCGACTCCAAAGTACAAGGACCAAAACACTTTCCCCACTACGAGAGTTTGGCGTCCACAGGTTGACCCTGTGGACTTTAGCCGACTTGATGGCAACGGTTGGGGTGCCTTGCTAGCAGATCTACCCGAGGACCTCGATACAGTATACAGAGAAGCTTCAGATACCCGGCAAGAGTTCTGGAAGGAGTGGCATGATATCCGATCCCGCCTAGAGACTTGGTCCATGGATAGTCCTTGTTTGTCGCCCACAGCACCCGACACCTCGGCAGCATCGCTTGAGCTTGGGCAACGAGACCTGACACACATCAACGAATCTTTCCGTTCATCGGCTCTGTTGTACACTGAACGTCTTGCGCACCCTTTCTTGCCATCGTCGTCTCCTAAATTCCAGGCACACGTGCGCAACGCTCTTTCACACATAGCTGCATTGGACATCACTTCGTGCGTCAACAAATTCTTGCTCTGGCCTCTGTTCATCTCAGGGACTGAGTGCGTGGACGCAGCCGATCAGGCACTCGTACGCGATAGGTGTATAGAGGTACAAATTGAAAGCGGGTTCTTCAACAACTTGTCTGTTCTAGACGTCCTCGAGAAGGTCTGGGCCGAGAACGATACTCAGGATGCACAGGACGCAGATGTTGATGAAGTGCAACGCCGCCGAGACAGTGCTAAGGAGAACGGAGATCGTATACAAGCGTTCAGATGGAGAAAGGCTATGGACAGGGTCGATGGTGAATATCTTGTCATCTGAGACGCCTGTTCGACCCAAAAGCTTGATGTATATACAACTTTTGTATCTACACTTTAATGTCAATACATGAACCGACTCTTTATATCAAAAGTTCGATGGTGTTTCTAACCCGACTACTGCCTACTCGCTCCCATCCTCAAGTGACGATTCCAGTCATGCTTTGCCAGTCTGTTGTTCGATGTACGAGGCTGTTCGGATTTGTGAAGTATGGCCGAATCTTTATACAACATCTATCGCCAACTCTGCCACTCTTGCTAACCAATCACATCTAAGACTACTCTCAAATCTCCCTTCGACAACCTCACCATCTAAAGTTCTACTCGACTCTGCACAACTTGCCGGTCTGCAAATCGTAGTCCCACCACTCCGCGCCAACTCTTGACACAGCATACAAAGACTCTGTAGGATCGTACTTTCTCTTGATAGCAGCCAACTTTTCATAGTTTCCACCGAAGAAATCATGTTTCCAGTTTGAGTTGTAAGGGTTAGCCTCGTTCATGTAGGCACCCATGTTCGGCGCCCACTCGCGCCACACAGCTTCCCTGTGCACCTCATACCACTCGGCAGATTGCTTGATGATTTGGAAGGGAGTAGCTGAGTCGGCTGCTGCAGGACTGGACCCCGAGATTGCGTGGACGTAGGTTTTGCGCCAGGCAGGGTTTACTGCGCCGCGTCGGGCAAGAGGGGTGTTTTGGACGCCGGGTCCGGCCATGAGGCCCAGGATTAGCATGGCAGAACCGCTGCTTCCTGGCTCTGTGTACATAATGCGGCGGAGGTAGGAGGAGAGCTGTTTGTAGGGGAGGGAGAGCTGGGCAAGGCCGAGGAGACGGCTGGTTTCAAGACCGCCCGAGCCAGCTGATTCGGATGGTGCTTTGGAGCTGCTGTTTCTATCGAAGAGAGAGACTGTGGGATCGCTCCAGATGATTGAGAGACTGGAGTTGTTGCTGTCGGTTGTGTTGCGGATTGCTGCGAGCACAGGTGAAACCAGAGCAGTTACCTCGGATGTGGTGCTGTTGTAGGCTGAGAATTGGGCAGTTACCGAGACCTCGCCTGGTGTTTGACCAAAGGCAATGACGTTTCCCCAGATACCTTTATCCATGAGACCAGGGATACGATTGAGAAGAACGCCAAAGGCGTCCCAGGTGATGTTGCCGGTAGCGTTCTTGCCACCGCTGATTGACAGTGTTCCAGCCACCGTGTTGGCAGGGGCTGGATAGGCCTTGAGAACATACTCAGTGACAACACCATAACTTCCACCACCGCCGCCACGGACGGCCCAGAAGAGGTCTTGGTGAGCCGTGTCGTTGGCGACAAGGATGTCTCCTTGAGTGGTCACAACACTAACTTGCAGTACCTGATCGGGAGCAAGACCATAGATGGAAGAACGGGGTCCGTAACCTCCGCCCTGGATGTGTCCACCAAGGCCCACGCTACCGTCTGCACCGCCAATCACAACTTTTCCGAGTTTCGCTGCAGCATCGTAGACATTGCCCCATTGCTGGCCGCTGCCAACAATGGCAACGTCTTCAGTGCCGTTCCACTTGGAGTCGAACTTAATATGGTTGAGATGGTGGGTCCAGATGGACAAACTGTGAGCACCCGTCGAGCTTTGTATCGTGTTAGCTTATGCAAGCAACAGAGAGTTGCAGCACTTACCGGCCGTCAAGATCGTGGCCAGTTCCCTTGACGATGATACGGATGTTGCGACGCGAGGCCCAACCCATTGCCTTCGAAATTATCTCGTTCGAGGTGCCATTGACGATATATGCCGGATATGCACCAAGAGTGCAAGAGCTGCCTTCGACATGACCATCTTTTCCAGGAGGGACGCACGAATTGTTGGCCCAGATCGTAGCATCGATTGATTCGGGGAGGGTAGCATGGAAGTATGTCGAGTTCCACTGATTCTCGACTTCGTTGCAAGATAGAGTCGAGTTGAAAGGGTTGTTGGCATAGCATGCAGATGCCACCGGACGAGTTTGGAGAAGAGCACCGCCGAGCGTGCGGTTCAAGGCCAACCATTCCGATGCTCGAGGCCAGTCAGAGTCCAGAGGTGTTGTTTTGCAGACTGTGGCAATGCCAGTACTGCATAATGCCAGAGTAGTCGCAAGCGTCGAGATGCTTCTCATGATGGATGCAGATTTCCTTGGATGGTGAGAGTAATTGACGGTCGAGAAGACCTTTTAAATACATTTTGTCTTGACACCTTGTCGATGACATAGCATGCGAACGGCCTTGAATTTTCGTGAACACAGTGGCTCAGCATGTCGTGGCAGTATGTTAAGATCCACAGCGTACGTACAGCGTGTGTACCATACGCGAAATCGCGTATGCGTATACGGGGAGGGCTTTGCCTCCTGGGACTCCAGCTTCTTCCGAGAAAACTTCCGGCATCTCTCGGATGTTACAAGCTGTGATGAACAAACTACTAGAAGCGCATCTCAGTCGTAATACATTGCAATTCCATTAACTTTTTCTTGTATATGCCGGGCCTTTTCGTGCTATCTTAGCAGATCTCTATTGTACAGTACAGGCTTATGATGTTTCGAATTCAGCAAAATTCCTCAAACAATATCGCCTGAGTCGACCATATTGGTATCGAAGCAACTATTGAAAGCTTTGTGCTAGGATTTGAGGCTTGCGATCCTGCAAATCCAATATCATCTGACCAAAGAGTCCGTTCGCCCAAGAGAACCACTGCCGGGTATAGTCTGTCTGATTGAAGGTGTTGATGCTCTCATGAATCAAACCGAGTCCATCGGTGCTGTTGAGAATCATTCCAAGCTGCTCAGTGATCTCGGTATCGTTGTCGCTGGTCAAAATGCGTACGATAGAAGCCATAGGCCAGGCGTATCCCGGGCCATTGTGAGGACCTCCTACAGCACTGATCACGGGACCTCGCATGAAATAAGGGTTGCGGTCACTTAGCAACAATGCGCGCGTGTTTTGGTAAACTTCGTCGTTGACGTCCAAATAGCCCAGGAAGGGTGCAGACAGCAGCGAGGGGATGTTGGCATCATCCATGATGTTCGCAGAGCCATAACCATCGACTTCATAGGCATATACTTGCTTGCCACCAATAGTAACAATGCCATACTCTGCGATTCCTCGTCTGATGGTTGCAGCAAGTTGTATCATTTGCGCTGAAGTGACAGAACATGTCGAACCATTGAGTGCGAGCATGATGGGAGCGGTCGCCTCGAGGTAGTGCGCTAGCATCATATTGGCTGGAATCAGATACTGATAGATGGTTGCATCATCCGAAGGTCTGAAAGCAGAGCGCAACAAGCCGGTCTCACCTCTATAGGGATTGCCCAGGCCGTCGTTGGAAAGAGTCTCGGTTGCGCGGTTGCTCACCCTGGTAAATGTATAGCTTGAATTCTGGACGCGGCCATCGGGCTCGTAGGTTGCAGCTGCCGAGAGAGTCTCGAAAATCTCGAAGAGATGGTTGATGGCCTCGACCCAATGGTACTTGCCGAAGAAAGCAACATCTCCTGTGGCGTTGTAGTAGTCGGAACTGATCTGTAGAAAAGCGGCCAGAGAGTCCAGCTCGTACTTGCACTCGAAGACTGAGGAGTTGTTGTAAGTTGGGAAAACATGATCCTCGCTGGCCGAAGGGTTCTGGGCAGGAGCGATACCACTCTCGACCGGAGGCTGGAAGGCATTGCAGTAGGGAGACGTGAGGAGGTAGCGGGCCTGTAGGTTGATGACACCGCGGAACAGTGATGCGAGCGAGTCAACAGAAGAGTTTGCGGTCAGAAGAGGAAGATAAGACTGCATCTGGTTGGCGCTGTCTCTCAACCACATAGCATCGATATCTCCGGTCACGAGAAAAGTGAGCTCTTCGTCAGCAGAGTCGGCAGCGTACCCCTTCCACCTTACTGCGGTATCGAGAGTGTTGGGATAGGCTGTGGTTTATTAGCACTGATATCAAGCGATTGCGAAGGATAGTGACCATTGAGAAACAGGCGGAAAAGATCAGGGTCGGGAACGGCATGCATGACATGTGGAATGATTTTGTTTTCCAGCAGTGGGAGATCGAAGGTGCGGCATGCAGGATCAGGTCGTTGATACGAGAGATTGCGGACGCCTTCCGAGTATGGCTGGTGTTTGAGCGTGGCATAGTCGAGGTAGTCAGGGCATTGAGCAGCGGCAATGCCAATGAGAGGAGCAAGCAACGAGATCAGATGGACAAGCATGTTGAGCGAATGTCTATTGCGAGAGAGCTTGGTAGGAAGGAGGGAAGAAGAGCAGATAGGAAGGATGATTTGGAAAGACAGAAAGATGGCGGGGGATGATGACGAAGAGATGAATTGGGCAAGAGGAGAAGTGAGGAGCAAGGAAGGACGGACCTGCCTTCGTTGACTGTACAGAGTTCAGGCATTGATCGGCGGCCTGTCACCACATGGGAACACACTTCAAAGTTGTGGTGTTTGTATACGAGCATGCGGGAGGTCAAGCCGCGTGCTTTGACAAACAGCACGAATGAGACACAGAAAGCATGTCGAAGGTTGAAGCTGCGGGGCTGCAGGCGGGATTTACAGTTGCATTCTGAGGTTGCGCCGCCATGTGGGTAAACATGGCGAGCGGAGAGCTTGGCAGCCTGAATGAAGACTTACAGAAGACGAAAGGGTGCGTGTTGGAAGAGGCAGATGTGGAAGTGAATGGAGATGAGCGCAGGAGTGAAAGCGAACAGAGAGTGACGGCGGGCGTTGGAGATTGACGTCGTTCATCCGACCCCTCTACTTTCTCGACTCGACAAGACAATTCACATGCCACCCGCTGCAACGAGACACAAACAAAGACAAAGACTGTATCAACCCATCCGTCTCAGGCGCATACGATCCAAGGTCGAGCGCCATGGCCTCTCAGGCAGCACATCTCCGAGGCGACGAGTACTCGTCCCGCCTACCCACCCCTCCGCGTATCGTCGTACCGCCGCCAACAGCAAACATCAACCTGGCCCCCGAGTTCAATCTGCATCCTATCGCCCAGTCCGGTCCGCTCTCAGCCGTCAACTATGACAAGATGGTAACAGGGAGCCTCCTGGACTGGAGTTACGAGCGTCGTCGTCAAGCACAGCAAATCCTCCCCTTCCTCTACCTGGGTCCAATGAGCGCAGTCAAGGATCGCGACTTCTTGCGGAATGAGGCCATCACACTTCTCATGGCCGTCCGCCAGCGCCACTCCTTTGAGAGCAAGATCATGCAGGCTGCTTTGAACGTCGCCGACGACATCAACATCCAGAAAAAGGCTCTTGACATGTCCAGCCCTTACGAACTCGTCTCGTCATTCTCTCGCGCCGCCATTGTCATCAACGACCACATGAACTCTGTTCCAAACGCAAAGGTCCTTGTCTTCTGTGAGAGTGGAAACGAACGTTCTGCTGCTGTCGTCGCTGCCTATCTCATGGACATCTTGGCCGATGTTGACCACATCAAGGCCATGCAGATTGTCCAAGCCCAACGTTTCTGCGTTAACTTCGACGACAACGTCAAGCGCTTGCTTCAAGGCTACTGGGATATCTTGCAAGCCCGTCGTGCTACCGCCAATCTGAGTACCAGTGGCAAGCCAAAACGACTTCTCGAGAGAGACATGGACAACGATGGCATGGACCTTGATGAGTCTGGTGACGATGGCGAAAGGTTCGAAAGCAGAACCTTTGCTCCCTTTGTGGACACTGCTTGATGGTGTCGCTTGTTTTTCATTTGGTGCCATGCATGGCGTTTTGCTTTTTACATCAAGATACCCCTGGGTTTTGTTTGCTCGGCGTTAGAGGCTCGCTTCTGTTCATGGCTGATGGCACAAAAGAGGTCATCTTCTCATTCCCATAGGGTGCATATTCTTAGCCTCAACATATGATACGTTCTGTCTCTCCATTCGTTCATTGTCACAACCCAAACAATATGTTTGTCTCGTTACACAATGACTGATACACGGCAGGGCATGGCTGCCAAACACAAGGGTATATACAACTATCTCGCCGCCTTCTCATCATCAATCTGCTTTCTCAGATCGCTCAACACTTCCTCTCTCTTCCGTAGATGAGCTTCGAGGCCGTCGACTTGCTCTTTGACCATTGAGATTTCGTCGCTGAGACCCTTCAGGCCCTGGCCGACCTTTGCTCTTCCTTCACCCGTCTCAAGATCGCGCAGCTCACGACGCTTCCAGTCAAGCAACTGCTCGAGTTCACGCTTCACCAAGGCCGGCTTGCTGTCATCCCGCCTGCCGCCACGTTCTCTTCGTTTCTTTGCTTGCTCTTCAACCTTGTCCATCTTCTCCTCGAGCTCTTTGAGTTGCTTCTTCAGGCGTACCTCTTCCCACTCGGCGTCGGTGCGGGTGGCAGTGAAATCAGTACCCTTTGGTCTGTAGGCACCACGGTCGCCTACTCCCAAGCGACTGAGGTATGCGTCACCAAACTTCTGCTTCTTGCCGCTCATGGTGCTATCATCACGCTTTGTGCCCCAACGATCGGCGGCGGTTTGTACCTTGTCGACCTGATACTCGATGCGGCCCTGCTCGAAGGTGGCGCGGAGACTTGGAGGGACGGATCGAGGGATACGGTAGCCTTCGTGGCGGTTGGCAAGCATGTGTAGGAAAACAAGACATTGGTCTTTGCCAATAGCTGGGTCGCTGCGTGGGTTGACGAGATTCCAGGCACTGCGCATGTCCGTGTCGGGCACATCTAGCGATTCGTAGAGCGGGTTGAGGGACTCGAAAGTGATGCTGCCGTCGCGCGGCTCGCGGTTGGCGCTGTAAATCTCCTCGTACTTTGTGCGGTCAGACGGTGGCATGTACCAATCGAAGCCGTCTTTGAGTCCTGGCGTGTCGTCTTCTAGATCGTCGACTTGTTCGAACTGGGCTTGGCGACCCGAGATGGCGTGCGAGGCTTGAATCAAATGTGCTTTACTCTCGGGGACCAGCCAGTCGGGCAGTGTGGCTGGGACGTCCATGTATTCCTACGAAGCAATTAGTTAGAAGATATTGCATTCATGTTGGCATCTGCTTACACCGTTGACCAGATCAAAGATCAAGCGCATGGCGACGCAGAACTCCTCGAAGTCCAGGCTGCCATCACCGTCGACATCTGCCAGGTCCCATACTCGTTCCAGCTGGTCGTCGCGCAATTGGCTGTTCTTCAAGACTGAGGCTGCTTGGGCGCCATTGAGATGAGTACCGCCATTGGACAGCGAAGCAAAGATCTCCCAGTAGCGTTCGACCTCCCATTGCTCGATGCGCTTTGGAGGCATGGTGTATGTTGCTGCTGCGTGGCTAGTGGGATGGGCGTGTAGAATTCGGCTTGACTTGTCGAGAACTAAGGCTCAGATGGCGATCGCTTCAGCACTCGACTCTTGTCTCTGAATCTCGGTGTCTATGTGTATTTCGTGTGGCCGATGGATGTGTTTGTACCAACATGGCCAACCTCTGGCCGTTCCTGAGCATCCGCCCGGGGTGGGTGACGTTGAGTCTTGGCTGCTCCCTCCACCTCCCAGCTCGAGTCCCCTTGAACTCGCACATTTAGACTGCACAACCAACGCGATTCTCAATCGACCTCGACTAGCAATGAATCCGGATCTCACGGCTCTTTTACCCCGCTCTGCTATGTCGAGCAAGTAGGTTGTCGACAACTCTTTGTATCGATTCTCGGACTTCAACCCATGCAAAGCGACAACCTCGCCTGTACCCGCTCAAGCCTTGCGCGTCTCTGTCTTGCAACCGGCTATTGTCTTTGATCGCGTACGGCACCATGTATTCGCCCTTTGCACGAGCGTCTGTCCTCAAACATCACCAAAGAGTCCCTTCTGGCAGATTATAGGATAGCCTTCATAAAAGCGACCAGCACCAACTCGCTGCCATGGCCAACATCTACAGGTTCCATGACAAGAGCTCATCTGGAACCACGTTTACCTTGAACACTCCTTCTAACCTCAGAGTGACAGCCTGACGTCTGGGCGTGAGAGAGCGAACCTTCGTGTCTTATTTCCGCCCATCTTCCTTCCGGACAAATACTTTCTCATCCGTGGCCTCGTCCACCATCTGTAAGTTTTGTGACTTCAGCTCGCCACGAGTCCATCTCTGCTCGCTGGCTATTTTCGGACCAATCTCGAGATAGCATCATCACTTCGCTCGTAAAGCTCTCGATTCTGCCGTCACTCTACGTCTGATGCCGTTTATCTACCGATACCCACTTCATTTTCTCATCCCGTCATCTGTCTGATCATTGAGTCTGCGTGCCCCAATAGATACTAGGAGCCGTCAGGACAAGCATTTTCTCGACGCCGTGGCTGTCTTGGCCTTGTGCGCAGGGCTCATGGTGCGTGTCATTCCTGGCATTTGCATCATACGGTAGAGCCTCTTCTTTCCTCGTTCCATCTACCTTCTTCCTCAACTCTGCATTCGCGTCCGCCAGTCACTTCCAGTCGGGTCTTTTTAGAAGTCCGTAGCACTGGGAAGCCTAGTTCCTAATTGGGAAGGATTCACTGCCGATCCACCCGAGATCTACGACTATCTCGGTACGTCACTTGCTATACCTCCGAAGACTTAGCTGATCGACTTCTCAAGATGTATTATGCAAGAGGGCTTTGGTGCGAGATCCTGTCCGCCTGGTGGCCCACACATCATGGTCCACATAGCATCACAAATCAGACTCTGCCGCTTTAACCCTCAAGATCTCGATATCCAACGGTAGAAGTGGGCACTAGTATGGGTATCTTCATCGAGCCTTGCTTGCGTGAGCTCCTGCACAGCCTTGCATCTTCTGATTGCAGCGGCTGGCTTGCTATTTGCCTGCCAGTGTGGATCTGTACGTATGTAATTCACAGCACCCTGGAGCCGCTCTTCCGTCGTATCCAGAATTCAGAAATCGTGGTGCTCTATATAAGGTCGAGTCAGACCTGTATCTCTTCTCCTTCCCCTTTCCTATCGCTACTGGCAACCTTCCCTTCTTGCCTCTCAACAAGCACTTCTATTCCCTGACCAGATTGTGTTGAGACACTCCTCTATCTCTGGGAATTATTAGTTCATACCACACCAATGCGTTTCGGAAGCTTTACTGCCAGCTGCCTTCTGGCATTGGCATCTGTATCTACTGCTTCTGAGCCTGGTAGGAAATACTTATGGGGTAGAGACCAGATGGGCAAAATGGTCCGTCGCCAAGCCTCTTCAACATCTTCAGCCTCTGGTAGCCACACAACATTGGTCGCAGATAGCTCTTGCTCTAACGGCCCATACACCCGCTCTTGCTGGAAGGACGGATACTCGATTGCTACAGAGTATGTCTCTGTTGATCGATTGTCGAATCTCTGCTAACGATGCTCTAGCTTCGATCAGAAGTTTCCCACCACGGGAAAGACTGTTAGCTACAACCTCGAGATTACCAACACGACATGCAATCCTGATGGAGCAAATGAGCAGCAATGCCTCCTGATCAACGGTCAACTACCCGGACCTGTCATACGAGCTAGCTGGGGAGACACTCTCTCAATCACTGTCACCAATTCTATGCAGGACAATGGCACATCTATGCACTGGCACGGAATCAGACAGTACAACTCTCCTGGAATGGATGGAGTCAACGGTGTTTCTGAATGCGCTCTTGCTCCGGGTCAGACCAAGACCTACACTTTCCAGTGCACTCAGTATGGCTCTTCATGGTACCACAGCCACTACTCCAGCCAATATGGTATGGGTGTCGTTGGAACGATCTTGATCGACGGACCTGCTACTGAGAACTACGACATCGATCTTGGTACTTTCCCAATGATGGATTGGTACCACAAGAATGCCGATGTGGTGAACGCCTTGGCCCTTATAGATTCTCAAGCCGGAGGCGGTGCACCGCCTTCAGATACACTTTTGCTTAACGGCACGAACAACAATGGTCCGGGCGGCAAGTACCAGTCTGTTGCACTCACCAAGGGCAAGAAGCACCGTCTAAGATTGATCAACACCTCCGTTGATAGCCATATGATGGTGAAGCTCGACGGGCACGAATTCACGGTCATTGAAAGTGACTTTATTCCTATCGAACCTGTCGCAGCGGATGAGTGGCTTCTCGTGGCAATCGGTCAGAGGTACGATGTGGTCTTCGAAGCCAACCAGACCTCAGGCAACTATTGGTTCAGAGCAGAAGTTGCAAGTTCATGTGGTAGTGCAAGTAACGGCAATGGTCGTGCGATCTTCAGATACGATGCATCGGATACTTCCACTCCCGAGGACACCGGCGAAACCGCTCCTTCGTCCGAGTGTATCGACTTCCCTACAACCCCTTACTGGAAGCAATCTGTCCCCAAGGACGATTTTGTTGCACAAGCTAAGACTTTGAGCACTGGCTTTGGCGACGGCGTCACGGTCAACGGTGAGAACCTGCTCTTGTGGCATCTTAACACTACCGGTAAGCATTCGTTCTTCCACACACAACGATCTGTACTAACACCACTTAGCCATGTCTATCCACTGGGACAAGCCAACACTCGGCTACGTGTTCAATGGCAGTGATGCTTGGCCTCAGGAGTACGATGTGATTGAAATTCCCAATGAAGGTGTCTGGACCTATTGGGTCATTCAACAAGTGGAGGGATCGCCGCCCATTACCCGTACGTTTCAAAAACCCAACAGTTTCTGGTAGAGTGTCATGCTAACAGAATCTCCCTCAGATCCTATCCATCTCCACGGTCATGACTTCTTCGTGCTTGGACACCAAGCATCCTCAAACTTCGACGCGTCGTCCATGACTGATCAGCTTAACTTCGACGACCCTCCTCGCAGGGACACGGCCACTTTGCCTGCGTCTGGCTGGCTAGTTTTGGCTTTTAATGCTAATAACCCTGGTGCTTGGCTCATGCATTGCCACATTGCATGGCACATCTCCGAGGGCTTAGGTGTCCAGTTCCTCGAAGCAAAGAACCAGATTGTGTTGCCTGATCAGGGCGAATTTACGCAGCAGTGTTCGAGCTGGAAGGAATACTCTGCACACATGGCTTTCCCTCAGATCGACAGTGGACTTTGAGAGGATTTGTTGGTGATTTATGGATGAGATTGGATGAGTCTGTTTATGGGATAATGTTAACGATCAAAAAATGTTTCTTCAGAACTGAGCACAGTAATTCAGGAAGTCGACCCTATGCCACCTTCCCGTTGGCGAAAAAGTGTATGTGGAAACGACGACCTCATCGCACTGTCCTCTCCAGAGATATGGCGTATGTGATGTTGGATCTTCTCGAGCTTTCCCATCCCAGTTTGTAAACATACTGATCTCTCTCACTTTCCATCTTCCACTTCATACCATATCATACACTCCTTTACAGTGCACCATACAGTTCTTCATCTGAAGCTTATCATAAAAAACACGACTTACACAACATGGTCGTGCACACATCACCGAAGAGATTCAAGAACGAATTACCTGTTACAAATGGCGAGAGTATCAAGGTGAAGGCTTTGGTAGAGAGCGAAGATGAGAAGAGCGAGGATGGAAATCAACTGGGCAACAGTGTAATCAAGTCGAGAATAAAGAAGATTGTCAAGGCATACCACTCTGTCATGTACAGTCTATCACCCCACTCGACACATTATCTGCCGATCCACTTCGCATAGACAGCTCGCCACCGACGGGCAGCCTCGGCCTGCTCTAGGTGAGCAATCTGACGCCGACGACGGAGGCCCTCCCTCTACGTCCGGTCGGCACTCTCAATCTCCATCTCGCCAGCGGTCTGCCTCAGCATCCCAGTCTCGCCAATGCACGAGGATTGTGCAATATCAGATGCTCAGTCGGTTCTGCCATTCTTGTCAAACGGAGTGTCATGATCTCTCTGAGATGCACATTCACGCGAGGCTTCACGCAGACGAGCTATCAATGGATTCATTTCGAGCACCAGCAGATAACGAGGAGGCGGACGTCCTTCGCTATCGCTTTCTTGGTGGATATATTCCTCGCGAGAAAAGCTTCGAGAGAAAGTGCAAGACGGCTGCGGATTTGCTTCAGCCATGGCAGCGCTTTATCAGGGGGATTGACTGGCCAACTCACTACAACAACCGTCTATCGTCTGCTGAGTTCTCCTTCTCTCGTGATCGCACCGACCACCAAGCTTCTGTTCTTTACCGCTTGGTGGAGGGCGAGGAGCTGAGGAGTGCACTCTCTGAGATGCGCAAAAGGGATGCTGCTGGCTAGTGATAGTACCCGAAGACAGATCATCCTCGTCACTAGAGAGACTCTTTCTCCAGCAACTGCTAGGGTCGTTTTGTAATGCTTTGGATGTTGACCTTGGTCCTGGCTGTACCTCTAGACGTTATCCTTTTGTCATTTGTGACATATCGGTAAGAGGCTCTTTGTACCTATCTGCTACATAGCCAATTACAATGCCGTTGTGACTGTGAGTATAAAGTAGATACGTATCGTTCAAAGTGTATCTGACTGGAGAAATGACAGCTTAACACTTCGAGCAAGTGAAAGGGTGTGATAAAATTAGCAGTCAGGGTTGCCCAGGTGTCGGAAAATAGAAGTCTATCCTATTGGTCGATCTCAGATCTGTGATCGGCAATTTAAGATCGCGACACCAGATCGCGTCGCGGATCAACGCGTGGACGTCATCAGGTACACGTTCCACTCAGACTCGAGGACTTGTGGACAAAGAGTGGAAGTCTTCTTTTGTCTCCATCATCATCATCATCAATTCATCGTCAGGTTTAGGCGAACAGCTGCTGAATATCCTAATTGTTGAAAACAGCTTTCCAAACATCATGGCACGCCTTTCAAGAGGATCTGTCAAAGCCGAGGAGGCAAAGCCAACAATCCCTTCGTTAAAGACAGAAAAGAGCGAAATCTCATCCAACATGGAAGCAGAAGAAGCAAAGATGGCAGAAGCTCGAAGGTCCAAAGAAGAGAAACGCGATCAGGAGCTGGAAGCAGAGAGACAGAAGGACTTGAAAGGCGGCAAGAAAGTTGTCGACACAAAGTTCAAGGCCCTTGAGTACTTGTTGAATCAAAGCAAGCTATACTCGACCATCATGCTCTCTCAAATGCAAAGACAGGAAGAGGAGGCACACGCCACTGACGAGAGAGGAAAGAAACGAGCCCTGAAGCGCGAAGAGACAGCGGAGAAAGCAGCCGAAGTCAGTCAGAAACGAGCAACTCGATCGGCAGTCACCACAGAGGAAACAGCCGAGGAAGTGACGGAGCAACCAGCTGCTGGAGGCCGAAGGAAGTCAGCCAGGGGAAATGCGACCAAAGCAAAATCTGGCAACGGCAAGATTTCCGACTATTTGAGCAAAGACGACTTGAAAGCCAAGGCTGGAGCCAACTCAATAAAAGAAGCACTTGCTGAGGAAGCCGACTCCGATGTTCAGTCTGGCAATATCGGAGTTCAAAACTTGAGGTCTGCTAAGCAACCGGCTCTCGTGAGCGGTGGTTTGATGCGCTCGTATCAACTCGAAGGTCTGGAGTGGCTCACATCACTATACGAGAACGGACTGAATGGAATCCTGGCTGATGAAATGGGCTTGGGTAAGACTATTCAAACAATCTCGTTCCTCGCCTTCTTGCGTGAGAAGGGCACATACGGACCATTCTTGATCGCATCGCCTCTGAGCACCACAAGCAATTGGGTGAATGAGTTCAACAAATGGACTCCCGATATCCCAGTCGTGCTCTATCATGGATCCAAGCAAGAGAGGGAAGACATTCGTCGTAAACATTTCAAGAATCCAGGCAGCAAGGATTTTCCTGTCATTTGCACTTCTTACGAGATTTGCATGAACGACCGCAAGTTCCTTGGCAACTATGGCTGGAAGTTTATCATCATCGATGAGGGTCATCGCATCAAGAACTTGAACTGCCGCTTGATCAGGGAGCTGCAATCTTATCAGTCAGCCAACAGACTGCTGATTACTGGAACACCGCTACAGAACAATCTGACTGAGTTGTGGTCGTTGCTACATTTCCTCATGCCCACTATCTTTGACAAGCTTGAGTCTTTCGAGTCATGGTTCGATTTCTCGGCTTTGAACCAGCGTAATGGCTACGAAGACATCCTGTCCGAAGAGCGTAAAACCAATCTTGTGACATCGCTGCACGCCATCTTAAAGCCATTTTTATTGCGCCGCATCAAGACAGACGTCGAAACCTCTCTTCCAAAGAAGCGTGAATATGTGCTCTATGCACCACTCACAGCTACGCAACGCGAGCTTTACAAAGAAATTCTTGAGGGTAACAGTCGAGCCTATCTTGAGAATAAAGCTGTCGAAAGCTTGAGCGGTACTACCACACCCCGCAGCACTCGTGGTGCTAGCTTGAAACGGAGCAGACTCGAGGATGGAAGCGCTACACCCAACAAGAGCGTCAAGTTCAGCCGAGCCTCCACACCAGCAACAACAGCTAGTGCTCGTGGCAGCAGGAGAGCCAAGAAGTCTCAGAATTACGAGGAGCTGTCTGACACTGCCTACTTCAAGCAAGTGCAAGAAGAAGAGTCAGAAGAAGAAGAGCAGTCGCTCAACGCGAGTGAGGAGGAAGCCCAAGAACAAGCACAAACACTGGCTCTGGCTAAGAAGTTGATCGGAGCCAAGAAGTTGCAGAACCCTGTGCTACAGTTGCGTCTCTGCTGCAACTCACCCCACAACTTCTTCTATCCTTTCATGGAGGAAGACAACAGTGACGTGGATGAGACTTTGGTGACAGAAAGCGGCAAGATGTTGTTGCTAGACTCTCTGATGCCAACCTTGCTGGAACGTGGCCACAAAGTCCTCATCTTCAGTCAGTTCAAAACACAACTCGATCTAATCGAAACCTACTGCGAGGTCCTGCGCGGATGGAAATGTAGCCGCATCGACGGTGGCGTCTCACAGCCAGACCGACAAGAGCAAATTTCTCAATTCAACTCGCCAGAATCGGAGACTAATATCTTCTTACTGAGCACTCGCGCAGGTGGACAAGGCATCAACCTCACAGCTGCAGACACAGTACTTCTCTTCGACAGCGATTGGAATCCCCAGCAGGATTTGCAAGCACAAGATCGTGCTCATCGCATTGGTCAAACTAGACCCGTTATCGTGTATAGGTTTGCAACCAAAGGCACGGTGGAAACACTGCTATTGGAAAAAGCAGAGTCGAAACGAAGATTGGAAAAACTGGTCATTCAAAAGGGCAAATTCAGATCGATGCGTGCGGGCGAGGTGTCAGGTGCCGAGTTTGCGGAGCTTCAGCAGTTGCTGGAACAGCAAGATGGCGAGAGAGTCGAGCTGGAAGAGGGCACCAAGGGTTTGTTGTCGGAAGAGGAGCTGAACACTTTGACGGACAGAAGTGAAGAAGCTTATGAGCGAGCAGAGAAGGGTCTAGATGGTGGTGACAAGTTCAAGGCTGTCGAGACCAAGGCAGGAGGTGAAGGTTTCTTGGAGGCTATGAGCAAGTGAGGGACCAAACAAGACGGGCTAGAGAGGATACAAATGCTTGTGGCTAGTATACAACGACTTCTGTGAGCAAGCATTAGGAATAGTAAATCGCCAAAAGGTCATATGTACTCCCACTAGAGACATGATTGCAAAACGCGTATTGGTTAATTTTCCAAAGCTGAGTATGTGGCATAGTGATAGCTGGTCTATCTTGAGTAGTGTATCGTAAAGGTTCAAAGCTAGAATAGCATCTGTTCAAACGTGTGGGTATCTGGCAGGAACAACATGTACTTTTTCCAGTTCTCTCCAAAGCTTCAGTAAGCGAAGACTCATCAGTCTGTAACTCCGAACTCATCTTTTGGTTGAGCGGTCTTGGAAGGCATTAACAAGCGTATAGCAGCCATCTACAGAACTGTTAGTAAGTTGTATCAACACACGATATATAAAGGTACTCACTTTACGGCCCACTGCGAATATCAGTCTTTTGCCCTCAGCATCCCAGTTTAGACTCGGCTCGTCGCCTGTCTCATCACCGTTGGGCAAGTTATTCTCGTCGCCTTGGTACCAATGTGTTGCAGCGGCTCGCCACGTGAGGAGAGGTACAGACCCAGAATTGAGGTCCCAAATCTTCACGGCCTCTTCGCTTGCCACAGCAAGACAAGAACCTGTGGGCGACCATGACAAAGCCAAGGCAGCTTCGTGAGGACCCATGGTGAATTCGTGCAGAGTCTCACACAGGCTAGGAGTGACTCTGTAAACTCTTACACGCCCGGAATCGTGAGTTATGGCGAGGCGCCGTGGCACATTCGGGCCAGTATTGTTTGCAGTATCAAGTGGCTGGAAAGCCATGGCGGTAGCACGTTTGCTGGCAGGGCCTTCGATAGGGAAACCGGACAGAGGGACCCATCGAGGGGTGGTCTTGGCAAGCAGTATGGTGCAATCATCGGAGGAGGAAGTCGCAGCAACAACGCCATTCACAGAGTCATAGCGCACCTTGTCCCACTGCTTGTCTGTCGGATGTGAGTACTGTAAAGCAAAGTTTTTTGTGCCAGTAGAAGCAAACGAATCGCCGTTGGCATCAGCACCGTTGGTTAACGAAGCATTGCGAATCTGATAGAAGTCAAGACGGTTCTCACCACACACAACGATTGAGTCATCAGAAGCCCAGACAGCATCAATGACAGGCTGATTGAAGAGCTTTACAGCTACAGGATCTAGGGAAGCGGCGGGCTGACTGGCATCCCATATTTCGACCAGACCGCGTTTCATGTTTGTGGAAACACTCAACAGGCGGGTGCCAGAGTTGTTGTATCGCAAAGCAACAACGATGGCAGAATGCTGAAGCAGGTAGCCTTGGAGGTCATAGAGTCTTTTGGTGCCTTGGACAGTGGCATCAAACATTGATCTCACGGATTCATGACGGCCTCCTGGTAAGCGACGTGTGGAGTCTAGAGCACAGGTAGCATAGCGGCCAGAGGGATGCCAACAGGCAGCGGTGATGACGGAGCCTTTGGTCATGGTCTCGGCGTCGGTGTGGTGAGCACGCTGGAGAGGGTTCTTGGTCTGATGTGGTAGATCGTAGAAGCGGCACAGAGATTCGCCTACAGTGAGCAAGCGAGTGGATTGGGAGAGATGAGGATTCCACAAAGCGTGCATGATGTTCGCGTCGGGTTGATCCAAAGCCCAGTACATGGTTTCTGACTTTGACTTGAGCTTTTTGTCTGTCTGGGTGGCAGACGACGTTGTGGGAACGTATCCTGGCTCAGGAAGGTCTGGGGTAGGATGACGATGGGGTTCTTGGTGAGGGTCTTGTGGTTGCGAATCGATGTGCATGGCGTCCAGGTTCAGCGAATCGTTGCTCTTCCGAGAACGTTTGGCAGGAGGAAGCGGAAAGTCGTGTTGGGTCGTCGTCGACGGGCGTGTGTCAGTCGAGGCGCGGTGTGCAAAGTGTCGAGTGGTCAAGTTGAAGCGGCGCGACTGGTTGGTGACCTGAGCGAGCAGCTGATCGTGGAAGATGGCATCCTGGATAATGTGGACCAGCTCATGTTGCTTGACCAGAGGCGCAAAGGGCAGCTTCTCGGGATCGCGGTATTCTTGCGGACGGTGCCAGTCCTGGTGCAATGCTTTGGCAGCGCTCTCGTGGCCTGCTTCTTGCAGATAGCGGAGGATCAAGTAATTGATGTGGTCCGAGCCCAGAGCTCCGTCACCCATGGTGCCTGAAGAGAGGCCTCGGTCGAATGTATACGAGCACCGGCGACAAGGACAGTGATGCAATTGGTGCAAATGACAGAGAAAGTGCACCAAGGAAGATGTTATGCGATACGATGCGACCAACCCTCGACTGCAAGGGCCAGCCAGTTCTATCGGCGTGCCAAGCTTCCCAACTCTCCGCCTGCAGCCTGCGAAACCATATATTCTGTATAGCTATTGGAATGCACAATACTCTTGGGAAGCACGATAGTTTTGATTGAGAGACATGACCCTCTGGGCTCTCGTTGAATGCATTTCTAATTTGAAAACATTATACCAAGGATCGTCTTAGACATTCGTGAGAGGGGCGCGAATCGAAGTCACAGATTTAGCATGGAGAGGAAGGAGCTAGCGGGGTCCCTGACGTGCGTGCGACTACAGTAGGAAGCTGCACCCTGCGTTAAGTTGTTGATTGACGAAGCTCGACAAGAGCGATCTCTCCTTCCTCGTCGCCATGCCACTCCGCATCAACCTACCGCCGCTGACCCGCGCCCTTCTACTTCTTCTGCTGCTTCTATCTTTGCTTAATGCCTCGTTCAGTGTGCGCAGTCTCATCCGCGTCCAGGCTGTTCCAGCACTGGCAATCATCCCTGCCCGCTCGCTGAAATACCCATGGACCATCCTCACCGCTGCCCTGCTTGAAACAAACCTCGTTAGTTTCGCCATATCTGCCATCACCCTCTTCTATGGAGGCCGATACCTAGAACGCGCCTGGACCAGTCAAGAGTTCGCCAAGTTCGTCCTGTTTGTGACCATGATTCCGAATTTGTTGACATTTGCCGTCTACTGTTTGTGGTACACTGTGACAGGCAGTCAGATCCGAGCGTGAGTTCGCCCCCACCCACACTGCACCCTTTCCTTACTGACATGAGCCAGAAACACCATCATCAATGGCAACGTTGCCCTCGAAGCCGCTTTCCTCGTCGCTTTCAAGCAGCTCGTCCCTGAGCACACCGTCTCTCTCTTCCGTGCTTCGATTCGCATCCGTGTCAAACACTTTCCAGCCGTCTTCGTTTTGCTAAACAGTTTGTCTGGCCCACTGCTGGGTACTGACACCGCTTTCTTCCTGTCGTGGCTCGGCTTCTTGACCGCTTGGATATACCTGCGCTTCTACAGAGTCGCTCCTTTGCTAGCTACGACTGCTACGGGCCAAGAGGCCGTCATAAAAGGCGATGCTAGCGACACGTTTGCTTTCAGCCACTTCTTTCCCGATTCGATACAGGTCGTTCTTGATCCTCTGGCCGATTCCATCTACAAGACCATGGTAGCTTTTAAGCTATGCGTACCCTTTTCTGAAGACGCTATCGACCAAAGCAACGAGCAGGCTTCAGCACGAGCAGAAGGTGGGCTACCCAGCTTGATGACAGACGGAAGAGGAGGTCGTGGTGGAGGTAGACGAGAGGAAGCAGAGCGGAGAAGAGCGCTGGCCTTGAAGGCGCTCGATCAGAGGTTGAATGCAGCCGCAGCTGCTCGTGTTCCGACTGAAGCACCACCAGCGCTTGCTGCTGAGACAAGTACGACGGAACCTTTGACCGCTTGATTTTGTTGTTGTTTCCTCTCGTTCGTGCAGAAATTATGGTAGCAGTTCCAGTTTACTAAGCATCAAGACTGTAAAATGTGCTCTCGGATAGCATGTAATGGATGCGTGAAAGTGCCGTGGCAGTTCTCGATTGATGTTGTTACTCCCGCTCCCAAAAATATCTAGCAAGTCCCTCCCAAAAAAAAATTCATGTCTTCTCTCCGTATACGCCTTAACAAGATGGGATATCGTATGTTGACCTCTGGGGGTAGACGCGGACTAGCAGCTGCTCGGCTTGTCTGCAAATTGGTGCTAGCGCTCAATGCAGACGATGTTGGTTGATGGTTGAATGGTTGCACGATTGAACGAATCAATCCATGCGCTGGTCCTGTACGCGGCTCTCGACGTAGAAGCCAGAATCGGGTCGTCTGAGTTCCTTGAGTTCTTCAGGCGAGAATCTTTGGTCGACCTCCTGGACGTCGACGAGTTCCTTGACGGCGAAGATTTGACCGGCGACTTGCTGCGAGACGGGATGGTAGACGGTCTTCATGCGCTTGCGCAGACCTAGGGCCTTGAGGACGCCCGAGGCCTGCTTGGGCAGACCGATCGACGAGCGAAGTAGTGTGATGCGGAAGTAGGGCATGGCTGTCTGTCGGGCATTAGCAGCTTGGTCAACAGCGAGAGGCTCTCAGTCGCTACCCACCAGAGAGGTCGCGCAATGAAGGGTCGTGAATTAGAAAAGGTGACTGCGGCGAGTCGCTTGAGATTGCTTATTGCACGCCGGCCCGTCCGTCTGTTCTGTCTTGTTCTTGGCTCTTCCGGACCCCGCAATTTCCTCCTTGACCATTCATTGAACGCGTCAAGAGACCTCCGTCTTGTCTCGTCTACAGCCAGGAGCGCACGTATATGAGCTCGCCATGAATGACACGGATGATGTCGCCAACAGGCTTGCCGAGCTGCTGCGGCATCCTGATGACTTGGAAAAGATCTCGTCGTTGAAAAATGAATTCACACGCAAAAAAGCCGCCGTCGATGGCCAGCTGCGTATAGGTCTCAAAGAGCAGCTAGAGATCACCCAGCAGGGAATGTCCAGCATCAATGACGGTCAACATACTGTCAATCTGATCAAAGACGAGATGATCAAGATCGACCGCCTCTGCGTCGAGGCCCAGAACATGATCCAAGATTTCCCTTTCGTCGATAAAGTCGCCCAGACACATCGCAACTTTGCCCAGGTCGAAGATATGAAGGCACAAATCGAGTCTTTCGGTCGCAACCTGGATCATCTCGAAAACTTGCTCCGTGAAGACGACGAGAACCCCGAGAACCAGGACAATCTTCTTGCCATACATTTCGGCCTCACCAAACTGCGCGACATCCGAGACATTGCTTTGGACTCGATCAAGTCATCCACCGAAGATGCAGGTACCGAGCTCATCAACAACCTCCAGCTTGGTGAAACAGGTGCCACTTTGCAAGACCACTTCACCAGGCTAGATGATGTGATCGACTGGTTCGACGAGCACGTAGGTACCGCATGCTTGAACCTCATCCCGCTTGTGCAGTCAGGCAACAATGGTATCATCGTGAGATTGGCCTTGATTGTCGAAAAAGAAGAAGAGAAAGACCGTCAGGTCGAGGCTCTTCAACATGCTCATCGAGAGTTCAAAGACCTGGCTTCCCGCTTCAAGTCCATGAATGCCGGCCAAAAAGAACTACGCGGCTACAAAGACAAGTTTCTCAAAGCCATCGAATACAACTGTCGGGCCCAATTCGACCAAGCCGGAGAATCTTTCTTCGAGGATCCGGACAAGCTTGAGAAGAGTGTGCGCTGGTACTTCAATGATCTCAATACCGTCAAACTGGGCATGCAAAGCCTCATGCCTAGAAAGTGGCGCATCTTCAAGACTTATGTCGCCATATATCACAAACTCATGCACGACTTTCTCGTTTCCAAAGTCCAAGACGACCAGCTGAACCCGCCGCACATGCTGGCGATCGTCCATTGGGTCACCAAATACTACGCTAAGATGGACAAGCTTGGGGTTTCGGCTGATCAACTCCATCCTCACGTCATCGACGACCGAGAAGCAGACATCATCCGTGAATACAGGACCCTCATCACCAATGCTGTGGAGCAATGGATGGATCGCATGTCGGCGACTGATCGCCAGACTTTCTTGGAACGCAAAGAAAACACACTCGACACAGACGCCGAAGGCCATCTTCGGACCAAAACCCTGGGCGACTTGTGGCGCATGCTACGCGAACAACTCACCGTTGCGGCATCCTCTGACAGGCCCGATGTCGTCGAAGGCGTCGTTGAGTCCATGATGCGCGCTCTACAATCAAGACAGGCCATGTGGCAGCGGCTCATCGACTCTGAAGCTCAAAAGTATACTTCGCCTGCCATGCCACAAGTTGAACAGGAAGGCCTGCAGCCGCTGCAGGACTGGCTCGTCGCTATTGCCAACGACCAAATTGCATGCATCGATGATCAGGAAGACCAAGGGCAAATATCATACCTCACTACCTTTAGACGTGAATACGAGACGATGGTCACACCGGCATATGCGATCTCATCGAACACCGAGCTCGATACTCTGCGGGACGGCTACGTCGACCTTGGTACGCATTGCATATCTCTCTTTACATCTCTCATCTTCTCGGTCGACTTCCGCACTATTCTTGCCGAGTTCTTTACACCTGCATGGTACAACAAGAAAGCAATGGCCCAGATCATCTCTACCTTTGAAGACTACTTGGCCGATTACTCTGATGTATTGCACCCTTCATTAAGAGACGTTCTCGTCGAGGAGCTTTCTGATGAACTGCTGGTCCGATATCTATCGGCCATTCGCAATCGCGGCGTCAAGTTTAGACGTGGTGATCCTTTCAATGAGAAGATCAAGGACGATGTTTTGACTGTTTTCAACTTCTTCTCAACTCAAGAAGCTTCGTTCCCTGCCATCAAAGACAAATGGAGAGCCGTGAACGCCTTCGTCGAGCTTCTTAACGCCGAGAAAGGACCTGCGGTCGCGGATGCGTATGAACAATTCAAGCGAGAGAATTGGGACCTGCAGATTGGCTGGGTCGAGGCTGTGCTGAGAACCCGCGACGATTGTGACAGGTCCTTGATTGGACTTGTCAAGGCCCGGGCTGCCGAGGTGGAAGTCGAAAGAGGTATGGAGACTGTCATGAGCAAAGTGAGATGATAACGATAAGGTTGCTTGGTTATTCTGCATTGGCGATGAACGTGGACTTGCGTTCGGCGTGGAAGGCTTGCTTTAGGTTTTGGTTCCTGCATGGGTTGCTGCACATTCTGTATTGATGGTAGCGAGGCGTTCATACAGGTGAGGTCTAGAAAAGGATACCCCGTTTGATTAGAGATTTTTGAAATAGCAAAAGAAATGTACTATGATGTTGTCGGACATTGATTTTCGTCTTCAACCCTGGCACAACACATTAATCACGCTCAGGTGCAATCACATTCTGTGCCCCTTTTGACTTTCCGAGAGTCATTCATGCGATAGAAGCAGAGCTGCAAGCGTCGGACAAGCCGCCACCTTACGGGCTCCGAGTGCCTGCCGCAACTTTGTCTTCTACCGCGTTCAACCGTCTGCATCTTCGGTGAGAGGCTTGCAGCTGAGTTGTCTGCCAGCTCACTGATCCAGAAGACGCGCCACTCGTTGACGTCCGCCACACGCAGCTCGGGCTGAAGCTCACTGTCACAAGAATAGCAACGGTCCGTGGCGGGCAGGCCCCGCGCACATACGCCCGGTCCTGTCGATCGCCCTGGGCCCCCGAGTTTCAAGTTTACGGCTTGCGTCTTGTAGAGAAGCTTCCAAAGTATTTCTCGAGAAGGTTTCTGTCGTTGGGAAGAGCTGTGCCTTTTACATTGGTTTACACTCGGCTCTTTTCGCAGAGTGGCTGTCGGTCTCGCTTCAGTCGAGTGGCTGCTGGGTTACAGTTCAGCGCTTCCAGAAGCCGGCAAGGAATCTGTCCTCAATGGCAGAGCTTGGACATCCCCATGTTCCACATTAATCTCGGTCGGATCAGTTCGTGAACTTCCTGAGGCTACCAAGGTGGAGCTCTGCCTACTTAAGACGGCAGCAGTGTTTATTTGCGGTGGTGCAGCTGGATGCTGTATTCGCGTTCGGCGTGTAGAACGGTTTATCCAACGGGCATTGCGTCTGGAAGGAATTGGCCTGAGCAATACATAGAGCCGTTGCAATTCTATCGACGCAATGCTACGTCAAGGGACAGTGTCTCGAACAGATGACTGCCAAAGTGCTTTTTCGTCGTCCAATAGTGAGTTGCCCAACCCCTTGTCGGAGCTCAAGTTGTTGAAGCTCGACTCTCAACGTGCTGCGGCGGGAAAAAGTAGACTTGGCGTTAGTGTAGCTCTGTAACCCGATTCTGACAAGGCTGGTGATTGATTCCGCTAATGATTTATTGTTGTGTCGTTGCCCCGAACCAAAGGCGGAGCTGGCAGGTTATAAAGTCGACGATCCTGGCGCACTCGTTTCAGCCGTCCTTCTTCTCTCTCTTCCTTTCTCCCATCCCCCTCTTTCTGGATTGACCTTCTTCTCGTGAGTTTCGTCAATCATCCACCTTCGTGTCCTCCGCAAACAGCTCCTAACCTTCGACCTTGAAGTCCAATTCAGTCTACACATAACCCACATGTCCTCCGAGATGGCAACCCACTTGAAGCCCAATGGCGGTGCTGAGTTCGAGAAGAGACACCACGGCAAGACCCAGTCCCACGTTGTACGTTACCCACCCCTCCACGAGCTGGCAGCGAGTGTTTTTCTCCTCGCGTTTTTGGACACGGTGTTGTCAGGCTGGAGATGGCTGCCATTGAGTGTGGGAGCTTGTTCATGCTCTTCTCAGCTTTTGCTGAGCTGACACGAGCATCCAACCCCCACCTTTGCTGCAGGCATTTTTGATCTCACACACAAATGTCCCTTGTACCCTCAGCTGCATCCATGTACTGTGGTGTACCTGAAGCGATACGCGTCCAGCAGCTCCGCTTTTCGATTTTTGCAATTTTGCTGACCGTTTCCGACTAGGCCTTCGAGAACACCTCGACCTCGGTCGCTGCCTCGCAGATGCGCAATGCATTGAACAACCTCTGTGACTCGGTCACCGACCCCGCTGAGAAGCAGGTGAGCTTGCTGAGCTTCAAAACATGGCGGGTCTCCAGCATCTAACGCAGAGAAACAGCGCTTCGAGACTGAGATGGACAACTTCTTTGCTCTCTTCCGCAGATACCTCAACGACAAGGCCAAGGGCAACGAGATCGAGTGGTCCCGCATTGCTCCCCCCAAGCCCGAGCAGGTCGTTGCCTACGAGGACCTGCCCCAGCAGGAGTCTGTCGACTTCCTGAACAAGCTCGCTGTCCTCAAGCTCAACGGTGGTCTCGGTACCTCCATGGGCTGTGTCGGCCCCAAGTCGGTCATTGAGGTCCGTGACGGTATGTCTTTCCTCGACCTTTCGGTCAGACAGATTGAGTACCTCAACCGCACCTACGGCGTCAACGTTCCTTTCGTCCTGATGAACTCGTTCAACACCGACGCCGACACCGCCAACATCATCAAGAAGTACGAGGGTCACAACATCGATATCATGACCTTCAACCAGTCCAGATACCCCCGTGTCCTCAAGGACTCGCTCCTCCCCGCCCCCAAGTCGGCCAACTCTCAGATCTCTGACTGGTACCCTCCCGGTCACGGTGATGTTTTCGAGTCGCTCTACAACTCGGGTATCCTCGACAAGCTCATCGAGCGTGGTGTTGAGATTGTCTTCCTTTCCAACGCTGACAACCTCGGCGCTGTCGTCGACCTCAAGATCCTCCAGCACATGGTTGACACCAAGGCTGAGTACATCATGGAGTTGACCGACAAGACCAAGGCCGATGTCAAGGGTGGTACCATCATTGACTACGAGGGCCAGGCCCGTCTTCTCGAAATCGCACAGGTTCCCAAGGAGCACGTCAACGAATTCAAGTCGATCAAGAAGTTCAAGTACTTCAACACCAACAACATCTGGATGAACCTCCGCGCCGTCAAGCGCATTGTCGAGAACAACGAGCTCGCCATGGAGATCATCCCCAACGGCAAGTCGATCCCCGCCGACAAGAAGGGCGAGGCCGATGTCAGCATCGTCCAGCTCGAGACCGCCGTCGGTGCCGCCATCCGTCACTTCCACAACGCACACGGTGTCAACGTCCCCCGCCGTCGTTTCCTCCCCGTCAAGACCTGCTCCGACTTGATGCTGGTCAAGTCTGACCTCTACACCCTCAAGCACGGTCAGCTCATCATGGACCCCAACCGCTTCGGTCCCGCTCCCCTCATCAAGCTCGGTGGTGACTTCAAGAAGGTCTCGAGCTTCCAGAGCCGCATTCCCAGCATCCCCAAGATTCTCGAGCTCGACCACTTGACCATCACCGGTCCCGTCAACCTCGGCCGTGGCGTCACCTGCAAGGGTACCGTCATCATCGTTGCCAGCGAGGGTCAGACCATCGACATTCCCCCGGGTTCCATCCTCGAGAACGTTGTCGTCCAGGGTAGCTTGAGACTTCTCGAGCACTAGAACAATCATTTCACAACAAGTCGCGTGTCATTATGGAAAAGGAACAAGAGACGCAGTAGATACCACGGAACATTCAGTAATTATTTCATTTTAAAGTCATGGCAAATTCATGCATTCTTCTACAAAGCCTGCCAAAGCCTGTTGTGCTCTACTCGTACTGTTGCCAATGCGTGATGCTATAAGGTTTTGGCAAGATGATATCGGAAATTACGCGAAGAAATGGCGAACCCGAGAGCGTTCAAAGCGATCAACGAATTGCTCGTGGACGCGCTCCAAGGCGAGACTGGTATCTTGCACTCGATGATGAACAAAGCTGTGAGTGACGCGACTAGGAATAACAGTCATGTGTTGTTCTTGTTGCTTGCGTGACACTTACCTTAACTGCTGCAGGGGAACCATGACATAGGACTTTGAAAGTTGGTACGTTCAGCTTGGCAGACGGCACGTTTTACCTTTCCGAAGGCTGGTCGATGATGAGTGTTTTGGAGTTTGATGGCGGGTAACAAAAGGATGATCTCTATAACTCTGCTACATAATCTTTTAGCAAGTCTTTGGCACTCTCGAGACCGGTCGATGTCTGAGTGTACCTGAAGTGCGGCCATGTCGCGTCGTGTCAAACAAATCCAAGCCGCCGTATCCGCCCACCAGCAGCCACAGCCTTCACGAGCGCCGTCCAATATCTGCCCATAATCGTCGTCGCCATAGCGCGGCGATGCAGCCATTCCAGGGCTTTCCTGCTTCCGCATCAAATCAAGCACCCGACTCGCAATCCTCGACTTTCAACGCCTCCAACCACGTCTACCGCGACTCGTCATCCGCCGACAACCGCGTTGTCCGCTCCATCCCGCCATGGGTCCATACCGAAGACGACAGCGACGATGAGTCGCTAGACCAGAACCAGCGCCTCCTCCCCCTCGCCAATGCTGTTCCCGCTTCACATCACTATCTTCCTGCTCCGCCCACTCAGCACAAAGCCCCTGGCCGCAAGTGGGATCATATACGTTCTGCCGAACCTCCCCTATTGGACCAACCCATCGACACCAACCAGCAACGATGGCTCCCCTACATGTTGTCAGGTCCTCAGCCAAGAGGTGTACCTGGAGCCAGATTTGTCTCTGACGCCTGGATGGACGAAAACATGCCCCATCTCACCACCACTTGGACTGCTGCCGAACCCGAGAAGCCCGAGGACAAACCCAAGGGCCTCTGGCTCTTCACCCCGGAGAGACGGTCGAAAACTTTTGCGCATATCACGGTATCTACAAATGTCACCTCACCCCGTGTCTCTGTTGTTTACTGACTTTGTTGCAGCGCATCATCCTTAAAAACCCTTTCGTTCCCCTCGTTTTCCGTCTTATTGTTCTTACCTTTACCGTGGCTGCTCTTGGATTAGGGGCCAGAGTGTTTCACGAAGCCAATGCAGTCAGCCGGGGCGAAGGTCCCTGTAGCAAGCGTGCCTCGACGTATATGGCCATCGTCTTGGACAGCGCTGCCGTGCCTTATATTGGCTACATTACATGGGATGAATACCTGAGCAAACCGTAAGTGACGATCTTGGACGCCAACATTGCATAGGATGAGTGCTGACCCATCTCGCAACAGTCTCGGACTTCGAAGTGCTACGGCCAAAGTCTCGCTCCTTCTGGTCGATCTCTTTTTTATCGTTTTCTATTCGTCAAATCTATCGCTTGCTCTGGATGCATTGGACGACCCTCGCTGGGCTTGCTTTGATCACAACGAATCTTTGCTATCAAACTGCCCCGCTTCTCCTCGTATTTGTCGGTCACAGCAGGGACTATCTGGCGTTTTGGTTGTTGCTTTGATGGCGTGGCTCTTCACTTTTGTCATTAGTGTACTAAGAGTGGTCGAGCGTCTTCGTTAGCTGAGGGAGTCGCAGCATCATGTTCCTTTGTAATCACAATCATGTTGTTTCAGTGTTTGTGTATCTATTCATACACATCTAGGCCCAGACGGCTCTTTGTTACAGCCCTTCTCCACAAGCTGCTGATATTGGTCATGGCCAGATCTGCCTCGCAACGCCTGGAAGAAGGGTCGGTTTCCATGGAGCGATGAGAGATTTATTGGACTGCTTGATCCCGAATGATGCGTGTGGTGATCGGGTGAATGAGAGGCATAGCTTGCAAGGCTCGCCCGTTCGATGCGAGCATCGCGGAGAGGTCTGTTCGATATGTGGCTGAGTTGGTGTGCTGCTAAGCCACATATGAAACACTCAGCCACAACGTCATGATAAGGGTCCAGGGAGCAGCAGGTAGTACAAACGCATTCCGCGACCTCTCTTTCCTTCCAAGTCCCTCTTTCTTGTCAACAGCAGGAGAAAACAACCAATCACACGTCCCTTGCACAACCGCCGCGGATATGCGTCTGTTCCTCCTTCCCATCTCAACGCGGCGCACCCTTGTCTACTGCGATCGCGTCGCAACCCAAGTCAACGCCAGCGGAAAACTGTCATACCACGACCGCATCGTCAACAAGGCCAATGAGACGTGGGCATCCTGGGAAAACTCGCCCAACAAGTACAAGAAGAAGCTCACCGACTACGGCAACGTCATCTTCAACCGCATATCCTACGAGGAATGGGGTCTCAAGACATTGCCCTCATCGACTGCAGACCTCACACCAACCGAAATCCTCTTTCCCGGCCGCTTTCTGGACCAGAAAAAAGTTCCGGATATTCTGAGAAAACTCGCCACCGAGAGACAGGGCTTGCACAAGCAGAGGTTTTGGGGCAGTTTGATTGGCCTGCCTTTTACCATTCCTGTTGGACTTCTCCCTGTCATCCCAAATATCCCCGGCCTTTACCTTGGCTTCCGTGCGTGGTCGCATTTCAAAGGTTAGTTTGGAAATCACTGTCTGAGCCCTCGACAAGCCATGTCTATTGTTTTGGCACTATACCGGCTTGAGCGAGCTCAGGGACAAACATCTGATCAAGACTCACTCGCTGACTGCCTCTCAGCATTGTACGGCTCTAAATACCTTGAAGCTCTAATCAACAGCAAAGAGCCCTTGATCACCATGTCTCCATCGAAAGCCTTGGATGATCTTTACGCCGCAGGCTTGATACATCCTTCTCGAGAACACTCAAGACAAGCCAGCCTGCCTTCAGAAAACGAATCTCAACAAGTTGCCGATCTTATCACTCGACAGACAAATAACAATGCCTCTGACGTTATGCTCCTCAAGCGATGGAACGGCAAGTTGCTTGCGGAGCAATTCAATCTTCCCGGCATGGAGCTCGAGATCGAAAGAGCTGTCGAGCAGGTCCAGAAGAACATCGATGCCGAGTCCGCAGCGTTGGACGAGAAGGAGAAGAACAACACGACGATAGTAAAGCATACGCTTTCGGACGAGAAAAAGTAACGTGCTGGGGTATCCTGCTACCAATCCTAACTCTATTCTGTGTCCCTTCCCGAATATCCGGATCCGACTCTTTAATGTCCAGCATCAGTTTTGTGTTTGTTGGTTTTATGTCTGGGTCGTCCCTCTGGACTGGCGGGTCTCCCGGATACGCGCAAGGACACGGTAACAGGAGGCTTTACCGGGCGGTGTATCCTCCGTCGACTGGCAATGCGACCTGGGGTGACGTTAGCACGTCCTCAAACTTTCGACACAGCCTGCATACTCCTGTTATCCATGAAGAGTCTTCTGAAGCTAGGAACACAACAGCCCGTGCGATATCGTCCGGAATACCCAGTCCACGGAAAGGATGCAGGCTGATTATGTGTTCCTGCGTCTCTTCATCCCTCAATACCTCGCTTGTCATCTGAGATGAAGTCCCTGCATGTCTCGTCAGCACGTACCGATGCATCCGGAGTATCTTTGCACTTGCATCCAGGGCATATGCAATTGACATGTATCCTGTGGGGCGCGCAGTCCAACGCGACCGCCTTCGTCATGTTGACAATGGCACCTTTGGAGGCACAGTAGCTGGCGAAGTTGCTCGTCCCCACCATTCCGAAGATACTCGCGACATTGACGATCCAGCCGCGATCTCCATTTGGATGTGGTTCTTGACTGAGCATCTGCCTTGATGCATACTTGCAACCAAGAAATACGCCCTTCGAATTCACTTGCTGTATGTCGTCCCACAGTTCCTCGTCGGCACTCCAGATAGGTTGTAGCGTCTCGAGGTCAAAAGTAATACCGGCGTTGTTGACGAAGCTGCGTTCAGAGCATGTTAGGGACAAGCGCAATATCTGCGGCAATTGGACGTACATGTCGAGTCGGCCATAATGGGACACCGTTGCTCTCACCAGATCCTCCACCTCCCTGCTGCATCCTACATTCGTGGCGACGAACAGAGCATTGCAGCCGCTTTTGAGGATCACATCGTGCGTTGCATCATCACCACCAGAGTCGCTATCACTGTCGGCTGTCGGCTCTGTATCCGCACACACCACGTGTGCACCTTCACTTGAAAAACGAAGTGCAATCGCTCGACCAATTCCAGACGATGAACCTGTGACACTGCTTCTGTCAGCGAACACGAACAATCAACGCTGACTGGAGATTCTGAACGAGACAAGTTGTCAACCACCTACACTGCTACTTTGTTATGCAGCCGTCCACATGCGCCGTTGTCCATCATTGTTGATCAGGGTTGCTGCTCCTACCACTATGTTACTTGTCAGAGTCTTTCGAGGGTGGTCCTAGAGATGCAGCTTATCCACGGTGGCCACCTCTGAATCAGGGACCAGTTACCATGTAAGCCAATCGTTGTGTAACAGCAGATGTGTCTCAATTAAGCGTGAGTGCTTTGCAGGTCAGATAGTTCCCATCCAGAGCCTGGAGACGCTCAAAGAGATCGGAAGTACTATGAACTGTCCGGCCCCTGCTCGCTGATGCAAAAACAGCCAGTTCTAGGGCTGAGAACAACCTTCCGAAGATGATGTAAAGCGTTGATTGAGACTGTTCGTCAGGGGAACAGGGCTTTCTGGCTGATGTGCCACTAAAGGGTCTGCGGGCTGAAGACCAGGACCGGACCAACGGTCGAATACTTTGAGAGAGTGATGAAGTAGGATAGAAAGCCAAAGTGCGGCTCGGGGCCCACACGAGGAGAGGTGCGAAGGGCCGTTTCTAATGACCATTACGGATCTGCCAGAAAAACATGCTCAGGATCATCGGCCTCTACCCAGCCGGTCCAACAAACTAGCTACAATCAACAAACCTGATCCAAGCACACGTCCGTCTAACGGCGCCGGCTTGTGGGGATTGCAGTACTCGGCACATGCGCGTGGTCTGCCCATAAAACTTCTCAGATGGCTGGCGATCGACCGGCAGTTGTGGAATAAGGTGTTTATTCGGAACATGTGGTGACCCCTTGAGCGCATCGGACCCACGCAGGCAGCAGATATCGATCCGACATGAACGTTCTGTTTCTACTCATCGTTTGTTGCATACATGGACGTTCAGCTGTGAGATTTTCATCGGAGCGCACCCAGAACCAATTGACTTTGACTGTATGCATGACCTTTGGTTATGGGACTGTATAAACTTCCACGTTGCATGCTTTGTCCCTGGACCAGGGCGTTACTCGGCGCAGCCAAACGGTGCTTCCTAGTGTTCCAACGCAGCCAGGATTTGCAGACATTCATTTGGCAGAGAGCGAGAATTTCACTCAAAAAGTGAGACAGCCAATCAGTACCAGCCATGTCGCGTCATAAGCAAGAATGACTAGTTGCAGGAGAGAAGTATATTAAAGCTATGTACGCGTGGGATCAAGGATGGAGCACGCACGTGAGCAATGTGCTTAGCCATGTCGAACTCACCTCCGGAACTACGGATCGTGGTCTGGTACATGCGGTAGGGCTTCAGCAGTTGTGGCCGCCCGTTTCCTTATAGCGGACTGGTCACCGGCCCCGAACACTGCTATATCGATCAAGATTCGGAATCGGGCGCTTGCCGCCCGGCGGCTCTGTCTGTGTCTTCTGTGACATCAGTTAGGGGGGACAGTCCGATTATACGGCCGTCAAGAAGATCTAATCTCAACACGACAACTCCGCGTTGGTATACAATAGCCACGGGTCTCTCTTCCTCTGATTGTTCTCTACCACACCCCACCAGTCTGCTCTCTTTATCACTCGTATATCGTATGCGCTTGGCAAGACAACAAACGAAATTTAACCTTGCAATTCTTCCGAGACGTTTGGCGAATCGACGCTCTCAAGGCTTGACAGGTGGACGTAACTCAGCCACATCTCGAGGTCTGGTTCGATGTCTCGACTCTGTCTTAAAGTTACGATCTAGGGCTTGGTAACAGTCAAACTCACACTCATGCTACTGCGTAGATCTCGACAGGGACTCTGAAGATTGCGCGTGTGCTCAGCCGTCTTCCAGACGCAGGATCAAGCCCGCGTCTCTCGAAACAAGCGAATTGGGCCCTGCGACAGTCGCTTTTCCTCAAGTACTCATTGGACCAGCCACACCCTAGGGAGCCGTGGTGCCAAGGACTGTAACTCTAAATATCAGCCTAGGCAACATCAGCACATGGAGTCCATGAATTTAGTGATCCAGGCGACGATGGTGTGAACAAAACTGGGGTCTGGACCAGTTGCACCTTGGAGCGTACGACTGACAATTATCTTACATGCCACTAGCAAAGCTCTCGAGAGCGATATACACAGCTACAGCCAACAGTGAGTACGGAAACAGATGTCTGCCAGTCCTTCCAAATCTTGGTCCGCCCCTAACAAATGCCGCCTGACTCCTCAATATACAGTGTCTTAGTCTCCGTGTAAGATTACGAAAGGGTCAAGATCTTCACGTCTGCAAGTACCTTTGGTATGCGGATAGATTGACTTTTGCAGGCGCCTATGCACCAACAAAGCTCTATCACTTCCACTGCACCAGCGCCGCTTTTGTATTGAGGCACCCCTGGCTGCGACGTCTGACCGCATCCTGATTGTCACCTTCTCACCTGTCTCGAGCTCGAGCAATGAACAAGGCTCTTGGCTGAGAGCTCTTCCTTCGGACGCCGTGGTGAGACAGTGGTTCCGAATGCTGGCTGGCATGACGCTTCTTGCGGAACTGCCTCCGGGTTTGAGTTCCTCGTTCTGCTTTACTCTCCGTACAGATCCGGCAGGCGCAACAAATCGTTGGGAAGTCCGGCGTCCCTTGATCTCACGCTGTTCACGTCTGTAGAACTTTGATCGCAGAAGGTTTCAGCTCTCATGCGCGACCATTCAACCGAGACGCGGAGTTGCCGATTCTGCCTTGTTTGTTTCGAGTCTTGCGCTCATGGACTCGATTCGCGCTAGACACAATAGGATGAGTTGATAAGCGGCTAAGTTCAGGCTACCTGTTTGTCATCACCTGCTAATGCACGTTCACTGAACACTCGTTGCACTATCTCTTATACATGGCCCAATCAACTGCAATCTCTACCATCCAACTCAATCTGCCATCTTTTGTGCATTCAGATACTGTCATGACAATCTCAAGCTGACACCAACATGACCCCTAGATAGATAAAGGCTTTTGCACTGCTGGTGCACCGTAAGAAGCAAGTCGATCAGGCGTCTCGCGTTTTGCGAACACACAACAGAATGCCGTTCCACTGTGATTAACTTTCAGGGTTGCATCCTCTTGGTATCCATGTCATCGGGGGGAAGTCGACACGAAGATCAGCGTGCATGACTTGGTCTCAAGGTACAGGGGCAGTTCACTTATCTCACTGACTACGGCCGTTTACTCAACCGCAATATGATGGGCGCGGAGGAAGTTTCGAGCGCCGCTCGAGCTATGTGGAGGAAGTCAGGATGCACGAGCAAGTTGAATCATCGTTAGTGATCCACTCGACTACAGACTGATCTTCGACACCGCTCTCTGTCCCTACTCCTGTCGCAATCAACCAATACACCGGCAGACATCAGGGCTTCTGATGTTCTGATCCACAAGTTCTAATGCTTTGGTCACCACGTGCCAGTTAGTGTCAGCAATTATAGATGAACGCCCTGATCTTGAAGTTACAGTGGAGACAAACCATTTGGAATCAAGCTATTTTTGTTGACCGCGATTCCTCTACAGGACTTTTCTTCCTGCGCCAAAGTTACGCAATATGTAGAGATGGTCACACAACTCGAGCTTCTTATTGCCTGCTATGCTCGGCGCAATGAGTCGGCTCAGTCGAAGAATCGAACTGATCACGCGCCGGCAGTACTGTATCGACGCCCAGGACTAGAGGCCCTGTACGCAGCTTTATATTGTAAGTAGTGATAGGATAAATGGGTGCAAAGAGGATCCTCAGGCTCGATCCGACACCCTCGGGTTCATTTCGATCATCTACGTATGCTTGTATGTCGATTCGATAGTGAAGGATCAGCATATCCTGTACCTGTTTCCTTCTGCCTCGAACTGTCCTAGACTAAACTTGAACTAAAGCCCTCGGTCGGGATTTGATGGCAGCGAACACTCCGAAACATTATTCTGATTGGCGATGGTAGTAACTGTCACCATACAAGACAGAAAGAAATTACGACGCGTACAAATGAGGCTTAAACGCTATAGAAGAGCAACTTCCTTTTCCAACAAGAGTCACGGAGATAAGTAACGAAAAGCCTCACTGCTCGGGGCTTCCGATGCTCACACAAAATTCCCGACAGTCCCAACTTTCAACGTCCTTTGCTCGGTTCACGAGTCAGCTTGCGTACAAACACCAAGATCTGGCATCAGCCTCCAAGTCCCACTCTTTCCATTCCCTCGGAATTCCTGCCGAGGACAAGTCAGCACAAGCCGACGACTTGCGAGTCGTGAACCCCAGGCCATCGCGCTGGGATTCGGCAGCTACAGTGCACCAAACCCACCGGTTCGTGGGTGGGGCCTTTGCAGAGCTCGCAAATACTACTCACTCGCATCTCGTAAAGGTATCGTCGACTCGAGGTAGTACTTTGGGTGGACCTCACACACGCCACATTCCCTCGCGGCGATCAGCAACCGGATGCTTTTGCTGTACTGTAATTACCACTGCCGCCGATGGAATCAACAACGACGTGCCTGTCCATCGTCGCCGAGACACCCGCTTGGCACCGTCGTTGTGCTCACGCGAATCGTTGTTCGTACGAATCGTGGTTTTCCATATCAGGCTCGAGGCAGCGACCCGCCGCTGGACAGAAGTAGAGGTAGGCAACATCGGTTTCTTTGACAAAGCCGAATTAGGATTGTACAGTGGCCAAGCAAGAGTTGCATCGGAACTAGAAAGATATGAACCTTCACCTAAGACAAACAAATAGGTGTTCTCGATGACGGCTTTCGGGATTCATGGCCGTTCCCTAAACACTCTACACTGTTTACGGTTAGGTAGCCGTACGGTCTCGCAATCGGGACGCATGACAGATCAACACTCTCACGGCTGAACAGGGAAACATGTACTCTGGGACGGTCGAGAATGGGTGAGTCTATCACTCATACTATGGACGAGCCGACTTTGTGTGGTGGGCCTACAGCCGTAAGCCTTGTTACGAATCGCACACGAAAGGAAGGAGCAAGGGATCCAAAGAAGCATGATCGCCCTTGAGCCGCAGGGGCTGCATGTCCAATACAGGATCAGCTACATCGAGTACTTCGACTGTGTACTCGACATGATCAAGCGGTGTCACTCGGGTGTGGGCTACTATCAGGAATCCTTTACAGAGTTCACAGTCATGTGCAGACTGTTCCCACCTCCGACGATTCCCGTGAGCTCTGAACATTGCTCGAAGCAAACTTGGTAAGCATTGTCGTTGGGTACATGCTATGCAAGAAAGTGGACTCTCACGCCTACCGTTGGAGGTGGAAGGAGTCATACACTCATGCTGTGAGATTGTTACTTACAAAGCAAACGCCGGTCTCCGTGTGGTGAAGCGACATTTCGACTCCATCTGAGAGCAGACCTAAGATAGAACACTGGAATCCAGAAGCTGGACTTTATATGTTACTCTTGGAGACCCATGAACGCTTCATCCTCTACTTGATGCCCCTTGGGTATCTTCCAACAAGATGAACATCAGAAGCTCCTTGGTACTGTACGGAGTACACCCATTGCATGATAGCATTATCTGCTTCATTCGCATCAAGCAAGCTGGATGTTGCAACCTTGGATGATCACTTTCAACTTCCTTGGCCAATCTTGTATTTTCAGGTGAGTTGCTTCATCAATCCGCCAATAATCCACTTTCTGGCATACTTTCAATCATGTATACTGGGACATCTGTCGTACGACTCTGACTCTTTGTGGTGATCGTGTTGACAAGTCTTGTCATGATATTTCTCTGCTCCAGTGTTGTGCTTTTTACATCAATAACAAGGTCTTTGATGAGACGATCCATTTTGTTCTCTCACATTGTACATCCTGATACGCTGCCAGCTCTCGCCCAGAGTGAATTCTGCTGAAAGGAAGAGCAGCTAATCAGATATATCCCGAATACAATAATCACTAATGCTGGTAGGGAGTATAGAAGAGGCAATCGAGAAGAGTTCGAGAATCGAAGGACAATTCGAAACATGGGTGACCGAATGTTTTTCCTTCGATGAAAAATGCTATACGGGTTGCGAGTGGTCTGAGATCACGTTATGGTGAAGCGTTGATGTAAAATCGAAAAGTCATATTGTTGTCGAACAGCACGACCTTAAGCAACCACAACCACACAACAGGTCGAAAAGTACCTCTTGCTTATCTTACCCGAGCATGACTGCTCCAAGACAGGTATGTGGCACGTTATTGTTGATATAGTGCTTTTGATGTTTGCTTACGGTATGACCCTGTCTGCTCGAAGACAACATTTTGATACTCTTGTCTCTGGCAAAAAAGAGGAAAGCAGGTACATACAACAAAGTTTGTGATAAGATACGCTTAAATATTTGCTTTGCCTATCAAACCTGCCAACTGGGCAGTCCTATCTATCCTACAAAATATCATGGTTTTCGGCCTCTACCCAATGTGGAGTATGATTACATTTAACCAGCATGTTCAACAATCTCGCTGACAAGCTTGCCGTCCTTGACGAAGGTACGGAACTGTTCAGGGAGGGGACATTCCTTGTAATCGTCCTGCTCGGTCTGAGGAGGCAGGTTGACGTTGATACTTGCGCACTTGGAGGTGTAAATTTCAGTATTCAAGCTCTCCTTTGAGAGATAGATAGAAGCACCGTCAACTTGATCAAGCATAACAGTGGGCAGGCTGCCAAGAACCTGCAAGCCAAAGTTGGGGCACTTGATGACGTCGACGGATGAGATGAGGTCGTCGATAACGAGGTTAGTGCGTGGGCTGTTGTCGATACTGATAGCGTTGGCCTTGCCAATCAGACGGATAGTGGCGTTCTTGCACTTTGTGACGAGGATGGACTGTGTAACGGAGACCTCAACCTCGATAGGAGCATCGGCATCCTCAAAGTTCTCAATGATCCATTTGTTGCCATCAAGCTCCTTCTTAGGCTCTCTCTTGGGTGTGGGGTGGGAAAGACCCTTTCCACGGATGCTATCGGGCTTAGGTTTGAGTTCGGGGCCTCTGCTGCGGCTGCGGGTGATACTGTCTTGGCTTCCTTTCCGATCAGTGACAGTAGAAGTAGTGCGTAGCGAGGGGTTCTTGTGTGTCATTTCGCTCTTGTCAACCTTTCTCAAACCAGCTGTAACAGACTCGCCTCTGTTCAGTTGATCGAAGACAGCACCCATGTCACCACCGGTCGACTTGTTTGCCGGAGGCGGAGGAGGGGGCGCGTTGTCGAAAGTAGGAAGCGGTGGCGGCGGGGGTGGTGGTGGAGGACCTCCTGCAGCGCCAGGAGGAGCAGGAGCGGATTGTGAAGAAGAGGGAGCGTTGTTTGCATCCTTGAGGGCCTTTGCAAGGTCCATGCCCTGAGCATTCCATGTGACACCAGCAGCGTAGTGGTTGCGGATGTAGGATTGAAGGTTCTTCCAGATAGCGTAGTACGATTGGACGTAGGCAACGTGCTTGGGGTCCCTGATGTACGGTCAGTTGACGTAAGCGGACAGAGAGATTGCACGTGCGACGGACTTTTCCTTGTACTCCTTGAGTACTCTGTTGCCAAACAATTGTACGCCACCAAGGATCTCAGCAACATAGTCGGCAGGCTTGCCCTCGAAGACAACCCACTGTAGACCACCCATACCCTCGGCGACCATGTTGAGGTGGTCCTTGAAGGGGGATGCGCGGTTCGAGTCCTTGATGTCGTTCACAGTGCCCATCTCTTGTTGTAGATCCTTGATGAGCTCGGAGAAGGCAGGCGAAGTCATGTCGGGCTTCTTGGCCTTGTTGGCGATGACAAGGTAGTGGCGCTGGGTAGCAAATGCGCGCTCGACGGCGTGTGCCTGGCAGGGGTTAAGGATTGGTGCGAGCATCTGTTATAGTGGTTGGGGTACCTGAGTCTCAATGTTCTTGTCCAGGCCCGATGCAGACGAGACAAACTTGGCGACGTGTTCGTCAATCAGCCTGTCCATTTCCTGTATGGCCTTGGGAGTGGTGTCGGCCTGGAGAGCGGGTGCGGCAGGGGCTGAAGGTTGTTGGGCATCTTTGGCGATGCCAGGGAGCTCGGGAGCACTGGACGAGGAAGGCAAATGGGTGGCACCAAGGTCGGCGACGGAGTTCCTGGGCTGGTCAAAAGAAGCCGACGAGGTAGCAATGTCCTCGAGGCGGGAAGTGGCAGCTTCGAGTCTGGACACGGGGGTCAGTACGACGCGTGCCTGGAATCGACATGTTGTCTGTAGACGGACCGCTTGATCAGCGTGGTGAGATTGTGCATGCCGAGGTTGCTCGTCGTCGTCGCCATGATGGGTTGTGTGTCGACAAGAAGATGGTTGGGAAAGGCAGCAAGTCTGGAAGGGTTGCAAGTCGACTACTCGTACTCGAATGCCAATGATGGCCTTGGACCCCGGCCAGCCACTCACTCCGCCAAATGCAGGCAGTGTGCACGAGCCAAACAACTGAGACAAGCCACTTCCGTCTTCCGCCAATTCACCATCATCGCCAAACCACCCTCAAACACGTCCTGTCTTGACCCTCTGACTTCTGCGCCAGACGCTATGCAATCCATTGACTTTTGTACCACTGGCATGTTCATCATTGGTGAGTCAACCCCTTGCTCTCGTATATATTTCTTGCCGTTATCGTGCCTGCCAATCCGAAATGCTGAGACTCGTCTCCCACAGATGACATCCATCCTGCCCCATCTGCTCCTGACCAAACTCCATTTCTGAATATACCCGGAGGTGCTGGTACCTATAGTGCTTTGGGTGCTCGCATTCTCTCACCATCACCTCGATCCAAGCGAGTCGGCTGGCTTGTAGATGCTGGTCATGACTTTCCTTCATCCTTGCGTGATATGATAGCTGCTTGGGATACTGCCGTCCTGATAAGACAACGTGACGGCCCCACCACAAAGGGCTGGAATGGCTACGGTGCCAACGAACATCGCGGTATGTCTACCCGCCTCAACCCCTGCTTGTACTGAACATACTGCAAGCTTTCAAGTATTTGACACCCAAGCTCCGCATCACCGCCAAAGACTTGTCGCCCGAACTGCTATCCGCCAAGTCGTTCCATTTGATATGCGCTCCTGCCCGCTGCGTTGAGTTGGTCGACGGCATCAAGTCTCGGAGGGCCCAACTCGGTAACTCTCTCCGTGACCCTCTCTTTATCTGGGAACCCGTACCAGATCTCTGTGTACCAGCCGAATTGGACAATACCATCAGGGCGCTCCAACATGTCGATGTCATCAGTCCCAATCACGCAGAATTGTCAGATTTGTTCTCGGTCGTTGCAACCACCAAAGCCGGCCACGTAGACCGTCAAGTCATCGAGTCTTGCAGCTCCAAGCTGCTCTCCAGCGTGTCCTCGGAACGAGCATCCAGGATATCAGTGGTTGTTCGATCGGGCAAAGACGGATGCTACGTTGCTTCATCGTCTCAGAAAGCGTGGCTTCCAGCATTCCATGCAGCGACACCGGAAAAAGTCATCGATCCGACAGGGGGAGGCAATGGTTTCCTCGGAGGGTTAGCGATTGGGCTGGTCAGAACAGGTGATGCTGTCGAGGCATCCAAGTGGGGTAATGTAGCAGCCAGCTTCATGATTGAACAAGTAGGTGTGCCGATATTGCAAACAAAAGAGGGCAAAGAAGTATGGAACGGAGTGGTGGTGGAAGAGAGAATGAAGGAATATTCTATGCAATGCATATGAAAAAGCAGTTTGACTGTAATGGTATTGCGTCGTTGGCTGTGAAGAAGAAGCAATCGAAAGAAAAAAGTACAAATATGCAGGCCCCCAACTCCGTTTTAGTCCATATATGAGCGACGTTTACTCGTCTTTGGAAGTGAGGGATCGGTCGTGCTCGCGGATTTGACGGCTCCAGCTAGGGTTGTGGTCAGTACGTGGTCCGGGGGGCAGCGAGGATGAGAGGGTGTGTACTATCTGCTGGGGAAGAAACGGCCCTGCTCAGGCATCTTGTATCGGTGCTCGCGGTCGGCGCTCAGGCTGAAGAAGACACCAGCGACGAGGACGACCGAGAGGCCCATAACGGCAGTGTTGGCTTTCCAGTTCTTGGGTTGTGAGTACCAACCACCAGCGGGTGACCAGACGTGCTTGGGGTAGCTAAGAGCATGTCAGAAATGGCACGAACGGGATGCGATGGAGGATGGAGGTCGGTGGTGGGGGAGCGGGTTGGGTGTGTAGGCTGAGGACGGGTGCCGGTCGCAGCTATCGAGGCGAGTCTGAAGACTGTAGGCGAGGGAGAACGTACGGGATCTTGTCGCCGGCCATTGTTATGGAGCGGGTATTGCAGAGTGTGTGGTGATTGTATTGCGGTGCAGCCCTGTCTTTGATGATGGAGTCGCGAGCTGCGGACTCGACTTGGACCGTGCACTTGTGAATCTTGGCCGCATCTACTGTAACAAATTCCTCGCCCGCGCGACAACGAGGTCAAGGCCAACATCATGGAGCGTATTGCAACTCACCACATGCGCCGCTCATTGCTGTCGCCGCGCTCACTCCGCCTGTTGTCGCCAACCTCGACCACAGCCTCCTCTCGCCGTGCCTTTGCCCTCTCGTCCCGCCTCGCCCAAGATGCCCCCGTGACACCATCACAACCTGCAACACTGGACGAAGCCATCCTGGACACAACCTCTGTCCCCGTCTCAAACTTCTCCAGGACTTACAATCTCAATCCTCCCGTCACCGTCAGAGCCGCTCGCATCGACTCTCCCAAGCTCAGCGCTCTCCATGCCCGTCTTTCGCTCCCACCGCGCTTCCCCGTTAGCTCTCTCGGACGCTGCCTGGTACACCCCTCGGCCGATCGCAACCCTCTATACAACAATGCCTCGCTCGCTGTCATTGGCCAAGACCTGCTTGCAAACTACACTGCCGAGTGGCTCTTGTGCAACTACCCTCGCCTCCCCATGCAGGTCCTGTTCGCCGCCCAGTACGCTTACTCGGGCCCGCCTACTCTCTCAGCCATGCGCGAGGAATGGGGTGTAGAGTCCGTCGCCGCCCCCGGTGTCGAGGTCGACCCTGGTCTCTTGCAATTCACCCGCATCAAGCCCGGAAACGCCATGGCCGAAGGCACCATGCTTCGTCAAAAGGACATGCCCTCGGCTCAAGACAAATCTGCCTCCGCTCGTCCCAATTCACAATGGAACTACCGCCGCGGCACCTCTTCTCGCATTGTCTACGACAACAACTTTGGCGACCTGCAAGACACTGCAGACGCCCCGGCCTCTGAATACTCCCACAACCCTGAGGCCGGCGTCACCACCGAAGAGGCTTCGGCCACCTTCATCAACGCCGTCTTCGGTGCCCTCTACCTACACGCCGGTGCCCAAGCCACCCAGGCCTTCCACCAAGCTCACATCCTCTCGCGCCACATTCCCCTGCATACTCTCTTCTCCTTCACCCACCCAACCCGCGATCTCTCTCGTTTGTGTGCACGTGAAGGCTTTGAGCCGCCAGTTGCCCGTCTGCTTTCCGAGACTGGTCGTCACTCTCGCAGTCCCGTCTTTGTCGTCGGTGTCTACAGCGGCAGCGACAAGCTAGGAGAAGCCGCTGGCTCAAGTCTGGACGAGGCTCGTGTGCGTGCCACTGCAACCGCTCTTCGCTCCTGGTACCTCTACTCGCCTCCCCGCGAGAACATTGTTCTTCCCAGTCAATCTGGCACCACGCAATGGAAGCCCCAGATGATCGACATTGGCGAGATTGTCACTTGAGATCCATTTAACGACTTGTAAATTTCTTGTACTATCAGTTATACCTGCGTCCGCGGGCCAGAGGCTGCCGGACTACCACCGCTCCCCACCCGTACAGCCCTTTCCGCCAGCCTCTATGCATTCAAGCATTTGTATCTGTGGCGCCCCTCAAAAGAGCCGGGGACATTTCTTAACCCCCCTTGTTGTATTCTCTGCATACGGAAAAAGGCGTCAAAGGAGTGGTCGGCTGTCGATTTACCCAGGAGTATCTATGAATCTTCCTCAAGATCCGAGGGAGTTCAGTGTGTAAATATACAATTTTCTTCACAGACTCAAGACTACCTAATATTCTGGTGATGTTCCTGTTCCTACTGGTGTCGGGTTAGATACGACATCTTCATCAATCGCGCAACCGAGTTATGCTAGAAGTAAGAATATTGTGTGCTTGGAATCATTTTCTCGCGATGCAAGCCGCAAAAACGCCACATCGCGTGGTTTTGTGAGTCAAAATCCTATAACAGATGCATTTCGCGAAGGTCGGCGATATCGCTTCACAGTACTTCGTATCTTACACTCGATTGTAGAAGACCAGAAGCAATAATGCAACAAACAACAGCTGGACTTTAGAAGCATATGCTAATGTTAATGGTCTCGCGCTTCTGACAAGGGTTACAGTACAGGTATAGCTCGAACAAGCTTCAATGCTCAGGGATCACAGCTACCACAGATGACTCAGCAACGTCAACTTCCTCGAGTTCTACTTCCAGCGGTGTCCCATCTGGGATCCACAATCCTTCCTACTTCGGACCACCAAGGTCGTCGTGTCAGCCTATAAGGCTGATGGTCGCGTTTTCTCCAGGCAGAGATGTCAATCCAAAGGCGCGTAGGATGAGTAATGCAGCATTCGTTCCCAAACATCGCCGACAGGGCGTGAAAAGAGTCAAGATTTGCAAGTAAAAGTCATCGCAATGACTTGATGCTGCAAGCTAGAGCCTTGTATAAGTAGAGAGGTAGCGGTGTGTGTTGTTGCCTGGTGTATCCATCTCAAGTCTACTACCTATTTTACCATTGGCTTGTATCCTTGCCCTGTTGCCTATTGTCAGACCATATCCACGCTGCACCAAAACTTGCACTTCTCTGATCCTACTGGATATATCAACCATCCACGACTCAGACCCGAACAACATCGACCACTTCATCGCCTTAGATCTGCAGTCCACCACCTCAGACCATCACCAACAAACCTCACAACAATGCCATCCAACCCTTTCTCCCGCTTGGCAAGCAACTCCAGCGCTTCCTCTTCCTCCTCTACCTCAGATACAGCCTCAATCAACACAACATCATCCACATCATCATGGACTAAGCTCCTACAAAAGAACACTCCCATCACCACATACTCGAGCATCAGCATCAGCAGCACATCGACGACCGAGCCTGTTCAACAACAAAAGAAGGCCAAGGAGACTTTGTCACCAGGGGAAAAGCAGAAGATCAGGCAACAAGATCGTATGAGTATGCAGACATTGGCTACACATGCTGCTATGAGGTAGTTCTGATGCTGCTGTCTTACATTGCCTTGCTGTACTGTAACTGAAAGGGGAGGGATGGGTTATGACCGGAGGGTTTGAGAGATGAAGTGTTAGGATGCCGATCTGCTGTGGCAGCTGCCGAGGAGGATGGAGTAATGAATTGTCATGAACTTCAACGATCGCGAGGTCTAGTTAGTTATGATGCTGTTGGCCGTGGCCTCCCGGATCTCTTCGAATCGAAATAAGTTCGAGTTTCACCTTGTATCGTTGCTCCGCCGTGCGCCTTTCAAGATCATTCCGCGGTTCACATCATTCTTCCATGTCAATTTTCCACATCTCAACCTCGACGCATACATAAACATCACATCATCCAGACAGGCAGGAGCGCACCTGGACTAACCAAACCCAGCTAGAACGATTGGACTGCCCCTTCCTTCTTGTACGAGAAGACCGAGAACGTTACATGTTGTCAGAAAGATGAGAAGCAGAAAATGATCTTTCACCTTCGCTCAGGAAAAAACATTAAAAAAGACCACGACTCCTCTGGCGCCACGCCTCTCCCTTTGTCCCCTTTTGTGATATCATGCTGTGTCATCCCTTGATCCCAGAAACCGCGAGATTGAAAAGAAAAAGTATCCTACCATGACACCCACTACCGCTCAACCACTTCTCTCTCTGCGTGCAATGAAATAGACAATCAGATTGCGGGCGCTCTCTGGCAAACCGTTCTTCTCAAGCATACTCCAGAACTCACTCTTCGAGTCGGGTTGCTTGTCAGCGTCTGATGGCCAACTCATGTGCAATTGTGTTGCCAATTCGACGGACGACTTGCGCACTTCTGCGTCCTTGGAGCGCAGACACACAACAGCAAGACGTCCAGCGCGTTCGCCCAAGTCTTTCGACAGAGGGGAAGCAGACGCGGTAGTAGATGCAATCAATGCGGCCAAGTTGCGCAGTGCGAGTGCCATCGCCTTGTTCTTGCGCACCAGACTCTCATCGCCGTGCCTGGCTTGGACGGCTGCAACGGCTCCATCGAGCTCTTGTTCTTGCGCATCGTATTCTGCTTCCGACACGCGACGCTCCAGCCATTCAATCATGGCCTTCTCGCCCTCGTCAGGGTGGATTCTAGCCACGACATCACTAGCGAGCGCTTCAAGGTCCTTGACCAGCAGTCCCGAGCCTTCGACATTCTTGCGTGCATCAAGAGCGCCGGTGAGCGCCCGCGGGTACCAATGTCCAGCAGCGATCCACTTTCTATACACCGGCTGCTGTGCTTCGAGAACAGTTCTCATCACACTGGTAGCCTGTCTCCTGAGCTCTTGCGAGTGTCGGACGGCAGGATTCGCCACAGCGTCAGAGGATTCGACAATGTACTCAAGGAGGACACTGCACAGGTCGTCAAAACGTCTGCCTTCACCCACCGAGCCAAAGATGTCTCCCGACTCGGATGCCTTTATCAGTTCGAGCACCTTTCTAAAACCGTGTGCATCGAGTGTTCGTCCCCGTATGCGCTCGATACCTGACATCAGCAGCTTTCTGGAGCGCAGAGTCTCGGACTTGGTTTGTGGGCTCTGCGGTGGAGAGTCCTCTGTTCTAGGCAGCTCATCGCGGTTGGAGCTCTCGACCTGGCTGAACTCGTTGACTGGTACTTCGCCCAGCACATTGCGAGCATCTTGTGACTGTCGCATCTTTTGCGCCTCTGATGCCTCAATGCCTTCCATGAACGGATCTTCATGGATCTGGAAACCGGCCTCTTCGGATGGAGGGGCGGCGGGTTCAATTTGAGCAGCTGAGGCCAGAGTGGGCGCAGCGGATGCTACAGCACTGGTTGATTTGGGAGGACTGGCTTCACTCTGAGGGCTGGGCCTGTGGCTGATTGTGATGGGTGAATCGTTTCTATCCGACGCCCGCCGGGTGTGTTGTGGTTCTGAGGGCTGGACATCCGTCGTAGGATCAACGGTCGACAAGTGCGAAGCACGACGCTCGAAGACAGGCGCTTGCGATCTGTGTACGGTTGGCAACTCCATAGTAAAGGTGTCGTCAGCGACCACAGGCAGCACGCTGTCCACAGATGCCGAGCCATTCAATGTCGGTCGACGCAGCGTCGATCGTGGTGAAGTCGGAAGATGACTTCTGGTTGAATTGGGGGAGGCCGAAAGGTGGTTTCTATGCGAAGTTGGCACAAAGGAAGCGAACTCATCCTCTCTCGGCACGACAGGCTCTTCTGCCTTACTATCTCTGCTGGAGGGTCGACTCCTATTCGCAGCCGACCTGGGAGAGAGATAAGACTGGCGGAAAGGACTCATGGCCGGGCTGCCTCCATCAGCACGGGTTTTGCTTGCAGATGCACTCATCGAGGCAGATGCGATCTCCTGTCGTGGGCTGGTGACAGGACTCTTGATAGAAGGTGTCTCGGGTCTGGCTAGTCTGCGGCTTGCGTAAGGATCTGCCGTAGCAGGGCGCGAGATCTCTGGGCGTCTGACCGGCCGCCTGGCGGCTCCAGACATCAGTGCATTGGGTCTTGCGTTGGTAGATGTGGAAGACGAAGTCGACGCGGCGGACGGAACACGGGCAGATGCAGGAGGTCCGGCGGAGGGTTGGCGAGCTGATAGATTGTTCGATGATTTTGATCTCACAGTGGTAGGTGAGACAGTGGCCATTGCAGAGCTGGGGCGACTCTCAGCCTGAGCCTTCTTGCGCGCTGCTATTATGGCATCCCTGACTGAGGATTTTGAGGCTGCTCCTGCTCTGCTTGCGGTCGAGGTGCGAAGAGTCGAGGCGCTAGAGACAGAGGCGTTCGGGTTCAGTGAATGCTTTTCAAGAGCAATCTTTGCCTTGGGGTCGAGGCTGTTCATGATGAGCTCGGCTCTGTTAGGCCATACCTTGGCCAGAGCCCAGTATGTAGCTCTCATGGCTTCCTTGACCTTGGGCTGAGAGTCGTTGAGACCGTGTTTTACGCACTTCTCGGCAAGCTCGAGACCTCCAGTACTCTCAAAGTGAGACTTTGCGCTAGCTTGCCTACTGAGGATAGTACGAAGCCAGCCAGAAGCAAACGTTCTCGGCTGGACGTTCTTGTCCTGGCAGGCAACCCAGACATGCTGCATGGTACGGATGTTATACGACACGTATTGGTAGATGGTGTCAACCGTCACGTTGCCGTTCTGAGCAGCAATGTTCTTGGTAGCCGCACACATCTTGACAAAGGTTTGCAGGTAGATCTCGACCATTGGATCAAGAGCCGGACCCAAAGCCCTGGCCAGCTCTTGTACCAAGTAACATCCATTGCTGGACGTGGTCGTTCTCAGAGATGTAGCGACCTTGATGATACCTGCTTGCATGTGTTTCATGGAAGTCATGAAGAGAGTGTGATAGTCCGTGGGAGCATTTCCCTTTAGCAGTCTTCTCATCTTGGTGACACTCTTGTCGCGATTGCCCCAGTTCTCCTCGCTCTCTCTGCCTTCAAAGTGCGGAAGCATATCGCTGAATGTGTCCTCGAGCTCTCTTTGCGAATGGACGAAGATGGGGTCCATTGGAATTTCTTCGAGAGGAGGTGCGCGAGCCGCATCACTGTTGATACTCTCGGCGAGATGTGGATCGATGGCAGGGAGGGAACGAGTGGACTGTGACATGTCCATTGCAGGAGCGGATGGTTTGTCTGAGTCGATTTGTGTAAGAATCTGAGAGGCGATGCCTGTGCGAACGCCATGCAGGTTCAACTGTTTCTTAAGGTCGGCTTTCGCGCGGTCTGGAGCGTTTCTGCAACCAACGTGTTAGACAAGCGGGCGTGTTTCAAAGGAAGCGGGCAACGTACCGGAAGAGATCAACCAAAGCACCCTTGGCCGAATCGCGGACTGCGCCATCGGGATCCTCGAGATTTGCAACCATCAAAGGCACGAAACTCTTGAAGGGCAGTGCTTCTTCGCGATTCATGCGCACAACCCAGTGCATTGCAGTGTCCTTTGCGCGCACGTTTGCGCCAGGGATGACTTGGTCACGGATGATGTTCTCGACGTCGTGGGGGCAGAAGTGCCAGGCATCGGCGAAGGCCTGCGAGGCAGCATTGCGGTGGTTTTCGCGAAGGTCGCCTAGTCTTTCTTGCAAAGCGGCGAAGAGTTTGGGGGCGTGTTGGACAATAGAAGTGCCATCGGGGTCCTGGATCTTCAGGCGCTTAATAAGATGACCCAGCGTGGTGAAAGCAGCGGTGGCGAGGGTGCTCGAGGCCTGCTGAGTCAAGGCGACGCGCAGACATTCAAAGATGACGGGTTGGGCAGTGTCGGGGACGCGGTGGTGCTTGATGTCGGACTTGAGATTGTTCAGCTGGGTGAGCTTCGCATCCGAGGCGGCCGACGAGCGTTTGAGCGTCGTCAGCAGTGTCTGCGCCTGCTGGTCCATGGCGGTGCAAGGCCAAAGTCGCACCAAGAGTCGAGCGTCGAAGGTCGGGAGTCGAGGTCAGTTGGCGCAAGTGGAATGGTCCAAGTCGCATGGCAGACGAAGGCGCTTCAGACCGACGGCTCGGGCGTCGCTGTTGTTGTCTCCCCGCTTCGAGCGTAAACAACGCGGATAACCTGAACCTTGTATCCCTCTCGATTCCTCCACCCTTTGCTTTAGCCGCCGAGCACCCACCGTGTCAGCCTACAATGTCTACTCTTGCAGAATGTCGCTTGCTGTTTCCTAGGTACTGTCTACTCTTGGCTCTGCTCGTGTCCTTGCATACAGATTCACTCACTGTTTAGCAGTTTGGAGGCTTTTTTGCATGACGCAACTTTTTTGCTCGGCCACTGCTGGTCTTATCGCCCTTATCGCTTTGCCAAGCTTTTTACTCTCATTCTCAGAGTATCCGTCTTTGCGAACATCCTTCATACAACTATTTACTCATATACAACCACAGTCACTGTCATCTACGTGAATATGATACCTCCGTCAACCACCTGACATTGCCCAGTTATGTAGTTGGAATCAGATGATGCCAAAAAGGAAACCAGCTTGGCAACATCTTCAGGAACAGAGACACGACCCAGCGCAATCAACTCATCGGTGTACTTCTTGATCGTCTCGCCTTTCTTGATGATTTGCCCGAGGTCAGTTCCGCGCTTCTTGCCCAGCTCCTCGTCGATGAGATCCCACATGGCTGTACCAACAATGCCTGGTGCATATGAATTGACGGTGATGTGGTGCTCGGCCATCTCCATTGCATACGCTTGTGTCAGTCCTCTGACTGCCCACTTGGATGCCGAGTAGTGCGAGAGGAGAGCAAAAGGCTTGAACGCGACAATCGATGCTGCAGCTAACATTTTGCCGGGTGCTTCAGCAGTAGCATTACCCTGCGAGATCATCTGTCGAGCTGCAGCGCTGTAGCAGTTCTGTACACCGAAGACGTTGATTCTAAACATGCGTTCAAAGTCTTCGGTGGTAAGGTCTAGCAATGGCTTGACTTGGGCAATTCCAGCATTGGCAATCCTGCAACCAGACTGTCAGTCATGGATTCCTGTCTTCGTTCGTAGAACTGCAACAAAATGATTGTGCAGCCATCAAGGGAGAATGCAGACGTTGTGCTTGCATAGGGAAAACTATGCCGCACAAGAACCCGAAGCCGAGATACAAAAACACCCGGCAACGGGCTGCAATTGAGCAAAAGGTAAGCTCTCCCGGACAGGCTTGAACTGTCAACCTCTCGATAGCTGATATGCCAGAAGACAAATCTAACAGTCGAACGCGCTAGCCAATTGCGCCACGGAAGATGTGAAAGCTGTGCTTTCTGTGGCTGTTGGGTGACAGGCCGCAAAACGGCGCGCAATATAATGCTTGGGTGCCGGATTTTGCCGATCTGGGCTCAACCAGCTTCGCCAATCCCAGGAACATCTGAAGAACAATGCAACTGGAATCTTGCGGCTAGCGAAGGCTTGTCCATCCTCCGAGGAATCCTTGCTCTTTCATGACTTTCCGATGGCACTGCAAAGACAAAAACATGAAGAGGGATGAGCATCACTCAACTCACATTGTATTCAGAGGACCAAGCTCTTTTACACTCTTCTGTATGACAGATTCGACTTGGGAGAGATCCGAGACATCGCCAACAGCACCGACGGCATTGACGCCTGCTGACTTGACTTGTTTGACGACATCGTCGACACCTTGCTTGTTGGCTTCGACGTCGTTGATGCATAGATCGTAACCGTCCTGAGCCAGACGCAGAGCAATTGCCTTGCCGCTGCCGCTAGTATCAGCACTGGACAGTAGAAGAGTAGGTGTGGAGGTCAGTCACATTCCACGACTCGCACCGGTGACAATGGCTGTTCGCTTTTCTTCCCTATGCAAGGTACTCGCAAAGGTCCTAGTGTGTGAAAGGTTGTAGGAGAGTCTAGCAGAAGCTGCAGCCTGCTTGATAGCTCTGGTGCTGAGTCTGGCGACCATGATGAGCCAGTATAGGTGGGACGGAAAGAGTATGAAGCAGCTGGAAGTCTGAGAGCGGGTGAACAAGCAGACGAAAACAGGAAGGCAAGAGCAGAGCGAGGGTCAGAGAAATAGGGTCACGGAGAGATGGATGAATGACAGCTGAGCAACCCCTCGTTGAGAGGCAGTCGAGGATTTGCAGGGCTCATGGACCGAATTGATCCTTTCCGGGTTACTGGACTGGTAAGGTGAAGGATGTCGACGCAAGCCCCGCAGCTTGGCTGCTATGGTGGAGGACATGCGGAGCCACGGCAAGAAGACGACGGGCCGGTCTCGTCAGAGCTCGTGGTGTTTTTGTCCGAAGGACGAGAGAGATGAAAGAGAGGGAGGACTTAAGCGGGGTAAGTCAACACCTGTGTGGTTGACTAAGGAGCATGGGCGTGCAGAAAGGAGAAGGTGGAGCGAGCGAGCGATCAGATTAGATCGGGTCATCAACAAAGCGCTTTCAGGGCGCGCGTTTGTTTGTGTTAGTGACAATTGTTGCATTCGAGACACAAACATGTCAGGCATTGGAACGGCGGCGAGCAGTCGCAATTTGAGTCTGACAGAAGAGCTCGAGAGGCTTGAACAGTCGATTACCTTGACGCTGCAAGGCATGTCAATATCGTGATGCGACAAGTCAGCCAGGGCTAATAAGGTGAACAGAAATCGACCACAACTTCAGCAAGGCGCATCGCATTGTGACATCAAGCATTCTGCCCGTCGTCGACCAGTACGCTCAGCACTCCCGTGATGTCTGGGAAGGCTCTCGCTTCTGGAAGCAGTTCTTCGAGGCATCGGCCAATGTCTCCCTCTCAGGCTACCAGGAAGGCGCACTAGAAGAGGACGCGAGCCACAATGATACAACTGCCCAAGACACAAGTTACGACGAACCATCTGCCGACGACGTCGCTGAGAGGACCATAACTCCCACCGGCCAGGACTATGCTCATGACTACACCCAAGACGATGAGACGTCCATCATCGACTCTCCTTCCAACGCCACTGGTGTCCACAGCACTCCGCAGATCAGGACCAAGACCAACCACTTTGCTTCTCCCTCGCCAATCAAGCCATCGTCGGCTCAAATCAATACTCCGATGCGCGACGACTCAAACTTGCACTCGTCGTCTCCCTTCGAGCCCCCCTCAGCATACCAACCTTCCACAGCTCAACGCCAACAGAATCCCGATCCTCTGATGCACCGTATCATGGACCGTAACTTCCGTATCCAGGCCACTCCACACACTGCTCGCAAACAAGCCCGTCCTGCGACCACCGACACCCCTGCAACTCAGACACAGACACGCACCCGCGACTTGTTTGCTGACAGCAGTCCCATGAGCAGTCCCGAAATGGCTGCTCCTCAACTCCGCTCCGATCTGTTTTCTCCCCAAAAGTCGCCGAGAAAAGCACTACAAGCTCCACACACTCCTGGTATCTCTGTTCAAACCCCTGCCCGTGACCTCATGACGAGCACCGGTCGCGCCTTGTTCACCGACTCCAAAGATAAAACCTCTCGCACACTCTGGGATCAAGAATCCGACAGCGACGATGACTTTAGTATCAGTCCTCCCAAGACTATGCAGTTCCACATCCCTCAATCTCGCCTTATGCAGACCCCGGCGCGAGAGGCGAGCAGGATTATTGTCGATGACTTGTTAGCCACTGCTGGCGCCGACCGTACAGAGTCTATCGAAGGTGATAGTGTCCCTGATATTAGCCCTAGTCTGGTCAGGCGCAAGTGGGACGACGACGACGACACTTTTTGAACGCCAATATTGGAGACACGCTTTGATAGAACTTCCGTCTTTATTTGACAAATTTTTGCTCGATACCACTATCAACCCAAACCACCGGACTAATTAGCATAGTCACTGTCCCAATATATCCCCCGTCGAATACGCCATGCAAACATGATCACATCATCACAAAACTCTGTTCTTTCTCGACTAGAAGAAGAGCAACTCATCATCGCGCCAGCCCTGGTTTAGCAGTGCAGCATGGCAACTTTTTTCAAGTGCTTCAGGTCCACAGATCAACACCATTGCTTGTTCGGTCGGGTCAAGCTTCAGTGCTTCCTTGGTAGCATGCTCAGCAAGGAGTGGTGCAGCGATACGTCCTCTCAGACCATCCCAGTGGTCCGGCGCTTGTGTAAGCGTGTACAGAAGTTTTGCCTTGTGTTCGTTGTCCTTGGCATAGCTGTCAAGTTCGTTCTTGCACAGAATATCTTCGACAAGACGATTGCCATCGAGCAATGTGCACTTGGTCTTGTCGTCAGCATCTTGCATAACTGCACGGAAGACCTGGTAGATCGGTGTGACTCCTGACCCGCCACAGATCATGACAAATTGTGAGATGCGTCGCTCAACACCGTTGATGGCACAGAGGCCTTGGCTCAGATACTGAAACTTGCCAATCGGTCCTTTGAAGTCGACAAAGTGTCCGATGGGTAGAGATTCCAGAGCTTGCGACATCTTTCCTCCCTCTTGCGTGCCGTTCTTGAAGTACACCTTGATCAGTATGTCAACAAAGCCCTTTTCGGCCGTTTCTGAGATTGGTGTGTAAGACCGGATGATGGCCTCGCGCGTGACCGGATCGCGCAAACGTATCATGAGGTGCTGACCAGTAGGGAGGCCGAGTGTTTGATCTTCAGTTTCGAGCTTGAATCTGAAGATGCGACTGTCCCAGGATACCGTGGTCTTTGATTGCAAGATAGCTCTCTTCCATGTTCGTGGATGCAAGAAAAGTTCCGAGGGAGTCGCATTTTCGTCCGGCTGTACTTCCTCACCGCTCAATGCTCGCTTGCCCTCCTCATCCAGCGTACCAATGTGGTAATCAGGCATCATGGCTTTGGCAGTCTCACTATGGATACCCATGAATTCGTCAGTGCTATCCAGTCCAGCTGCCGAAATGATGCTTTGGGCACCTCCGGGGTGACCTTCCATGAATGCTGTGCCGTTATACACTTCTCCGTTCACAATAAACCATGGTTCCTTTTCAGTGTCGTGTTTGCGTAGATCGTCGATAGTAATTTTCTTGTCGATTCCGTCCTTGGTCATCTTCACATCTGCTGCCGCTTCTGTGACGGGTTCAGGGGCTTCTGAGCCACCAAGTTGCTCACCCCAGTAGCCGTTGGCAAGATTGCCTCCTAGCTTCTTTACCCGCTCCATCCAGCCGCCAGGCATCAAGGCGGGTTGTGTGGGGTGCTCGAAGCGCAGATAGTCATTCTCTCGGTGAATGGCAATACGATACCAGGGGTTGTTCATCATGCCAAGGACACTCCAATACATATCGCGAGGCTGAACATTCATGCTCTCGTCCATGGCTCGGCACATGATGTCCTTTGCGTCTTTCAAGTCGTCGACCGAGATGTCGATGTTCCAGAATGCCCAAGAGAAACAGCTTTCTCTCCACTCCATGTCTAGTCTTCCGCCGTAAAGATCAACGGGGCCTGCTTCTCGATATCTGTCTTCGGCGTAGTCGACATTGGCCAGACGCCAGCTCTTGCCTTTGTCCAGTGTGACTTCGACGCGAGTAATGCGTCGACCACCACCACCATAGGCGTATCCCTTGACTCGGTAATTCTTTGGTGCACCGACAATACATAATTGTTCTTCGTGTACGGGGTGTGCCATTGCGGAGTTTGTGGATAAGTCGTAGATGGCATATCTTTCGTCCATCCACCAGTTCTTGTCATTTGCAGACTCCTCCGGGGAGACAGTCGTTGGTAGGACTCGGTTGTCGTAGATGTGGTACCAGTTGTCGCTTGGCTTGTCGGTGACGATGAGCTTCTTGAGCCACTTGACACTGCGACCTCCTATTTGGCCAGGGATGATGGCTCGTAAAGGTTTGCCGTGATCTGGTGTCAACATTTCGCCGTTCATCTTGTAGGCTAGCATCATGCCCCTGTTAGGATCCATTGCCCAGTTGAGCTTGACCGAGGTGCCGTAGTATCCATTTGGCTAGTTTGATCAGTATAAATATCGATCAGGGGGCGAAACTTCTAGCTTACCAGCTTATCGGCACCCTCCATACACACATATCTTGCTCCTCTTTTCAGGCCAGTCTTTTTCAAGATCTCGTGCATCATGACACCGGTCCACAATGCATTAGACACACCAGCAGCACCCCATGAGAAACCCTTGGTCTTGCGAACAACGTTCTGTTCTTTTCGTCTGTTGCCAGCACAGACTAGTGTCACAGGACATGTGACCTGATCGTATTCTCGGACAAGATCTTTGAACTTGATGGTGACGGGCCTCTCGACAAGTCTAGCACTCTTTAGCGTGGGCTCCACCAAGAAAATGTGAAGATAGTCCTTACCCTTCAACTGTGAACTCCCAGTCTGGAATATCCTCATCGTTGACTTGAGGCACTGGGCCATGATTCCTTACGTAAAACAGTTCCGGACTGGTCAACCAACCTTCGTCGTACAGAGCCGTAAGAGGAGCTTCAGAATTGAAGGGATGTGCTCCGGTCAATCTAATCAGTCTCGAGTCTCGTGGTAGCCATCCGTCGGGTGTCTTGTGATCTAATGGATCGATCTCGGTTGGCGGGTGTGATGGTGGAGGTAGAGCGAAATCTGTTGATGCTGCCTTGCTAGTCGACCTTTCGGTATCACTCTCCGAATCTGGTGGTGTAGGAGGAAAGTCTGCAGATACCCGTCGCAGATGCACACGTTCCTCTTCAGTCGCTTGAATAGTGCTCATTTTGAGTATTCGATTTTGCAAAAGTTTTGTGAAACGCTCAAAGAGACCGAGCAGGAGGAAGTAAAGAGAATATGGTCTGTTCTGGCTTTGATTGTGCAACGAAAAAGCGATCTACGAGATCCAGATACCCCGGAGAAAGGCTGACCACAAGAAATGTCTACACTCTGGACGCCAAGCTAGGTCAGAGGCTTCATATTCGTCATACCGGCATGTCTAGACATCCATACTGTGAGCGGAGAAGCAGAATAACAGCCTCATCAAATTACGATAGACAAGTCACCACGGAATTGGCGCATTATCGCGACCCGGATTGGGGGAGACACCGCTGTTAGCATCTTTGTGGGATGTGGAGTGGTTGAGAATGGGTAGAGATAAGGTCGTCTCTTTCCGGAATAGCGTTGGGAGCGAGAGCCAACACGCTGCTCTGCCCGATGGCACCCGTTTTTGAGATGAGAGTCTGCATTGTCGTCCTGTACAAGCAATTGCTTCTGCCGTGTTCAGATATGAGCCACTGAAGGAGCGTTTAGAGGACCAATGGTCCGCCATCGCCTTATCAGCGGTATGTAGTTGAGCAAGTGAAGTCGAAAAAAGAGTATGCGCTTAAAGGCGACTTGTTTAATCGGCCTGCTGTGATTGGCTGGATGAAACCTCGTCAGGGTTCTTTGCTTCTTGTCCCTTTATCGTCCTTATCAGTGCTGGGCGGCTCCACGTTCGAAGCACCCGTTCCCACCCTCGACGATCGATTCCGAGGAGAAAGAAGCTGATGTCGCTGCGCAGATGCATTTTGTTTGGTAATCCGGAGTTGCTTGTATGGCCACGTCCCGCAGACGCTGACCATGGTGGTGCTTCTCCGCCCGCCGCGGCAAGAGTTTATGCCATGGCATTTGCTGGGCTTGCATGCGCCTCCATTGGTGGGGGCTGATATCATGTTGATAGATAGCTCGGTATGGCAAGGCAAGTCCATAAACATCCTGATTTCCCTTCTCTACCTTTGGATCTTCTATCTTGTGATACATTTTGTTTTTTTCTATAACCCATCCTTCGCCAGCGTTTGCTGTGCTTATACAATTATTCCTACTTGTCTCGATTACTTTTAGCATTCCAAACTCAACATGAGTAACAGCGAGTGGAATGATGCTGAGGCAAACCTGCTTCCCGAGAAGGTCGAGAAACTGGAGCAGAATGGCGAACTACCTAAAGACACAAAGAGGCAGCGAATCGTAGTCGTAGGATTAGGTATGGTCGGTGTCGCATTCATGTAAATGTCTGAACTCCAAAACCATGAAACTCCAGACTGACCTTTATCCCAGAGAGAAGCTCATGAAGTACGACGTGAAACGACGAGAATATGATATCATTGTTATTGGAGAAGAGGCACATCTTGCATACAACAGAGTTGGCTTGACCAGCTTTTTCCAACACCGCGAGGTCGAGAACCTCTACCTCAATCCGAAAGAATGGTACTCATCAATGCCTGAAGGCTCATTGAACTACCACCTCAACACCAAAGTCACATCAATCAATGCCGAGGAGAAAAAGGTCGAGACATCACAAGGCACGACAGTACCCTACGACATTCTGGTTCTTGCAACTGGCTCCGATGCAGTACTACCTCGTCACACTCCTGGACACGATGCAAAAGGCGTATTCGTATACCGCACGATCGAAGACTTGGAGAAGCTCATCGCATATTCGGCCACGAAGACCGGATCTGTTGGTGCTGTGGTCGGAGGTGGTCTGCTCGGTCTCGAGGCCGCCAAGGCCATGATGGATCTCGAAGAGTTCAGCAAAGTCAAGCTTATCGAGAGGAATCGCTGGGTATTGAGCAGACAACTTGATGGCGATGCCGGTGGCATGGTCGTCGAGCAAGTTCGGGATTTGGGCTTGGACGTACTTCTCAGCAAAAGAGTCGGAAGGATCAACGTCGATGGCGACAACAGTGTCACTGGTGTGACTTTCGAGGATGGCGAGCAGATGGACTGCACATGCATCTGCTTCGCCATTGGTATCAAGGCCCGCGATGAGCTTGCACGTGCGGCTGGCATCAAATGTGCGGACAGAGGCGGTGGTATCGTCATCAACAACGACCTCTCTACTTCTACACCAGACATCTACGCCATTGGAGAATGTGCCAGCTGGGAAAGCCAAACATTTGGTCTCATCGCGCCTGGTGTCGAGATGGCAGACGTGCTTGCCTTCAACCTTACACAAGCCAAGGCTCACGCCTACAGACAATTCAAGCGACCGGATCTGAGCACCAAGCTGAAGCTGCTCGGAGTCGAGGTTGCCAGTTTCGGTGACTTCTTCGCCGATCGAGATGGTCCGCAAATGCTGCCCGTCAGACGGGGTGCCGGAAAGAAGGAAGGCACCACCGACCAGAAGGATCAAGTCAAGAAGCTCACCGACGGTCCTGCCCCGCCACCCGTCAAAGCTCTCACATACAAGGATCCATTCACCCAAGTCTACAAGAAGTATCTCTTCACGACGGATGGAAAGTACCTGCTTGGTGGTATGATGATTGGAGACACCAAGGACTATGTCAAGTTGGTCCCTATGGTCAAGAACCAAAAGCCTCTTGAGGTTTCTCCTAGCGAGTTTATCATCGGCGCAAGCAAGGGTGACGATGACGCCGATGACCTTGCCGACGACACCCAGATCTGCTCATGCCACAACGTGCTGAAAGGAGATGTCACCAGAGCGGTCAAGGACGGAACCTGCAAGTCTATTGGCGATGTCAAGGCATGCACCAAGGCGGGTTCTGGTTGTGGTGGCTGTATGCCTCTGGTTCAGACCATCTTCAACAAGACCATGGCTTCAATGGGCAACGAAGTGAAGAACCACCTTTGTCCGCACTTTGACTACTCGCGTGCCGATCTCTTCAACATCATCTACGTCAAACAACTGAAGACTTTTGAGGAGATCATGAAGCAGTGCGGAAAGGACCCCGAGTCGTCGGGTTGCGAAGGCTGCAAGCCAACTATCGGAAATATCACTGCTTCACTCTTCAACAAGCACATTCTTGAGAAGGACATCCGTGGTCTCCAAGATACCAACGATCGTTTCTTGGCCAACATTCAGCGCAACGGCACATTCTCTGTTGTCCCTCGTGTTTCAGGAGGCGAGATCACTGCCGATAAACTCATCATCATCGGCACCGTCGCCAAAAAGTTCAACTTGTACTGTAAAATCACCGGTGGCCAGCGCATAGACATGTTTGGTGCTCGCAAGCAGGACCTTCCACTAATCTGGAAGGAATTGATCGATGGCGGCATGGAGTCAGGACACGCCTACGCCAAGTCGCTGCGCACTGTCAAGTCTTGTGTTGGAACCACATGGTGCCGCTTCGGTATCGGTGACTCCGTCGGTATGGCTGTACGTCTCGAAGAACGTTACAAATCCATCCGTGGACCTCACAAGATCAAGGGTGGTGTCAGTGGTTGTGTGCGTGAATGTGCCGAGGCACAAAACAAAGACTTCGGTCTCATCGCCACGGAGAAGGGCTTCAACATCTTTGTTGGTGGTAACGGTGGTGCAAAGCCTAGACACAGTGAGCTTTTGGCTAAGGACGTGCCTCCGGATGATGTTATTCCCATCCTTGACCGCTACCTCTCGTTCTACATCCGCACCGCCGACAAGCTACAAAGAACAGCTCGTTGGATAGAAAACCTTCCTGGAGGTATCAAGTATTTGCAGGAAGTCATCCTGGAGGACAAGCTCGGCATTTGCGCGGATCTCGAACAGCAGATGGAACAGCTCGTGGGCTCATTCTTCTGCGAATGGACAGAAGTCCTCAAGTCGCCTGAGCGTATGAAGCAGTTCAACCAGTTCGCCAACACTGATGAAGGAGTGCAGACCGTCGAGGACGTGCAGGAACGTGAGCAACACCGTCCTACATACTGGCCCAAGGATTCTGTCACGACGGATTTCCGCGGTACAAAGTGGACCGATCTTGCATGGCAACCTCTGGCACGATCCGACCAGTTCCAAGATACTGCAACAGGCAGCTCACTTGCTGTCAAGCGTGGCGACACACAATTGGCGATCTTCAAGGTCAAGGGCCAATACTACGCCACACAGCAGATGTGTCCTCACAAGCGCGCATTCGTGCTCAGTGACGGTCTCATCGGTGATGACATGAAGACAAACAAATTGTGGGTCAGTTGCCCTTACCACAAACGCAACTACGAGCTCAAGGGCGACGACGCTGGCAAGTGCGGCAATGACGAGAGCGTCAACATCGCTACCTTCCCGGTTGAGGCCCGCGAAGATGGAAATGTCTACGTCAAGCTGCCGCCTGTTGAGGAGCTCGACTCGGTGCTGGGAACTAGCAACTTTATTGTTAAGAAAGACAACGAAGAGCAGCCTTTCGAGAAGCTTGACAAGAAGATCCTCAAGGGTCAAAAGGGCAAGTTTGTCAGCCACTTGGAGAATGGCATGGGTATGAAGGCGAAAGCCAATGCCATTCTTGCTGGCGGTGAGAGGAGTGGTGGCATGGACTGGTAAAGCATTTCAGGACGATTTGATGAAATTTAGCATTAGATGGTGTTTTTGGATAAGGACTAGGGCCGCAAGATATCACCTTTTGTATAGTTACACTTCATATGATGAACTTTAACCTAAATCATCACTGAGTGCCTCTCACCTCGTGTTAGAACTGCACAATGCTCAGGCCTGGGGTCCATTGAATGACCTGGCACGCAGGCAGGTCCGAGGCTGAGTGGTGATGGTCTGTTTAGCCAAAATCGAATCCGATGGAGAAGGCGTGACCGATTCAGATAGGGAAGAACGGTTGCAGAGACACTGCTGCCCAGACACAAGCAGTTGGCTGTACAGACAGCGAGATGGCCACAGACGTTTATCAAGATATTGATCGACTCATCGCATTTTTCACAAAACTCAAGCAGGCAACAAGAAGGATACAAAAAAAGCGACTTTTGGTCAGAGAGCCGAGTGGATTGGTGGTATATAAAGCTGTGGCATAAAACAACGAGATCAAGAATATCAAGGCTAAAGTCTTCGAACAGGGGTATTTTCTTTTGGAAAAGAGGCTGGAACAGCAGGAGCGGTACAATGGAAAGCAAAAACAAAAACGGCAATGATGAGGAAGAGAGGGGAAATGGAACATAGCTGAATGTATGTAGCAATGTACTCTCAAGATGCCGGTAAAAAAAAGATGTAAAACAGCAGAATAGGGAACGTCAGGCGGTCGGATATCATTTGCGTGGGAAGGAAGAAAACAAGAAGCAAGAAGAGAATCGAAAGAACTCCAAGGGTGAAAAGAACTCCCCTTTGTCCCTGGATCAGAAAGACATACATGGTCTGTAGAATCAAATCAAAATCATTGCGGAGGCCCTATGGGAGCCGGGTATCCAGAAGCAGGTGCAGTAGCAGCAGCAGAACTCGAAGGACGCGAGCCAACCGGGCCATGGGCGGACGACGACGATGATGCCGATACATTGCCGCCGTTGGCATTGACAATCTCGACAGAAATCGAGGCTGACCGGTTGGCGTTGGTATGGTAGTGGGCATTGCTGGAGGCGACATCGCCGCCTAGCCCGGGTATCAAAGTGGTGTTGAGCGAAGTTGTAGAGCCGTTACGTCCGGCGCCAAAGGGAAATTTGCTTTCGTAAGGTGTCGACGACGTGAGCGATGCCGACGAAGTGGCAGGTCGGCTGCCTGCCGCAGCCAGAGTTGCCCATCCGCCGTTTGTCTGATTGTTGGCGGTTTCAGACTCGACGTCAGGGCCATTGTCGTTCCAAGGATTGCGATAGCCCGATTCTCGCGATTCCATGCTTTGCAGCGAGGCCTTGGAAGCATTGTTCGAAGCATGCTTGAACAACGAAGATGCAGGAGAGTTTGAACTGTTCTTGCGTCTCTCAAGGAAAGAAGAGAAAGATGACATACTGCCCGGCTTGCGAAGTCTGTCGAAAATCGATCGATGTCCTTCGCTACTTTCTCCACTGCCAAAATGAGTACGTGTAGGTGACTCGGCCACGACTGGTGGTTCCGCGCGCTGCAGAAGCTTAGAGTCAAAGTATGGCATCGAGTCCTCGAAAGAGTCGGACTTTGGTCGAGGAATGGCACCCTTGACCGTGCTCGCGCTCAGGCCGTGAGAAACTAGACCGAGGACCAGGAAGTCGATGGCGTCCTTCAAGCCACCAGCGTTGTTGCGCGTGTAGGTCAGAAGGAGGTTCTCCACTTCAACGTCTTCATCACCAATTCTTTCGAGCTTTGGCTGTTGGACTATGACTTCAACAACGTACTGGTCTTTGAGCTTCTGCAAGACATCATCGTGGAATTCCGCAGACACGAGGAAGTTGCGAAGCTCGACCGTGCTGGGGAAGGAAATATCATGACTCTCAGGGACCATACCCAAGAACTCGTCCACAGCTTGAGGTACTTGATACTCGGGTCCAGACACAGTGATGACGTCGCTTGCTTGCTCTGTTCCAGGGAAAGTGATCTTGCAGTTCCATTTTTTCTCGAGCTCCTCGATCTCGGGCATGCGAGCGACCAACTCGCGGTGGTACAGCCTGTCGACGACGACTTGCTCGGAAACATACTCGGCGTCGACTTTCTCTACCATGTCCATGATCTCTTGTTTGACAAGCTCAAGGTTGTCGGCGTTTCTTGCAGGAGTACGACAGATGACATTGTCAACCTTGACATCATCGTCATCTTTGCCGATACCACCTCGGTCCATAGCATTCGAGAACTTGACGAATACAGAGTACTTCTTCATGATGCGCTGAATGTGTTGACCGCCGATGCCGATGATACGCTTGTGGTATTGATCCGGAACATGAAAGGAAATGGAAGCGGGCATCTCCAGCTCGACCAGATCGAGGCCGTTTTTAGTAGCTTCGTATTGGGCACCGCGCACGTCGATGTAGAAGTTGTACTCGTTGAAGCCATCAAAGACAATCTGGACGTTGCTCTGACTCATGATCTTGTTGATCTTGCCATTCTTCTTCCCGCTCACAAACTCTTTGTGTTCGTTGGCAAGCTCAACCTTGACCCGCAGAGTCGAGTTAGCCTTCTTGACAAAGGGCAGCGAGTTGATGATGGTCATGGCGGCCTTGACAGAATCGTCGCTTCCATTGATGTGGAAGTTGAGCTTCTCAAAGTTGATCTCGGCGCCAGAATTGATGCAGATGTCGGGCAGCATGGCGCGAATATCCGAGGGTGTGGGCTGCCTTTGCATGGGGTCTAATTGAGTCAGCCACCAGGAAGCGCTGTAAAATTGGCCAGCCAGAGACATGATGTCGCGCACAGTACGCTCAACATTCAGAATGTCAGTCGCCTGCACGCGCAAGAGACCGCTGTGGTTGCCCAGTGGAGGCAGAAGTACATAGGAGCCGTTCTGCTCAACAATCTTGCGAATCTTGTCTAGTCGCTCAAGCAGGATGTAGTCGACTTTGCTGGTTGTGATGGCTACATCCTTGACAAACGTCTTTGTCGTTAGAACCAGATCTTGCAGGCGTCTTTTGGCTTGCATGATGTTTTCCTGACTCTCGCCCGTGATGATGATCTCGTCTCTGGCACGCGGATACGAGCCGGCGGGGCTATAGCCGAAGATTCCGGGGAACAGGGGTGGAAAGTATATGGCAGTGCCAGTAGCTGACTCGATGAGCTTGATGTTACGGCGGTGTCGGCCACAGATTAGGGTGTGGAGAGAAAGCTCGAGTTTGATCGTGTCGACCTGTCGCATGAGCTATAATGTCTGTTAGCACGTGAATCCGACGAGTTGGAGCAGGTCTCGGGGGACGTACGATTTGGTCGATCATGATCAAAATCCTGGTCTTCGCATGCTCGCAACATTCCATGTCTCCGAAGATCATGAGACGTAATCTGTTCTCGACGAGACTGTCTATGGTACCGTGGATGCTGGCCGAGTCGACGTCCATAGGACGAGGGTTGAGCAGAAAAATGTCGGCTTTGGTGCGGTCCGATATGTCGTCCATATGTCTCAGAATGTCGGTACGTACGCCTTCGGTGTTGGGGACCATGATAAGGGTCGAGTCCACGTCGACGGTAGCAGAGCGCTATCTCGAGTCAGCGGGGTGCTCTGTGCAGCTCAAGTCCGACGGCCTGTACCTACCAAGGTGATTGGAGTCTCGTTCAGTATCTTTGCGCGCATCTTGTAGACCAAATCGGAATCGCCAGACAGACAGACGTTTGTAACGAGGGTATTGAGCGGACCTCGCTGCATGCCGGGGACAGGCTTGGGTCTGGCGGATGTGACGGTGGCATGGATCTGAGCGTTGCTGGCTTCGGTGATGACCTTGCACAAGGATCGCAGGTTGTCGACATTGCGGGCGTGGACAGGGAGCTCGTGGTTCGGCGGGGGAGAATCGGGGTTGTGCGGCTGAGGATGTGTCCAGCGGGCGTAAGCTCCAGGGCTGGCGTAGATGACCGAGTCCGGGTCCGGGCCACTGAGGTTGGAGGCAAAGGGGATGTTGAAGGACAAGTTGACAAGATGGCCGGGAACCTGGGGGTTCGGCTGCATGTTGTGCTGGGTGGCCATGTTCCGCTTGATGTTTGTGGGCGGCATGGCCATGTCCTGGTGGTGCGGACGGCCAAAACCCATTGCAGGCGTCATCTTGTCCCAACCATGGCGTGCTTGGCCGGTGAAGTTGGAGATCTTGTGCATCGGAGGAGTCGGATGCGTCGAGGAACGAGCGTGTGGGTAAGTGTCAGATGGACGTCGAGGCTGGAGCAGCACTCAAGCAAGCACTACGAGTACGAGTGGAGCAGTCGAGATCCAGTAATCGAGTCAACACGGGCGCCCAGAGAGCCCGCCAGGATCTAAGTAGACAAGCCAACCGGAAAAGACTCGTCGTAGTATGCAATCCGCAGAGGATCAATCGCACTGCTGTCGTCGTCGACGAGTCGCGTCGATTTTCCCAGGCACAACAACCTCTAGAGCGCCAAGCTCCCCTCACGTGCGCCGTCAACTTTGTGTCTGCCATGCGCTGCAGAAACCTTGCACTCCAGCATACAATCACATGCCTCCGTTCTACACACATTGCTCACTTGTAGTAGCGTCTTGATTGAAACGAATGTCTTTGTTACTCTGCCTTTTTCGTCTCGGCTTCTGCTTCTGCTTCTGCCGACATGCTTCTACACTCCTATCTATCAATATCCCACTCTTCTGACCTCTCTGCCGTACTGATCTACATATATTTCCCGAGGCGCCGCTTCTTCGCCGTAACGTGGCCCTGCGGCTGCATACCCACCTGCACCCTGGCTTCCGTAGCTATATCTCATATCGACAGTGCGTCCGTACTCAGATCCTGGGACAACGCTTACCGCCCTCATAGGTGCCGGAGGGGGTGCCATCGTAGCTGCACGACCACCTGTCTCTGTCACTCGTACATATTCGCCCTGTGGTGCCATACTTGGCTGTCTTGACATGTACCGGACCGGCTCCATCTCAGGATGTACGCTATAAGCCCGTGGCGCATATCCCACAGGTGTTGCAGACTCCGGTGGGTACACTGATGCTCTGGGTCCTGGTGCTTCCCTGATATACACTGGTCCAGCAGCCTCCTCTCGATAGTACTGTGGCTCGGGAGCGCGAGAATATTCTCGCTGTCTGTAGGCACGGTAGTCGGGGGGTGCGCCTTCTGCTTGCTCAACCACTCTTCGCACTGGCGGAGGGGGAGGTGGTGGCGCCATTCTCATCCCGTGCTCATCCTCGTAAACGCTGTGTCCAGGCTGGCTCGCGTACACGACAGATTGTCTACTCGGTGCACGTTCGTACATCATCTCGCTTTCTGGGCGGAGCTGGGGTGCGACTGACATCCTGGGCTGCACTTCAGGCTCGTTCGCATAGTATCTGTGACCATATTGATCCACGACAATCCGTCGAACGGGCGGCGGCGGTGGAGGTGCCATCATAGATGCTGGTCCCTCTCTAGCAGCCCGAAGGTGCGGTGGAGTTACAGATCTTTCCGATCGCATGTAATGCATCTGTGGAGCCCTCATAACCTCCTCGCCATACCTTGGTGCGCCTTCAGGGAATGGCTGCGACACCGTGCGGTAGCTGGCGGGAGATGATATCCTGGCCATAGGAGACATGGGACGGTGTGCAGCATGGAGACTGGCTACACGACGCAGATCTTGATCGTCTCTTCTGGGTCTGGCATATCCAGCAGGGGACGAAACCCTGATGACAGTAGGAGAAGAGACCCCATCGATACCGTAATGCATAGCTGGAGGATGAGGAGGTTGAGGCTCCTGATAGTAGGCTTGTCTCGGATTCGGAACTATCTCAACATCTGGCGGCAGCTGGTATGGGCGGGTACGTCGTGGTTGCAAAGTGGTAGGTGCAGCGAACGGCGGCGGTGACACGGGTTCGGGTTTGATATACGGCTCAGGCGATGGAGCGCTGGGCTTGGGTCGGCTTTTGCGGGCTTCTCTCGCTTCCCTGTCAGCCTCTCGCTTCCTCTTCTTGCCCTTTCCTCTTTGTTTCTTGAAAGCACCAGCTGGACTGGTGTGAGCGGAATTACGAGGCGAAGTGGTCGAATCGTCGGACTCGAATTGTTGGCGGAAGGCGCTAGACGATTGGTAGGCATATGGCGAAGCAGGCAGCTGACTGATAGGCGCTGAGGGATAGCTTGTCTGGGACTGATTGAGACCAGGGGGTCTGACAAGGGTAAGAGGCGAGACTCGAGCAGGTTGGGGGGCAGCGAGCTGGCTGAGGTGACTGGTGACGACGGGTGCTTGGGGCGAGGGAACATGCGCTTCCTGAGGCACGAACTCGCTGCTATCTGCGCTTCGCTTAGCTGGGTTACGTATGGACACCGAATGTAACCTACCGTCATCCAGATCCATTGCATCGGCGTCAGCATCAGGTCCGCTGAAAGCGTTTGCATCTGGGGGTGAATATTCCTCCGAATCTTCTCTCTCAGCGTCGTAAAGGGCCTCGGTGTCAAGGTGCTGAAAAGTCTGGATCGATTGATGCTGCTTGTCATCAAGTTCAACGCCGACGGGATGCTGCTTGGAAAGAGGAGCACTACTTGCCGGACCTGTTGCTGCTTTCTTCTTGGGAGAGCCCTCTTCTGACGACCAATCGTTCGCCTGGCTAGAGTAATACGAATTCTCGTCGAACGAATCATTCGCTGCAGTTTGAGTGTTAGCAGGAGGCTTCAAACCCGAGACGGGTTTGACCAGCTCAAGCGCTTTCTCAAAGGTCTCGGTCAAACCAATAAGAGGTGCCATATCTTCCTGATTCTTGAAGAAGGGAGTATGCCTGCGCTGATCTGCCGTGTCCTTGAGCTGTCTCTCAATGCGTTGTCTCTTCAGCTGCATCTCTGCTCTTATCAAGTCCTCTGACTTGGTCAACAGTACTGGGTCAATACCGCTTTTGGTAGCCGTTGTCCCTGTTGCCGCAGACGTGTTCTGTAAGAAGGCTTGCGCGTTCCCAAGACGAGAGGCAGCAGCAGCACCGTGTGACGGATTGTACATTGCCTGTTCACTGCTTGAGGCATTCAAAAGGCCAGGTAGCTGAGAAGCTGAGGCATAGCTGGCAGCGGATGATGGTCCAGTCTGAGGCTGGAGCCGCTGCCTTACAGCAGCTGGTAGCTTGAAATGCGCGTGCTTGTCCGCTAGAACGGTCTCTCTCAGCTGCAGCCACTGGTCGTAGAATGCGAATTGTACATCTTGCTCCGCGACAGCGGGCCTGTAGCCATTCACCTGCGCCGAAGCCATGACGAGAAGACTATCTCCTGTTTGCAAGCGTCGAACAGCAATATCGCCAGTAGCAATGGTTCTATGCGACCGTCATGCCCATGCGATCTCTAGTGATAGTGGATGGAGAACACGCGTGTTGTTTCGACAAGATGAAGGAAACACGAGTTTCGTGATGAAATTGTCAAATCGCCATGCCAGACTCGGAAGCCGCACGCCAAGCGTCGTCCTTCCCGCCTCGGTGTACCAAATGCGGCGGAACCGAAACCCCTTCGTCTTCCATACCATCAACGTCAACGTGTTGGTTTTGTCGCTCCTCTCTTTGACTCGGTTCTTGAATGTTGCCCTGTTTTCGTCGTTCTACTTCTATTCTCACTCGACCGGGTCTCTTTGCTTCTCGGGCTTTGCTTTCCACTACAGATAGACGCATAGAAAGGTTTCAGAGCAACATGGCCGACACCCGTAAAGTCTTCTTCTTCGATATAGATAATTGCGTAGGTTTACCCTCGGAGAACATTCTACGTTCTGACACTTACTAACGATCCTGTCCCAGTTGTACTCTAAGAGTGTGTAAGAATCATTGTGTTCCTCATTCTCATTCTAATGGTATACAGGCAAGAAAGTGCATGAACTAATGGGTGTATTGATTGGTATGCATTCTTTGATCCATGATCATATTGGCGCGATGACTGATCGGTAACCAGACAAATACTTCCAAAACCATCTGTCGTTGTCGCAAGAAGATGCCAACGAATTGCATATGCGGTACTACAAAGACTATGGGCTTGCCATCGAGGGTCTTGTACGCCACCACAAGGTCGACGCACTCGAGTACAACGAAAAGGTCGACGATGCGCTGCCCCTCGAAGACATCATGTCATATGATCCAAAGTTGCGCAAGCTGCTCAAGGATCTAGACACGTCAAAAGTCAAGCCCTGGCTCTTCACCAACGCATACATCAACCATGGTCGGCGAGTAGTCAAATTGTTGGGTGTCGAAGACTTGTTCGAGGGCATCACCTACTGCGATTACTCGGCGGCCAGATTCCTCTGCAAACCATCGCCGGACATGTTCAAAAAAGCCATGGCTGAGGCTGGTGTAACATCTCCTGAAGATTGTTATTTCGTTGGTATGTTGCATCTTGGGTGATCGTTACAGATCCGCTACTGACACTAGTTACAGACGACTCTGCTATCAATGCAGCCGGTGCGACCAAGATGGGTTGGACTGCCGCCCATTTGGTAGAACCGGGTGTGACTGCACCCTCGGCGCAGGTCTCTCAGTACCAGGTTAGCAATCTTGAGGAACTCAGGAGCATCTTCCCTCAGTTCTTCAAGTCGACTTCATAAAGTGCAGATTGACAAATCTCCATACTATTCGACGAGTATTTGCTGCAAAACTAGACAATAATCATAATCCTCGGCACACATCAGAATGCATAGTCTGCGTGCTCTTGAACATGCGTTGTAGTTGGATTGATAATGCTCTGGTACGACTTTGATGCATGTCATGATCACAAATACAGCTGTATAAGCATTGCCATGTGCCTAGATGATATCCAGATAGTCAAGCCTTGGGTCGGAGTCAGACTAGCATGAGTAAGGGAAGTGAGACGTTTAAGGAGCCGCAGCGGGTACTGAGCCCCTATAAACAAACTCAATGGTCGAAAACTTAGCGTCTTCTAGAATGCAAACTTCGAACTCACAACAGCGCAGCGAACAGGCAGAGATATGTATTTGAGAGAGGGTGACGGTTAGCCGACCCGACGCTCTGTTGTGAGGATCGAGGTCGTGGATAAGGACCTGGATTCGGCGCTTTTGCGTTGATTTGGCCGACAGTTCGTATCTCACCTCCTCAAGTTTCCAACAGCAATCTCATGACTCGTGAGGCTGGAGCTTGAAGCCGGTGACAAGCAATTCGTTGACCGGCGAGGACAACCGAGACCAAGACAAGAAAAACACGAGATACAAAGCAAAGCCGGGAAGGAGGCTTGGTGGATCTTGGATTTGGAGATTGTTTTGGATACCGGAGAATGCGATGCCGGGTAAGGTACACTGTACATGGATGGATGCATGCATTGTGCCTGTCAGCACCGCAGCAACGAACGGCAAGTGGTAAGCGGTGCCTGTTAGCATGGTGATGAAGGGAGTTTCAAGTCTTCAGTTGCATCGTCGATAGAATTCAAACAGACATCATCAGAGTGGCTACAGAGTCATGGACGTCTTTTAAGCGGAAGCTGGGCAGTACAGAAGCAAGATGGAAAGAAATCGAGTGGTTGTTTCATGGTCGTGGCTCCAAGTCGGAACAAGACCAGGGCCTTGTGTGGTTCCTTGGAATAGAAAGACGCTCGGGCACTATTGCGAGACGGGTTAGATGGGGGCAAGTTGAGGGAGATTCAACCAAGACAGAACGGGGCTGGCGCGTTGTGGGAGCGTGGGATTACGGAGGTTTGCCACGGCTCTCGTCGTCATCCCGGCGGTTGAGAACTCGAGGCCATGTTTCGAGTGCAGAGATGAAGGCAGGGTTTGAGGCTGTACGGGCAGGGAGTGTGTGATGGTAAAGGATGGTCTGTGGATAGAAAAGCTTGGCTGGTACGAGATGGAAGGGTGCAGTCGCGGAGGATTACGAAGTTGGTGGGCGCAGAATTGAGATCGGCCCCAGTGTTGCGGTGGTTGAGTGGTGTTTGGTCGTCAGTCTGCGGTGCCACTCTGCCAAAGCCCCTAATTAACACGGCTTGTCCAAAAGGCCCGTGTTTCGCTCCTTAACCTTTCGAGACCGCAAGCCCCCCAAGCAGCGAGCACAGGCGCCTGGCGCACAAACAACATAGCGCGACACCTCCCAATCAACAATCTTTTTGCTGCTGCTGTTGCTGCTAGTCCACTGCATTTCGCATCTCGCTGTCCGATATCCCCACCACCTCTCTCGCCTCACGACTCTCGCCCACCTCGTCTCCACCGTATACCATTGCCCACGCAGGCCGAGGGCTGGCCACACACAGACACTAGACGGCCCATCACCACCACGCCGGCCGCTCCTCCGCGCTCTTCCCTCCGCCATCTGTCTTGCTTCGTCTCGAGCGAGACCTTCTTCCTCTCAGCAGTATGTCATCCCCGCCGGGCGCCTACCAGCCATCAACTCCTCACATTCGGCTGAACTCAGGCAGCGACGACCTCGTCAACATGGCCGACAACCACTTCGACCAGACGGTTCGCCCACAGCCTTCGTCTCGTTCATTGACGAGACCCGGCACCGCTGGCTCTGCTTCTGTCCGCCCCTCGCTACATCCCGCTCCTTCGTCTAACAGCATGTACAACGCTGGCGCTCCCGAGTCGGCAGAGCTCCTCCTCCCTCCCAGCCGCTCTCGCCCGTCACGGCGCTTCCGCGACGACGACTCACCCATGAGGTCGCCAAGTCAGAGTGGCTACAACTCGCGTCGCACGAGTTGGGGTTCCGAATCCACTGGCAGCAGAGATAGTCGAGTCGGTCCTTTCGCCTCTCCCTTCGACGACTCGCGCGCCCCTTCACGTGCCGGCAGCGACGACGAAGGTGTAAACACCCAGACCGTCTCGGAGAAATACAACATCCTGCCTTCTGCTGGCCTGCTTCTGTTCCCCGAAGATGTCGAAAAGGACGATTACCTACACAACCCAGACCCCAACGAAAAAGAAGGCCGCATAACGTGTTCCGACTTGTTCTCGAAACGTGGTATTACCAATTTGGGTGGTCTCGTGCTGATCACCCTGGGAGTATTCATGCTTTTTATCGGATATCCCATCATGTATGTGCTCTATTCGACCACACTCTGTTGTTTCTACCACTGACGCTTTGGCTAGTACTTTCGCTGTCAAGTACAACGAACCCAAGATTAACACGTGCACCTCCGATCCCATGTGTATCAAGAGCGACGTGGCCCTTTTGAAGAACGTACGCCACGGTCTCATTGACCCTGCCACACCCAGTTCCGTCATGACAAGGAAAAACGTCAATGGCAAAACTCTTAATCTTGTGGTATGTCGCATCAGTCCACGATTGAGGAACCCTTGTACTGATTGCTATCAAGTTCTCCGACGAGTTTGAAACTGACGGCCGTACTTTCTACGACGGTGATGACCCGTACTTCCAAGGTGTTGACATCTGGTATGGTGTTACCCAGGATCTCGAGGTGAGTCTCTCCTCTCAGTGTCGGCCGTTGCAATATCTGACAATAATTAGTGGTATGATCCCGACGCTATCACTACCAAGGACGGTGTTCTCGAGATCACATTCGACGCTTTCCAGAACCACGGCCTCAACTACCGTTCAGGTATGCTGCAATCCTGGAACAAGCTTTGCTTCAAGGGTGGTTACCTGGAGGCGAGTATTTCACTTCCTGGTAGAGGTGACACGATCGGTTTCTGGCCTGGTTTCTGGGCCATGGGCAACCTCGGCAGACCTGGATACCGTGCCACAACCGATGGTACTTGGCCTTACAGTTACTCGGACGTCTGCGACCCCGGTATCACTGCCAACCAGTCTTCTCCTGATGGCTTCAACTGGCTTCCCGGAATGCGTCTGCCTGCTTGTACTTGTGATGGTGAAGAACACCCTAGTCCTGGAAAGTCACGCTACGTTGCCGAGATCGATGCCATCGAAGCCAGTGTGTCGTACCTCGATCCTGACAAGTTCGGCGCCGCCGTCGGATCAGCTTCGCAAAGTTACCAAACTGCTCCTTTCGACATCTTCTGGCGCCCCGACACCGACTTTATCGAGGTCTACGATCCTTCCATCTCCGAGATGAACTCCTACCAAGGCGGTGTCTACCAACAGGCTCTTTCAACCGTGACGCTTCTCAACAACGACTGGTACGATGGTAAGGCCTACCAGGTGTATGCCTTTGAGTACGAGACTGGTGATGACGGCTACGTTGCCTGGTACGTTGGTTCGGAGCCTACGTGGAAGATGACTGCCGACGCCGTCGGACCCAATGGAAACATCGGACAAAGGGTCATGCCCGAGGAACCCATGGCGCTCATTGCCAACTTTGGTCTCTCGGCCAGTTTCGCACAGTTGAACTGGACCGGTCTCGCCGAGCTCATGCCCGGCAAGATGAGATTCGACTACATTCGCATCTACCAGGACGAGGACGGTGAGATGACTTGCGATCCTGTTGGCTACCCCACCACCGAGTACATCAAGAAACACTCGAACGCATACGAGAACCCCAACATTACAAGTTGGGAGGATGCAGGATATGCCTGGCCGCAGAACCAATTTGTCGACTCGTGCAAGAGCAGTGCATACAAGGGCCCGAACTAACGGCAATGAAGATTCATTGCAAAGCATTTTCACAGGCGTTTTGGAGGAGTAGAAGAGGAGGCTTATGACATTTTCCGAACGGGCAACCAATATTTTGATCTTCCGACAAGAGTTACAGCGTGCATGGAAGATTTACCATGTCTTTTTTCTTTCTTTTTATTGAAGTGGTTCACGAAACGGAAAGCAACACACGATTGAGATTTTTGTATACACAGAGCCCCGGTCCAACCATGAATGGAGCAAAGAGGCATTCGGGCGTACAAAGAGCTGGACGACTGAGATGTGGGGCTCGCTATTGATGCATTCGAATGTTTTTTAAGAGAAGGGCAGTTTGTTTCTTGATTCTTGTTCGTCCGTCTGCTTGTGTTTTGACCTGGTTAAGAAGGGTTTATGCTTTTGGCCCGATCTACGAAGTGCAAAAAAAGCAGTTCTAAATAGATGTAATGCAGAAAAACACCTTGAAACATAGCTCAGCAGATCGAGTGCAAAAGGTTCAGGTGGCAGTATCAACGAGAAGAGCAAGACTGGGGTATTTTACAAAGAAGCGGTATATATACAAGATAAGGGTTCGTGGTTTTGATGTTCAAGCGACGGGGGACAAGTGACCGTCTTTGTCGTACTTTGCTTTGAAGAAGGTGTAGTTGAGGGTGATGGTGTCAATCTTTGACATGTTCGGATCTCTCAAAAACTCTGGATCGATGTAAAAGAAGACGGGCATGTCGACGGTCTCGCCCTTGTTCAACCTCTGCTCCTCGAAACAGAAACACTGGATCTTTGAAAAGTACGGGGCGACCTGACCTGGAGTGACCGAGTATGTGGCCACACCAATGATGTCCTCGTCTTTGCTCAAGTTTGTAGCGGTATAGAAGGCCAAAGCAGTCTCGCCAGGCAAAACGCGGACCTCTCTCTGCTGGGGAGTGAACTTCCAAGGCAGGACGTCAGATGTGGAGCCAGCAAAGGTGATACGCAAGCGGCGAGAATCGGTGACGGGGATGAGGCGTGAGGCAATGTCGTCGTCTTCGTACTGGCCAGCAGAATGGATGCTGATGGGTTGGCCACCCCAGCCCATCTGCTGGCAGATCATCTTGTAGAAAGGAACAGAGCCATAGGACAGGGCGACAGTGCCGAGGATGATGGACAGAGTGTAGTAGAGAGTGTTGCGGTTCTTGCTCTTGAATTGGGCGCGCAGCTGTTCCTGGGTGGGCATGTGGCTCTGCTGCTTGAGCTGCGGGCTGGTGTGGATAGTCCTTCGGAAGAAAGTGTGCGGTAGAGGGCGGGCGCACTGTGTGCTAGTCCATGGTTGCCGTGTCCTTAGGCCTGCGCGCGCAAGGCTGCGACCGAGCAGCGATATTGATTGCATGGTGGGTTGCTATGGAAAATGTAGACGGGCCTGATGCGCTTGATGATCATTGATGATCATCTCGGAGGTGAAGCGACTGCCCGCAAAGCTTACTCATCATCAAATTATCTTTTGTCCATCCATCTCTCATCTAGACAGACACAACGGTTTCAAAATGGTAGGTGTCTGTGGTGTGTGTGAACAGAACCAGTCCAAGTACAAGTGTCCAACTTGTCAGCTGCCATAGTAAGTAGCTGATGGTCGGAAGAAGAAGTCGCATTTCTGACTGCCCGCAGCTGCTCCATCGCTTGCTTCAAACAGCACAAGGAGACTCACGCAAACGACCCACCCAAAGAACAACCCACTCAGACAGTCCAGCCTACGCAAACTCTACCTTCTGATCCAACGCCCTTGCCTGCCGTGAGGAATGCGCTGCCAGGAAGCACCAAGAAGATCGACTTCACCGGCTTTGAGTCAGATCCAGAGCTTTTACGACTCCTCTCTAGATATCCAAATCTGCGCATACAACTGCAAAGCGTCTACGGTCTGACTCTAGAGCCTCCGCCGCAAGAGCAACGTTCATTCTCTTCCTTCAGAGGTAGAGGTAGGGGCAGAGGAAGAGGAGGTTTCCATCAGCAGTCACACTGGTCTCAAGCAAAAGGCGACAAGGAGGCCACAGAGTCTTTTCGGAACATGAGAAACGTCGACGGCGATAATCAGGCTCTTGCTGAGTTTGTCCAGCTGCTCAGGATGAGATTTGCACCTGAAGCCGATACTGCCAACACTTGAGCCACCTGTCGACAAAGATTCACGACAAAGATTCACGACAAAGATTCTCGACTTAGAGAATGATGTATCCCGCACCAAGGGCTTGGACACGCCATCTAGTATTCTGCGATGCGCACTCCGACACGATAAAGCATGGGATTGTTCATGGTCGACTAGTCGACATTATCCAAGATCATGGCCAACTGGTCCAACTACCAGCCGCGCACTCCAAAACATTCGACTGTCTAGGACAATCCAACTCTTCCAATCATCCGGTCATCCTCTTACTTCAACTCCTTCTTGCTGTCAATCACCATCTCGGAGAGGGGTCCGGCCTTGACCATGAGCGACTACAAGCACATAGTCAGCAACAGTTCCAAAAGAGTCAAGCTTTGCTTTACATACCATCACTTCGTACAGGGCGTCAGCAGCGGCCATGGTGGTGAGCTCGGCGTTGGTATCGTAGGCAGGCGCAACCTCGACGATATCTGCCGCTACCAAGTTTATGCCTTCCAGACCACGAATGATGGTGCGAAGCTCACGAGTGCTCCAGCCACCAGTCTCGGGTGTACCAGTTGCAGGTGCAAAAGCAGGGTCAAGCGTGTCAATGTCGATCGAGAGGTACACGGGGTTCTTGTGACCAACACGGTCGTGGATCTTCTTGATGATACCATCGGTGCCGATAGTGTCGATCTCACGGGCCTCGACGATCTCGAAACCGCAGTAACCGTCATTGTCGTAGTCGGACATGCCAGACAGGGTCGTGCGGATACCTGCATGGATGTTTGTATCGTTGCGCATCAGACCCTCTGAAAACAGTCAGCAAAGTTCTCTGTTTAAGATAGGCATACTACATTCCTTGGGCCGCATGGTAAAAGTACGTTCCGTGGTTGACAGATGCAACTTTTGAGGGTGCTCCTCCGAAGACCTTGGGCCTCCATGTGTCGAGATGGGAGTCGAAATGGATGACCGTAATGGGTCCATATGCCTTATTCATCGAGCGCAGAAGAGGCAGAGTAATAGTGTGGTCACCTCCCATGGTAATGACACGAGGCAATGTCTTTCCGTGCTTCGAAGGTCCAACCATGTGTGCGTTGGCAGCAGGCTCGCGCATGAGGATACTGTTGTGGCCTTCTTCGATCTGCTTCAAGGCCCACTCGTTGTCATAGCTCGTCACGGGAATGTCGCCGCAATCGATGACGGTGGCCCATCCGCTGAAAGGGTTGGTCTTGAGTTGAGTCAGTACTGTGTTGCTTGATGGGTGTTACTGCTGCTGTCACGAACCTGAAGAGGGACATTGAAACCTCCATAGAGGTTCAGACGTCTTGAGCCTTGACGAATACCACTAGGGCCAAATCTGGCACCAGGGCGGTAGCTGGTTCCAGTGTCGAAGGGCGCGCCAATGAAGGCAATGTCATACTTGCGAGCATCGCTGGCCAAACAAGGATGGTACTCGATACGACCAAAGGTGGAGATGCCAGAGAAGACTGAATCGGCTTGGGTACCGCCATCGCCAGGGAGGGCATTGTACCACAGTTGCTTGTGGGGGCCTTCCTTGAAGGTTTCCTGGTTATGGTCGCCGTGTGCAGAAACACTAGCTGCCAGGACAGTGGCAGCGGTAAGAAGCTTGAACATACTGGCGAGTATGTCTCAAAAGAGCAATTGAGGATGGAATTGACAAGAACGAGAAAGATGGTGTGAACAAGAAACAACAAAGCAGGAGCGGGCTCACAACTAATACCTACGCCTGGGGTCCTCAAAGGGCACAAAAGGGACTACGCAACCACGAGCTCTTGCATGTTTACCTAACCTCGAGGTGTCAAGATTGTCAACACAGGCTAAGCTACACGAGGGAGCTCAGAACGAAACCTTGTCAACCGATGACATGTTTCGTGCAAGCCGACTATTTTCTCCGAGATGCTCGCGTCACATCTGAGTCGAGGCACCGATCACGATATCTACTATATCTACCCCACATGTTGACACACCGGCCTTAGAGTGCGGCGGCATAGATATCTCGGGCTACAATCTCAGGCTCCAACCCTACCAGACCCCGCAATCCTGGGGTTGATAAATCGAGATTTATAACACTGACGTCGACAACTCTATCGCTCATGTGTGGAACTGGATTGGTAACCCTCTTGGTAATCGCAGAAATGGTACCCGATTGGTTGCTGATACCGGCCATCGAGTCAGGCCAATGGCTTGGTGTTCCTGTATGGCGATGGGAGCTTCCTGATCAGGTACCATGAGCTCGCTTCTGGATTGACGATCGCTGGTTCACCATTCAACCTGATGATCTTTGGTATGGCTTGCCTGACGAGTGGACGGATTCTGCATATTATTGCTTTTTCGACTAGACTATCTGTGGCACTACCATCGCTTGTAAAGTTTCAAGCCTACAGCTCTACCTTCGACTTGTCTCTTTGGGTTATCGGCTCTCCTCTCCTTGATAGCCATCGACATTGTCGGCCAAACCAGACTCCACTTGTTCTTCATGCTCCATTCTCTCAAAGGCCTTGCGAACTTGATGGTTCCAATCACTCCAAGCAACGATCGCCCACTCGCCGAAACCGACGAGGTATAGCGCGATACATTGGCCAATCCACAGACCAGCCAGACCCCAGCCATGGAAAGCAAGCCAGATTCCCAGAGGCAGAGCGCCAGCGTAGTAACTGATCATGTTGACGAGAGCACCTACATGCTGTCGTCCCATACCACGAAGTGATCCACCGCAAGAGCCGTTCAGTCCATCAGCGATCTGGAACAGAGCGACCCAAGGCATGACTTCTGCAGTCATATTGATAACATCCTGATCGTCATTGAAGATCTTTGCGTAGAAGTTCTTGACCGACATCAAAAGGGCAAGGACGAGTGCTCCGAGGATCATTGACAGCCAGGCAGCAACGTTGGCAGATCGGGCTGCACCTTTGGCGTCTCTGCCTCCCAGCAAGTTGCCTACACGCGCTGATGTCGCAACTCCAACGCCGAATGGGATAGTGTTGAGAACTTGATCGGTGGTCATGATGACGGATTGTGCAGCCAGGGGAATTGTTCCAAGCTTGCCTGCAGCGAGAGCCACAATCTCGAAAGCCCACCACTCGGTTCCTACGTGGACGACTCCGAGAAGTGCAAGTTTTGTGAACGTGCCCATGTTCTGGAATGCTTTTTTCGACCATCCACCCCAGCAATCCCAGCCCGCAACGAAGCGTGCATAGGCCAGCAGAAGCAAGAAAGACAACCAGTATGATATGCTTGTGGCTAGAGGTGCTCCAAGGAGACCCATCTTGCAAGTATACACAAAGAGGTAGTTCAGGCCTGCGTTTACCGGCGAGGTGATGAGAAGCACATACGTGCCTGGTCTCATTATGCCTGGAATCGAGTCGTTAGTACTTGGGCTTACTTCACGGTTCTTATAATTTGCATACCTTGAGCTTGCAAAAACTTTTTCAGACACTCGAAATAGATATATCCGAGTCCACCAAGTGCAAGTACACTAAGGAACCTGCTGCTGTCTTCAGACAGGCGCTCGTCTTGGCCAAGGGCCATGAAGACAGGTTTTGAGCACAACCAGAGAATGGCGACTGGAATGTACAACAGACCAAGGACGAACAATGCTCTCTGGAGAATGATGCCCAGATCATGCTTGTCTTTGCTTCCAGTGAAACTCGCAGACGCAAGGGTGTCGATGGCTGTTGTACCTCCCAGTGCAATGAGCCAACCTGACGCCATGGCAAACATATAGGAGAAAGCAGCAGCTGCCAGAGCTTCAGGGCTCAATCGTCCAACGACGAGGACCGAAATAGTCTGTAGAGAGTTCTGCAGCATGTATGCGAGGAAGACAGGGATTGAACCATTCAGCAGAACCCAAAACTCATGAATGACAAGTTGGGTTCTGCTCTTGCCTTCGAAATCGAAGTCATCGACTTCTCCAATCGTTGGCTCATCTTGAGGCTTTGGGAGAAGAGAAGTTGTCTCGTCAGGTTCTTGGTCTTTCGAATCGGTCGATTTGCGGAGGCTGTTGGGCAACCATGAGCTGGCGCTCTCGGTGCCATCTTGTCGACTGTCCATGGTTTCGAAGTTCGGACAGGATCAGGACAAGAGATACTGGTCGCACCTGATGATGGCTGTCCAAGACATGAAGTACATGCCGGAAGCAACGATCAGCGATTCACGCCTACTAGAAGATAGGTAACCTGATGTTGTAAGCGCTCGTTGAATAGTGCTGGGTGCCGGCCATGAGAAAGAAGGTTTAGTCATACTGCTGGGCGAGATCCCGGGCTGAGGGCGGGCTGAATATCCAGAAGGAGACTGGTGATCAAGCGATACGGAACAATTATTCGGTATCGGCAGACGGCATTAGTGTCCGGTCAAGTGGAGTTCTTTTTCGACAGCCACATGTCGCCATGGAGTTAAACCCAGTCCAGGGTCTTTCTTATCAATAGGCTCCGCTGGGGTAGATTGGGGGTGTTGACTAAAGGCTGTCGGTAAGCAGAGATGACTACAACGCTGTGTCAGACGGCTTATTGCTCCTTCCGGCATGTACGTGCTATAGATGTACATAGATACGGGCTAGCTGTATACGCCATCGCATCATGATCTCTGGGTCGAGGATGTTGAAGGTTGTCGCTTCGAAATCGTGCAAAGCGTAGGTGCAGTGGTCGTCGAAAGATAAGGCTAAGTGTTGACGTCCCCACTGTTCGCACCTCCGTTCTGTAGCCATCTAAGAACAACCACGCTGTATGCTGAGGAGTCATGACTACTATGTGAGTCTATGACTTGCAGTACTTTCACAAGGTATGAGAACGTCAAAATCATGAATCCATCACATAGCATTTTCGGCTGCTGGAGATGCTGTCCTGCTAGGAGGCACAGAAGGGTGGGTCAGTGGACCCGCACAGACCAACTCTTGATTGCTCCTACTTCATGCCACCCGAGCAAGTAATCTTCAGGCATGCACACATAAGGTCTCGAATATGAAGCGTGAGGCGTCAATCTAGCGATCAGCACGATCAGAGGGGTCCATGAGGATTCGAGAGTCAGACAGCCTGGTAAAATATTTGTGACGAGTCTGATCACTAAAACCGGCGTCCCGAGGCCTGTGTTTTCCATATCCTCGCTCATCTTGCATTCGCATAGCAGTGGCGACTGCAGTCATGAAGATTTGCAGTGCTCTCTAACCGAGAGGTGAGTACAAAGTGAGCTGATGGATCGATGGCTCTAGTAGATAGAACGGTGACCACTCGATCTACCACAAAGCTGTATCGCCTGGCTCAAGGCGTGCTCACCTGCCAAAGGAAGGAACCATGCAAGAAGAAACTCAAAAATCAATCTTGACTCTGCAAGAGTTTGCTACCCGATTCTGGATATCCAGGCGAGGATTTGTGGTTGTGCCAAGTGACACAAGTCCCACAGCCATCCCACCAGTTGGATCCAGCTGAGAGTCGAGATATGAGATTCTGCGATAGCACCTGCATGATGATTCGACGAATCGGATCCTGGTCTGCGCGGCACCTATCAGCGCCTTCAAATAGGGCTATGAAAAAAAAGTATCTTACATTTACACACGCCTATTATCCATACGCAGAGATTGGCGTAAAGGTTGCTCCAACAGGTCTTGCTAATTTTTGTTCTTTAACACGGTCCTTCCAGCCTCCAAGGATTCTTTGTACCCATCGAAGCAAAAGTCAATGCATTGAAAGCATCGACCAAACATGTCTGCCCCAGATTTCAAGCCCATTGACTATGACGAGAAACAGCAACTGGGGTCTACAGATCGTAGACAATCCCTCGAGAACGGAGTTGGCGAGATCATACACACAGTCAATGCTTCTGGCCATCGAGATCAACTACAACGGCACTACGGTCCATTGCAAATCTGTGGCCTGGCTTTGAATATCGACTCTGCCTGGGTTGCCTTTGCTGGCTCTTTGATCCTCTCTCTTCCTAACGGTGGCCCTGCTGGTGTGTTGTACGAGTTGATCACTGCATGCATCTACTACGGTATCATTGCAGCATCCATCGCTGAGGTATGGAAGACATCGCATACGACTATATGTTCAGGGCGTCCGCTGATTCATCGCTAGCTTGCTTCGGCCGTACCCACTGCCGGTGGTGTATATCACTGGGCATCTGTGACTGCAGGTCCCAAATGGGGCAGAAGTGTTGGGTTCTTCGCAGGGTAATCATCTCTTTGGATTCAATACGGAGAACGATGCTGACTGTATGACAGATACCTCAACTTCTTCGGGTGGATATTCGATCTCTGCTCAATCATCGCCATCCCTTCGAACGTCCTCCTGCAAATGTATGCACTGTTCCACCCCGACTTCGTGCTCGAGGCATGGCACACATATTTAACCTACGTCCTCATCACATGGTTCTGTGTCCTGTTCTGCATCTTTGGCAATCGTTTCCTGCCGCTTCTACAAAACGTCGGACTATTCTTGCTCATCGTCGGTGGTGTTGTCACGATTATTGTCCTTGCTGCTATGCCGAGAACACATGCTAGCAGCTCCTTTGTCTGGTCCGACTGGCAGAACACCACTGGTTGGGGTGGTGGCGTAGCCTTCTTGACCGGTGTCTTGAATGGCTCATTCACGATCGCTACAGTCGACAGTGTGTCCCATATGGCAGAGGAGCTTCCGAATCCTCGTCGCGATATCCCTCGAGCAATCTTTGCCCAGGTTTCTCTTGGAGCCATTACTGCATTCTTCTATGCTATAGCGCTCTTCTACGCTGTCAGCGACCTGGACGAAGTCATCAATACCTCTGGCTCCTTCCCTGTTGCTGTTATCTATCACCAAGCAACCGGAAACGCCGGTGGTGCTTTCTGTTTGCTGCTTATCGTCTTTCTGATCATCATGATCTGCGCGATCTCGACCGTACTTTCCCTCGGTCGCACCTGGTGGGCCCTTGCCCGTGATCAAGCTACACCTTTTGGAGGCTTCTTCTCTTCTGTCAACGAGCAACTCTCCTGCCCTATACCCGCCACCATCCTGGTCGGCATACTCGTCACAGGTCTCGGCGCCATCATCCTAGCTTCCGGCACAGCTTTCAACGATCTGGTCGGCTCCTTCATCGTTCTATGTGCATTCAGCTATTTCCTCGCCATCTTCCCCCACCTGATCAGCGGCCGCAAACACACCCCCAGAGGTGACTTCTGGATGGGCAAGTATGGCTATGTGGTCAATGCTCTTGGCTGCGTTTTGATTGTGTTTTTCAACATCATGTTCTGCTTCCCTTACGCAATGCCGGTTTCGGCAGACCTGATGAATTACAATTCGGTTATTCTGGTGGGTGTACTGATTATCGTTGCTGTTTGGTGGCTTGTGTATGGATTGAAACATTATCCTGCTCCTAAGGTGCTTACTGAAGCGATGAAATGAGGGGAAACTTCTGTGTAGCTCTGTAGTCAGTAATAGGACTGTCCTTCCTTCCTTGCTCTCGTTCATTAAATTCACCGACTTCTCGAGTCATAAATGATAATGTTCAGGGGCAAATAATGCGGGTCATTGTAGACGGATTGGAGGACTTTATGTTCACTCCGACACACAGCTTTAGTGCACGCTATCATGGATATCGTCGACCACAATTATTATCCAGCTATCAGGATACCTTACAGTGGCATGTCTGTGTGTCTTGTGCATTTAGCGCGAGGCAGATAAAGTGATAAGGAGTGAAGTTGACGGAGGCCAGGGTCTCACAAGTAACATGATGAACTTCGACGCTCATCATTCGACTTATGTATGATCGTACAAGAGATTTCAGAATAAGTGTGATGACCACTAGCCAATCGACAGTAAAGCTTCACTTTCTCATGGAGACGTTGAAACTCATGTGTCCGAAAGGCAAGCATGGTTGGTGTAATTTTAGAAATGCACGATACTTTCTGAGTGCGAGTCGTGACCAAGGAGAGCCAACATCTCGCGGTATCTCAGCGGCCGCACTTGTGTCTGCAACATCACTGTGCATCTTGATAGCGCATACCTTCACAATTCGCTCTTGAGAGAAGCTCAAACTGAAGTCCGTATACAGAACCTGTCCCTTGAGCCTTCAACGTCTCTTGGGCAAACCTTCCAGTGGTGTGTATGCACGCCCTCTTCATTTCATTCTTGAGTCTATGGGTCCCAGCGGCACGAAGAGCTGATTCCTCCTGGTCATACTGCAAGAGTATTCTGCACACGAACAAGTTTGTGTGGTCCAATGCCCTGGCGAATACCTTGCACACGTCGCTGGATCCTTAATCCTGTCAGGCCAACGTCCATGTTTCTTGTAGAACCTTGAGCAGGGGTTGCACACATGTGCACTTTAAGATTCTGCCTACACCCATCTGCCTGCTGTTGTGTCTTGACACTCATCATTGGCACGAGCCTGTCCTGCTTTTGCGCTTGTACGCTTACGACGCTGTGGTACTCGGAGTTCGTTGTCATTGTCTCATGCGTAGCCTCAGCAGGCGTTGCAGGAATAGAATTGATGAACGAAAGTCAAACGCTATAGCGAATTTCCGTCGTTATGGCATTCGCGATTCTCGCAGTGTCCTGGTGGCGGGGTTGTACGAATGGTAGTGTGCACTGCAACGGTATCTGAATCCGACGTCTTCGGTCTGTCGTGCCAGGAACCATTCTGATGACTCGCCGCACCCGCAATTAGCGCAGACGTAAGACTCTCGCCTGCCTTCTCCTCGGCGTGTGTTGGACTCAGCCTTCTGCTCTTCCAGGTCCAGCTCCGGTAAGCCAGCTCGGGATCCCTCGCACAAGACGTTGGTGTGGTTTGTAGGCACAGTTTTTTGGACAAACTCGAGTTTGCCGTAGGATGGCAGCAAGCCGAGCTCCGAGAGCCGAGAGATACGCGCGTTGGAGCCTTTGGGTTGTCGATTACCTGGTAGATCGACTTGCTTGAATCTTTACGTCAGTAAGACTTGCTCAGATGTTCGCCTGCTCGAATGCTCATGCCTGTAGGTCGACTCGTCTCGCCGGCGTAAGCGTTGGGTTGTCGATTACCTGGTAGATAAGCATCACTTCGGTGCAGGGTTGTCAGCATAACTCGCAAGCTGAGGACGCTTGTTAGGAAGCTATATCAATGCAAGGGGGATTATAAGATCGAACAGTATCCAAAGAGAGAGTTCATCTCTAGGCATTTCTTTGGAAATACTGGCGTTTCTTAGACTCCTGTGCATTCTGATAATATGCTTATTCACAACTTGTTGCCCGTGAGAGAGGGGATAGATCCTTTGGAGGCGAAAGACCGACCCTCCGCATCCGAGACAGTCTGCGCCTGTCACCAAGCCTGCTCCCTTTGCTCTACCCATGGGTCCCCTTCGTAGCCTCGCCTTGGCTAACTTCAGCACCAAGATGGCCCGCCTTGATGCCACCATGGAGTCATCCAATGGCAACACTCATGTTGCCACTCTCCAGAAATGGCGAGAGGCCGGGAAGGAGGCCGAATTTCTCGTCGAGATGACTCGGGGAGCAGGTGAGGTGAAGCCTCGCACTGCTTTAGAGGTCGCACAATTCCTTGCCAAAGGATCGCCCACTATGTCTTCAATCTGCCGAGAAATCCTGGCAGCTCGAATCATCGATACCCTCGACCCAGAGAAGTACAAGCAACACCAGAAGCTCATCATCGGCGAGGCCACTCCCGCCAATGCATACTGGATCATGGCAACAATCCGTGCATTGCAAATAGATGCCAGAATTCTGCACGCTGGTCTGTCGAACAAGGCAAAGGCAGAGTCAACCTGCACGAGGTGTGTAACAGAATTGTGATCAGTTGTCCTCTCTGTGTACAAAGCCATGTCACGTAGATCACTATAAAGAGGCACAATGGCTTTGAGAGACTGGATAGTGTCCATCGAGATGCAATATGGTGTGTACTCTCATTGAATATATCTTTGGGTCGCACACCGTTGTGTCTTTGGACAGTGAAGGCGTCACTCATGAAGAGAGTGAGGATTTGAAGACCGTAAGCAACCGGGTAGGAGGGTGTAGGCTGCACAACAAATTGCGGTAAGTGGGAGCATGAAAAGTCGTCGTCCATCGTATACGAATCAGTCGGAACCTTCTTCGACCACGGTCTCACGCGGGTGGTAACCAATTCTCAGCAGGAATGCCACCACAACAGCGTAGACCAAGGCCAATGCAACGAACGGCATCCCCACGAAGGCTCCTCCAATCTGCATACCTCTCTCAAACAGCCAAGCGAGCAGAGGTCCACCAACCATCAGGCCCAATGTGTCAACAACACCGATGATAGTGTAAAGCTCTGCAACCTTGTTGGGCTCGACCAGACCTGTCAAAAAGGAGCGAAGATATACCGGAAAACCTTGTCCTAAGCTTGCAATCATCAAGGATGCAGTGAAGAAAATGGGGGTGGGAGACAAGCCAATGGCGATCCAGCCAACGATGAGCAGACTAACACTGCTCCGGGCAAGGAAGAGGTCCCGTTTCTGTCCACTCAGACCGGCATTTGCGAGGAGACGGAAGACGAACGATTGAACGCTCAGGAACATGGCAATGGTGACTCCAACTCTGACGGTCAGCAGGATAGTTACGGTAGCGAAGCTCAAGCCGTATCGTGAGCTGGCGTACTGCAACAACAGCGGAATGGTGCTCCATGATAACATGATTGGTACAAAAAGGAGGATCAAGATGACGACTCGTCCGTCTTGCGAGAAATATCCCATAGACTCGCTCAGAGGCTTGTAGCATTGGTCCAGGAAGCCCATGGCTTGTTTCTTCGACAAGGATGGTGCCTCTTCCTCGTCACTATGTTTATGCTCAGCTTTCATATGTTGTTGGTATCCAAGGGTCTCCGGAATCAAGAGCGACAGAGGAACTCCTATGCAATTGCATGCTAGCCCTAGGAAAAGCGCTCCCCAGGGATTGCGTGTCATGATCCAAGCCGAGATAGGCGGACACAGAAGATTACCGCTCATATTCGCGGCGAAGATACGCAAGAGGATGGCAGATCTTGTTTCCTGATCGGTGATGTCTGAGATGATGACAAAAAACAGAGCTGACAGAACTGGCGAGCCTCCAAATATTAGAGCATGTAATGCTGAGAACCATGTGACCCGTAAACTGAAGCTCTGCCAGAACCAAGCTGAATCAGAATTAGCAAAGCGTACGAGGAAGAACTATCGGTTGCTGTTCGAATAACCTACAAATAATCATCTGCCATCCTAGTCTAAGGGGGAAAGCGCAAAGACCGGCCACCAATATTGGCTTCCGACCCCAGCGGTCCGCTAGAATACCGACTGGTATAGATAGGAGAAGACCTGGATCTAGTCAGTAGTGGGTACATCGTAGCGCTAATGAGCTCACATACTAGGTATGCAATCTAGAAACTGTTGAGTGCCCTTCAGCATGGCAAGCTTGCCTTGCACTTCAGCTACCTTACACCACCGTTCTTCAACACCACCAAGTGCACCCGGTCCCACAGCTGATCGAGACATCAGAATCTTAGTTGGATCTTCTTGCTCCCAGTATTGGTAGCAGTAGATTGACTCGTAGATTCTGGTCAATGGTGCTTCCGCGAATTGGTCGCCGGCCTGGACGACCAATATCAATATTCCCATGATGATCAAGATGGTCCGAGAGCTCATTCGGCCTGAGCCGTCCTTTTTGACCGCCCCATCATGGGATTCAGCATCTCGTCCCAGTAGAGGCGTAGTTTCCGTTTCGTAGACATCTGGGAGTTTGCTGGGTTCTTGACATGGCTGTTCGACTTCTACCACGTCAATGTTTTCTTTCAAGGATCCAGTCGCCATAGTGTGCGCACGGAGCAATGGCAACGATACTGTTAGCAAAGCACTCGGATAGGTGCGAATTGCAAAGAGATAGACCCAGAGAGATGTAGACTCTTAGTGTAGTATTTATCCACCTACCTTCTTGGGCAGATGCCGCGCCGGGCTGTATCCGCCGGAGGTCGTTTGAGATAACGCCGATTCCAGGGGCCTGTGATACGACCAGGCATCCGCAATTCATGAATCGCCATTGGTCGACCTTATTCAGCTGCCTTGATCCTGTAAGGATCATCATTTTCTTTTTCTCCTCTCATAGCATACCTAGGCAGCATTTATGGATGTCGCCATCGACCATGCAGGCATGCGTTGTTGACAGAATCGTCGAATCTGGTCGCAGACTCGCAGCATGCGCCGTATGATAACGAGACTTTGGGCGAATCGACAGACATCGCAACCTCCATTGTCTCTTGTCAAGCGGATCGATGTGCAAACGTTGCATGGCATTACTGGAAAGTGCTAAAGATGGTCGGTCGGAAAGGAGAAAGTTGAAGTTGAGTTGGCAAGTGGAGTTTGGACTCCGCAATTGAGTCACCAAGAAGACTGCGAAGCCATCAGACTCTTGATTCCGAAATGCTTTGCTAAAACTCCGTCGAGATCGTTCATGCAAGTGTAGTAAACACACAAATCAACGCATCAACAAATGAATTTGAACATATGAATATTGAAGAATACTTTTTACATAGAAGTTTAAACCTTTGAAGTCCAATGTCTTTACAGTGCCAACAGACGACCCGCTGTCGCACGTATCTCATCAATCGTGACCAGCACCGTTGCTAGGCTTCGGGCTGTTCCTTGCGCTTTGGGCCTTGATCGGTCTCTTCTCCTCGTCACCACTGTCATCGTAATCCTCATCCATGTCCATCTTGCGAGCCGCGGGCTCCAAGTGTGGTTGTTGAGGTTGAGGCTGCGGCGGGGCCTGAGACTGAACAGGTGTCGGGGCCTGGGTGGGAGGTTGGGGTTGAGGCTGAGGAGGAGGGAGCTGTTGAGTCGGGGGTGCTGGTGTAGGCTGTTCCCTACGCTCCTCTGTTGTAGGGATGCGAGGTGATGGTTGAGGATTAACCTGAGGTGGGCCGAGAGCCGGTGGGTGGTGAGCAGCTTCTGAAGGGTGGTAGTTTTCAGTAGCGCGTCGCTGGTCATCTGCGCGTCGCACCTCTGATGGACTCCTGTAGGGCGACTTCGGGATACGGTCCATGCGATCTGGTGGTGATGCACGTCTACTGCTAGGGTCATCCAGACGCGAGCGGCTCTCTTCGTTGGCGGGCTTCTTCTGGGAGCTCATGCTAGAAGCGTCGTCTTCCCACTCTCTATGTCTCTTTGGAGGAGCAGTCGAAGGACGGTCTTCGCGCTCTCTGGCGGCCGCTTCAGCAGCCTGTAGAGCTGCGCTAGGCGGAGGGGCACCTCCAGCAATGCTAGGCGTACCGGATGTAGGATGGTGCTCGAACGGCTGACGACCGAACTTACCGTTGGGAGAGGTGTTTTGACTCTCAATGATAGGACGGATCTCAGGAGGGCTAGCCATCCTGTTGGGGTAACCAGGAGCCTGACCTTGAGCAGGTGGAGGAGCACCCATGCTCGCCGCTGGTGGAGGTACACTAGACGATTGGGGACCGTAGTTGGGGTTGGCGATACGGTTTGGGGGAGCAGGTCCCTGCTGCTGAGGGAGAGGCTGAGGAAGCTGAGAAGGAGTCTGAGCTTGGGGTGCTGAAGGGTAGGCGCCAGGTCCCGGGGCGTTGTAAAGCACCTTAGGGGAGGGCGAGAGGCCTCTGTGAGCCGGTGGAGGTGGACGTTGAGGTTGGTCCTGGTATTGTCTGGGCTCTTGCTTGGGAGGGGTAGGCTGGCGAGGAGGCACGTGCTGAGCAAGGCGGTCCCTCGAATCGTACGGGTTCAACATCTGCTGAGGCTGAGCACCAGGGTTCTGGGGATTTTGGAGGTCGGCGAGACGGTTGTCACGCGACCAGTTGGCGCCTGGGGGAGGTTGCTGAGCAGCTTGAGCTTGGCCCGGGAGAGGAGCCCCCCACTGAGGAGCAGGCGGTCCAGCACCCAGAGCACCGGGCTGGTATGCCTGAGGAGGCACATCCTGAGGGAGGGGTGCGCCTGCTTGGTTGGGCAGACCGTTGGTAGGCTGACCCTTGAGCAGCGCGAGACGAGCTTTGATGTGCACGTTGGTCGGGTCAAGCTCGGCAGCTCTGGAGTAGGCATCGAGAGCGTCGTTGGTCTGGTTGTTGCAAGACTCATACAGGGTACCGAGATCGTACCACACCTCTGAGATGTTGGGGTTGAGGCGGATGGCTCTTGAGTAAGCATCTAGTGCATCGCGGTATTGGTTGATTTGATAGTACAAGACACCGATGGAGCACCAGAATGTAGGATTGCGACCATCCCGGTAGACGGCTTGCTGATAGGCTTCATATGCCTTGGGATACTTCTGCTGAGACATGTAGCAGCGGCCGAGGAGGTACCAGCTTTGTGCATCAGTCTGGTCCGAGTTGACCGACTTTTCGAGGTATTCAATTGCCTGCTCTTGGCTGCTGAAGCTGGTGCTTTGCTGGTGGTGCAGCCATCCGAGCTGTTGCAGGACCTTGGCGTGGTTGGGATCGCGGTCAAGCACGCGCATGTAGGCGCTCTTGGCCGAGTCATACTGAGTATCGAGTCAGTGATGATGTGATAGGATTTGTTGATAGCTGGCTTTACCTCTTTTTGCTGCTCGTACACATGGCCGATCTGGAACCAGATGTCCTCTTCGCTAAGCGGACGGGGAGGGTCGGTGACAATGTATTTGAAGCACTGGAACACGGTCAGTCAATCGCCAACTACGGCGGGCAAAGCGTCATTATACCTCCAAACTTTGCTGGAACTTTTGTTGTTGCTTGTATATTATACCGAGGCGGAAGTAGATCTCGTTGGCTTTCTCGAAACGCGGGTCCATGCGCATGACTTGGGAAAAGGCTTCTTCGGCGTGCTCGAGCGAGCCGTAGCGATCGTAGAGGATACCGATACCATACCAGAGCTTGGGTTCCTGCCGGGTATTTAATACTGGTGAGAGCGACGACGTTGAGTAATGAGGAGCGGACAAACCTTGGGATCAGGCAAGTGGTACAGAGCTTGCTGGTATGCCGAGTATGCTTGTTGGAGGTCGTCCATCATGAGATAGCAGTGGCCTGAAGATAGTCAGCTTGAGTGCAAGGAGTCACCAGCATCCGGTCACGAACCTAGAGCGCTCCAGACCTCCCCGTTCGCAACCTCGATACGTAGAATCTGCTTAAGATACTCGACGGCAGCAGGGAATTGATCCTTGGACCTAAGGATGCATGAGATAGCAAGCATAGCCTGAACCGAGTGGTTGTTGAAGCTAAGAGCGCGTTCATACGCCTGGGTCGCGCTATCGTACTCGCCCATCATTTCCGAGACACTTCCTACGACGTGTTAGCGAACGCATTCATGCATCCAGGACACGCAGGACGTACCAAGCTGCAACCAGATACCCTCGTTTGCCTGCTGGAGGAAATGCGACGCTGGCTTTGGTTGATGAGGCGGCTGCAGGGCAACATGGCCATTGGGTTGGCCTCGACCCTGCTGGACAACATGATGAGGATGCATCGCCGCTGTCGGAGATGTCTGAGAAGCCATCATGAAGGACTAGGAAAGAGCGCTGCGCTCTGTTAACATGAATTGTCCGGCAAGACCCAGGCGCGTAGTGTTGGGGTGTTGGCGCGAGAAGAAGGCAAGCTTACTTACAGTTACGCGAGACGCGCGCAGACAGACAGTATGCCAAGCGGACGGAAACAAAGGTGGGGGATGGTATGGAAAATGAGTCCTTGATGGACCTAAGGAATGATGCGTGGGAGCCGTCGGGTCTCGAAAGGTGTATGCGGGATACACGCGACGGAACAGGCGACGAGTGAGAAGAGGGAAGAGAAGAAAATCGAGAGGGGAAATGGCAGCAGTCGGATGGACGACGCTTCTGACAGAACCCTAACCCAGATTTCCTGAAGGGCGCCGCACACCTACATGTGCCTTGGCGTACAGTAACTGTTTTTGATTGAGCCATGGTGGAGCCATAGATCAGCCCCTGTCGCGGGACGCTAACACCTGCGTGCGTGTGGAGGATGCAAATGATGGGGGCTGTCCGGGCCAAGCATTGGACGAAGCGACTTATCGAAGCCACCTGCATCTGGTTGGCATCCGTTGACTTCTGCCGGAAACTCCCCATGAGCATTCCACCATACGCTTCTCCGGGCTGGCCTTCTGCATGTTTGACTACGATCGTCTTCGGGCACGCTCCAGCACAGGAGATCCCCTTGCTTCGACAACTCTCGGCATCAGCAAGCACCAGTTGTGGGATGTGTTGTGATCTGACTTTCATACCATCCATGCCAGTCGCAAAATGCTCAAGCTTTCACGGGAGTTGGACTGGCGTCGTGGGGAAACCACAAAGACCAGACTCAGGAGAGATGAGTGACGATGCATGCACGTCTGTTGAACTGGGCGGAGCGCCATGTTGGCGCCCAAAACGCCTTTACACCCATCGACCACTCGATAATCTCTTGATTTCTCCGTACCAGCCACCCCGAATCCTTCGGATCTACATCATCGCTGTGTTGGAGCGCACTCGCGAGTCGCGATACAGCATGCACACCGCGCAAGCAACCCGGCCCGCCGTGCATCAAACTAATGCGTCAATCCGTCAAGCCTGTCGATAATACTTTCGGCTATCTTGGTCTCAACTGGCGGTTCGCTGCATATCTCCCCGCCCAGTCATACGGACGTGTACAGACCATGCCAACTATAGTTAACCATCTCGTACACAGGAGTAAAGTGGATGAAAAACGGTCGGCTCGCTGCTTCTTTAGGTAGCGGTAGATCAAAGACGGGTTTGATTAGAGGCGTACCGGACCAGATGCAACGAAATCTACGAACCATCAGGTGCGCCACGGCGAGCCGCGAACGGATTCGAATGTCTTGCGGGTCTTCGCTGTGGTTAACCTTTGCTCAGAGCAGAAAGCGGCTAGGTCAGGGCCACGTGCCATAGGAAGCTTTTGGGTTGAGCAGTGTGGATCCGACTCGCCAGCGGCTCGATGGCGTACCTGTCTTGTTTTTGTGTGTGTGGCTTTGACAAGATTTCTCCACCGCCTGACACCTCCCGAGCAGCTCCAAGGTCTCGTCACACAGTGTGATCGGCGGTCATATGTCTGGGACAATTCAAGCTCACTCGATACAGCACACAGGACACGGGTCACGTTCAGCTGATGTTGTACTCGATACTAAACGGGTCATCACGGCTCCACTGTGCGATGTTGTTAGAAAAGCTTGTTCCTGACATGGCGTATGTACTGTGTACGTTTCGATGTCGAGCTCCACAGCGCTTGCTTGGCCTGTATGCATCGATGATCTTATTATCAGCTTCAACGATCGCAACCTGACAGCGCCAAGGTACTTCCATTGCAAGACTTCGCATGTATGATTAATAACTTGTTGGACTGATTGCTTTACTATTGTGTACTTAGCTCGTCTTTTCGGGAAGCGACACATGTTTGGTCACTCCGTGCAGTACCATATGTATGGACCTGCTGACGGCTTTTGGTGTCCCCATACCTCACGTTGCAGTGTCTGCATGCTGCCTGCATGCGGATTCATGCAGGCCCGGCATTCCGGGCGTTCTGCACGAACATGTTTCACATTGGGACAAATCAATATGCTTGAGGCTTGATGATTCGTTCGACACACAAGGCAAGGATGCAACTCGATGACTATCAACTATGTGTATCTACGGCGGCACTGGTGACCACAACGATCTGTGTCTCGCTGATTGAAGGTTTGCTGCCTCGAGGTCTTTGGTTTGCTCAGACCCAGATCAGTTGGAGGACCCAAGCAGGCTTTGCATCTCTTCATTCTGTAGCTCGTCTCAATTTAGCAAGAGTCGCTTTTCCTGCGCGACTTTCATTGGGCTTGCCAATCTCACCGGTGATCCAGTCCCCGATTTTGCTAATCTCAGACAAGTCAATACCAGTATTGACTCCGAGGCTCTCAAGAGAATACACCAAGTCTTCGGTCGCGACATTTCCGGTGGCACCAGGAGAGTATGGGCAGCCACCCAAACCGCCGACAGCAGAGTCAAAGGTTCGAACACCATGCTCCAATCCGACAAGAGTGTTGACCATCGCCTGCCCGAAAGTGTCATGGAAATGCAGAGCCAGGTCGTCATTCCGAATGCCAGCGGCGGTAAGAGTGCGCAACAGCTCTCTTGTGCGAGGTGCTGTACCCATCCCCGTAGTATCTGCTACCGAGATCTCATCCGCTCCCATCTCGAGAAGGCTAGCAGCTAGTTCTGCAACCTTGTGTGGATCGACATCAGGTCCTTCAAAGGGACAACCAAGAGCAACGGAGATGTAAGCGCGTACACCGAAACCTTTATCTCTAGCAGAAGTGATCAAAGGCTGGAATCTCTCGAGAGATTCGGCTATACTGCAATTCGTGTTCTTCTGAGAGAAGGACTCGGTAGCCGAAAGGAAAATCGAGACCTCATGTTTTGGTTGCTCGGGGCTGGACTTCGAGTCCATAGCAGCCGCGCCAGAAGTTGCAGAAGGCATGTCGTTGGGGTTCTGGGTCGATGTGTTTTGGGCAGGGCCTGAATCATGCCTGGGGGACTGCGGAGGAGTTGGATAAGAAGTGTCTCCTTGAGTCGAGTTCTGAGCTTGGATGGAGAAGAAGTTATCTAGACCTTTCATGTTGGGCAATAACCATTGGTAAGTGATTGGTTGACTCGTGTGAGGAGGCTGTTGCAAGATGTTTTGCAGAACCTTGTCCGAACTAGCCATCTGATGAGTGTCAGCTATGGTTGACAGAGCATTGTAGGTCATGTCGATTTACTTGAGGGGTCCATTTGGGATGAACGAACGAGCCAGCTTCGATTGTCTTGAGACCAGTAGCAGCGAGTCTTCTGACGAGATGGATTTTTGTTTCTGGCGAAATTGAGGACTTTTCGTTTTGAAGTCCATCCCGTGGGCCTACTTCAACAATGCGAACATGGTCTGCAAATGTCTTGGAGGTAGCAGAGAAGCATCGTCTGCTCAAAGCCCTAGGTAATCTTTGATGCCTCGATGGACGCACGATTCCAGACATGGTTGACGTAGTAGGGTTTGAACCTCAATTGGGTCGATGGTTGATCTATATGCAGCTCTTGAAGAAACAGAAGCAAGTCACGACTGTCAAGGCTCATCGAATGGAGCGATGCCTCGGGTGGTGCGGAGAGAGAGAGCGGGGGCGGCAGGGCGGGAGCCAAGGCCGACGGGCGCGGCGGCTCGGGAGTCGGTGGCCGATGCCGTAGCCGTCAAAGGTAATCAATGCATGATATTTTCTGGCCGCTCGTCAACTTTTGCATTTCACCCGACATGGAGCAGGATCGACAACAAGCAGACATTTCGACACCGGAGCTGGCTGGCGAGGCAATAGCTGTGACCAAACAGCCCAAGAAGCGATTCATCGGACGCAGGGCTGCTGCAGAAAAGGCGGCCGCCAAAGGCGACTCAAATGGCGGCATTGAAGACAGTGGTGCTATTCAGGGTCCGCATCTTGTTTCCACTTCTGATCTCGAGTATGCTGACAGCTTACTCCAGTCGCCGCGCCTCGAAGGAGTGCCCGAGCCTTGAACCAAGTCCCTCCCGAGATTCTGAACGATCAAGACATCAACGCCGCCATTTCATTACTTCCCTCAAACTACAATTTCGAGATTCACAAGACCATCCACAAGGTTCGCAGCGCCGGAGCAAAGAAGATCGCCTTGCAGTTTCCCGAGGGACTGCTTCTGTTTGCGACGACCATCTCGGACATTATCACACGCTTCTGCCCGGACACGAGTACCCTGATCATGGGAGATGTGACATATGGCGCATGCTGCATAGACGACTACACGGCGCGCGCTCTGGGCTGTGACATGCTGGTGCACTATGCTCACAGTTGTTTGATCCCTGTCAGCGTCACGCAAATCCAGACGCTGTACGTCTTTGTCGACATTGGAATCGACGTCTCGCATCTCCTGGCCACCATCGAGCGCAACTTCAAAGCGGGATCCCGGATTGCCATGGTTGGCACAATCCAGTTCAATGCGACGCTGCATGGCACGGCTCCACAGCTGCGGAACGCGGGCTACGACGTGGTGATACCACAGATTGCGCCCCTGAGCAAAGGCGAGATTCTGGGCTGCACAAGTCCAGCGCTCAAGGACGAGGACAAGATTGACTCGATTCTGTATCTGGGAGACGGACGGTTCCATCTGGAGAGTGCCATGATTCACAACCCGACGATACCAGCATACCGATACGATCCCTATTCGAGGAGATTGACACACGAAACATATGACCACGAGCAGATGATGAGTCTGCGAAGCGACGCCATCAGGTCGGCAGGAAAAGCAAAGAAGTGGGGGCTGATTCTGGGATCGCTTGGAAGACAAGGAAACCCGCATACGATGACCATGATTGAGCAGCGGCTGCAAGAGAAGGGCATACCGTGGGTGAACCTGCTGCTCAGCGAAATCTTCCCGGGCAAGCTGGGGATGATGGACGATGTGGAATGCTGGGTGCAGGTGGCATGTCCCAGATTGAGTATCGACTGGGGATATGCATTCCCGCGACCGTTGTTGACACCGTACGAGGCATTGGTGGTGTTGGGGGAGCGAGAAGGGTGGGAAGGAGATAAGAAGGTATATCCGATGGACTTTTATGGTAAAGATGGACTGGGACGAACAAAGGCCGAGGACGTGGCAGCGAGGACGCGGGCAGTCCAGAGTGTCGCGTAGATACAACAGAGAATCGTACAAGATGCAGCAACGTTTGTTCACTGTCTCGGTATTTTGTGGTTGTGTTGTGACGCAAGCATGTTTTGGTGTTGGTTATCCAGACGGGCGTCGAAGATGGACAGGGATGTGTTTCACGACTGCTTTGCGCTCTCTAAGCTGCTTGACATGAGCATTTGACACTCGTCTCCAACAATGGCAAGTCTGGCGCTGGGCGTGGGACAGACGATCGAACTCAACGATGGACGACACGCGATTGTGCGGTTCCTGGGAGCGACGGGGTTTGCGCCAGGAGAATGGGTCGGTGTAGAGCTGGACGATGCCACGGGCAAGAATGACGGCTCGGTCAAGGGCGAGCGCTACTTTGACTGCGAGGCCAACTATGGCATGTTCCTGCGCGCCGCCGGAGTCAGTCGCATCGTCAGTCGGCCGGCCACTCGTCCTACGAGCATCAACCTCGCACCAGCTCTTGACACAGCCAGAGCTGCCTCTGCCCTGCCTTCTCCTACCAAATCGCCCACCAAGCTCGCTCGCACCGCTACCCCCTCGACCGCTCAGCCTACGAGAAACCCAACCCCTCCCACCGCCGCCCCCGCTGCACGCCGGCCCCTCTCTACTGCCACGCCCAAGCCGCGCACCGCCTCCACCTTGAACGCTTCCTCTGCCTTGTCCGCTGCCGCCAGGAGATCGTCCGTCGTGCCCTCGTCCAATTCGACCACCACCGCTCAGACACCGCGCCATCCTCCATCAGCCGCTGTACCTGCTTCGTCCCGTTCGACTGCTCGCACCACTTCCACCACCACAAGAGGCCTCACTTCTGCTGCTAGACAGCCTTCTACAGCTACAAAACAGCCCCCTGCTGCTCGTCGTGTTTCCTCGGCTCCGAGACAGCCTCAGCCTCAAGACTCTCCTTCGCCCAAACCCTCTCCCGTTGCTCCCACTGACGGAGCCCACCATACCCAGCATGCTGACGATACTGAGGATGCTCCCCAATCATTCGCGCCCTCTTCCAAGTCCGCTACCTCTCCCGCTGCTTCGCATACTTCCCTCCGTCCGAACAAGACCACCGCTCGCGAGGTTGAGGATTTGCAGACAAAGATGAAGCTCATGGAACGTAAACGTCAAGAAGACCGCGATTCCCTGAAGAAGATGCAGACTGTCGAACAGGAGCGCGACAAATACGCGAATCTTGTCCAGAAGATGCAGTCCAAAATGCAGGCCCAATCTCTCGAGCTGAACGACTTGCGAGCTCAACTCAAGGACTCGGAATCTCGCTTGATCGACATCGAGGCCATCCAAGCTGAGCATGACGCTGTCGTCGAAATGGCTACCCTCGATCGTGAGATGGCCGAGGAGACGTCCGAATCTCTCAAGACTGAACTCGACTCCCTACGAACTAGCAATGAGGAACTGCGCCTCGAGCTGGATATACTAAAGGAAGAGAACGAGGAATTAGGCAGGGAGATGAATCCCGAAGAACGCACTAGTCAAGGCTGGCTTCAACTAGAACGTTCAAACGAGAGACTTAGGGAGGCCCTGTTGAGGCTGCGTGACATGACACGGGAGCAGGAGGCTGATCTCAAGGCTCAAATTACTAGCCTCGAGGACGAGGTCAAAGACTTTGATTCCTTGAAGAATGGTTACGAAGAAACTCGGGAGAAGCTACTCGTGACCGAGGCCGACCTGGACGACATTCGCCAACAGCTTGACGCTGCAATGGGTGCCGAAGATATGATTGAAGAGTTGACCGAACGGAACATGGCTATGCAGGAGAAGATTGACGAATTGGAGTTGGTCATTGAGGACCTCGAGAACCTCAAAGAACTCAACGACGAACTCGAAATCAACCATGTCGAAGCTGAGAAGCAGATGCAAGAAGAGATTGACTTCAAAGATACCATCCTTGGTGAACAATCTCGTCGCTCTGCACAGCAATCTCAGGCTATCGAAGACTGCGAGTACACAATCTCCCGCTTCCGTGAGCTGGTCACCAGTCTTCAGGCTGACCTGGAAGATATGCGAGCCTCGCGCCAGATCACAGAGACGGAAGCAGAAGAACTGTCGAGCAGAAGCCGTGCAATGATGGATCTCAACATGAAGTTACAAATGTCTGCAACCAAGACTCAGATCAAGACCATCGATCTCGAGCTGAGACGTCTGGAGGCCGAAGAAGCTGCTGAGCACCTGGCTATCGTACATCTCTTCCTGCCCGACGCATTCAACGCAGAGCGCGATTCAATCTTGGCACTGCTGCGGTTCAAGCGTGTAGGCTTCAAGTCTCGCCTACTCAGCAGTCTTGTCAAGGAACGTCTGAACGGACAAGGCACGAAAATTGCGGACGAAGATATCTTCGCTGCCTACAGTGTACTCGACAGACTCACATGGGTCGCTGAGATGAGCGACCGATTCATCAACGGCATTCGCAGCTGCTCTATCGAAGATTTCGCCAGATACGAGAGTGCTCTGTACGAGCTCGAACCTGTCGAGAGAGCGCTGAACACCTACATCGATGCCATCAAGCGTGATGACATGAAAGAGGGTAGAGTGGACGAAGAGCTGCAGAGATCAATGGCAGTCATGTCCCACCTGGCTTCTCTTCACATCAAAGACTCGCTTGCTGCGTCTGCCAGCGAGATGCTAATGCAGGCCTCTCTGATCCAGAGCCATCTAGACAGCACCTCGTCGGCCCTCGGTTCATGCAGGTCCTTGGTGCAGCGCCATGTTCCGGTACCCCGATCAGAAGGCAGCGAGTCTGATGAGTCCAATCTGTTCACGCAACTGGACTCCATCGTCTCTAGTATCAGAAGTGCTCGTGTCGTCGTCAATAAAACACATCGCAATGTCACGGACCTGCAATCACGCTCGCTTGCGCTGAGTCCATCTCACTTGGAGCTTCTTACCTCCGCGGAGAGTTTAACGGCAAAGCTCGCTGTCTTCGGACGCCGTGCGGGTGAGAAGATCCAAGGCCTCTTGGGTGAAGAAGGCCGTGAGGAGTCTGTCACCTTAAGCGAAGCTGAGCTTCTCTTGACCCGTCTGTCAGCCAGTGTCTTCGGCAGCGGCTCATCAGAGACGACGCCCTTCGACACACTAACGACCTACCTCTCCTCGCTGATCACACAACTCAATGAGCTGAGCGACATCTCAGCCAACCTTGAGAACACTCAAGAATTCGAGCGTCCTGCTGAGCCATGGGTGACTCGCAGCGCCACCCTTCGTGCAACAAAGCTTACCTCTGTCGACACCGAAGCAGAGGTCGCTCGCCTGACAGAGATTGTGCGCGAGCGCTCCCTCCTAGTCCGTTCCAAGGAGCAAGAGCTGGAGGAACAAAGCGTTCGTGTCGAGATGCTCGAAGCTCGCATGGCTGAAGCTACCAAACGATCCTCTGCCCTTGCAGACCTGGAGACCTCCATCGCAACTTTGCAAAGCGAGAAGACCACCCATCAGAAGTCGTTGGCCGAAGCAGAAACACGGGTTACAAGGCTACGCAAGGAGAGAGATGATTGGAGAAAATCAGCAGAAGAGAACAAACCAGATCCTACCGCCACAAAGACCATGGCTACAGAGATGGGAGGCGCAAGCAAGGTGGAGCTTGATAGAGCCAAGCTCCGTATCGACAGTCTCGAGTCAGCCATCTGCTACCTCCAGCAACAATCTGCACCCAAGTCATCATTCGATCTCAACTGGCTGGAAACGCCATTGGTCTTACGGCCTACAAAGCCAGTCCAACGCCAAAAGGCTCTACATGCAGAAGGGAAGACCGCGTTCAGCGAACTGCTCAAACTCGTCACTGAGGCCAAGCCTGTTGCTCTAAGCAGCATGCCAGAAAACAGACTAGCATGGCGTCCTGCTGCTCACACTGCCAAATGGCATGCGCAGAAGAAGAAGGAAGACTGGGCTGTTTGGCGAGGATGGGAGCGCGATCTCCTTAATCGGGTGGAGGGCAGGAGTGCTGGAAAGAAGATCAGTAGACCAACGAAAGATGGAAGCTTCGATGACATCGGTCCTGCTGTAGTCGTCGTAGGGGAGGAGGAGATGTGAGGACATAGAATTGAGAATTTCAAGTCTTGAGCTATGCTCATTCCTCATTGCTTCTTGTGCCCTTTTAGTAGTTCTCATGGGCTGTAGAACTCTGGAGTGATAGCTCAATCCGGCTAGTACTGGAAAAAGTCACGTGCTATGCTTGAGAAGGAAAAGAAGAATCTCAAGAAAGCTTTGATCGATGGCAAAGTATGGTATACACAGCCTACGTGACGTCTTACCGTCTAATCTGGTCTTGTAATAGTTGATCATGGCGCTTCAGAGAATCCTATCGTTTGTGCGAGTCGATGGATCGAATGGTGGGAAAGTGACCGGCACAAGATGGTCATGGGTAAGGTTTTCAGCTATAGATGAGATCCCTTAGGAGGTGATTGGAAGACTCGGTGTGTAGAAGCACTTCTGCTCTGGTAGTCGTGGTAGATTTGGCAACATCAATTCGCTCATGTCTGGCTCGACTTCGTGGCGTGTCGGAATTTACGCAGCACAATTATGCACTGACGAACATGCGATGACTTCAGCATTGCATAGGCTGTTTGTGTCTCTGGAAAAAAACCAGAGATGTTTTCTTTTCCTTGACTTCTAAACGAGTTTCATTGTGCAGGTTTGAGCGTGAATGAGTTGATCTGTATCACAGATTGGACCCTTGTAGGCCCTTGTGCGAAGGACTATGGAATGTGTAATTAGTGCAAGTACAGACCCTGTCTCGACATGCAAAATCTCCAAGTCGTACAGTTGTGCTAGGTATTGTGCAACCCCGGAGCTGTTACATAAAATATGCGAGTCCGAACAGCCAAGTTTGTATGCATAATTGACGTCAGCGGTTGTGAGGGGCAGGGCACTGTTTGTATCCAAGAAATCGACAAAAGGCACCGACAAACATGCAACGAACAACACTCCAACTTCTTCGCAAGACGACAAGCACAAGCTTCCAACCCAGACGACTACATACAAACTTCTTCCTTCAGCGATATCTGTCACAAACTCTACGTCTCACCATGTCATCCGATCAAGAATACGCCAACTTTCTGGAAAAGGCCAACCAGGACACTGGCAGCTCGAGCAATGAAGTCAAATCCAGCGGTTTTGCCCAGACAAAGGCTGTGGATTCGGCTGTGCCTAAGTCGCTGAACAATGTGGATGCTTTCTATCAGAGCGACACTGATGAGCCTTTTGAGTCTGTGGCTCTCAAGTATGGAAAGAAGGATTCCATCAGTCAAGGTCATACTATGTAGAGGAGCAAGTAAAGACAAGCACTAATAAAGCTGCAGACAAGTTTGCCGACCTGATCAACCATTCTGGCGAGGTGGAGGAGATCAGCGTCAAGGACTGGAACGTCAAGAACCACTACGCCGAAGTCGTCGAGGCTGTTAAGGAAGCTGGCAGCGACAAGGCTGACGTTCAGGTGTTCCGTGTCGCTCATGGCAGCACTCGCTGTGAGTACTACATCGTCACTTTGAACGATGAGGGTGTCATTGTCGGTGTCAAGGCCAAGGCTGTCGAGAGCTAGAGCCTCTCTTTGTCACCTTCGGCGCCAACTGTTCTTGCCTAGCTCGTCTAGGTAATCATGATACCCATCCTCAATTCAATTTCAACGCAGCAGATAGCAGACAGCAGACAGCAGAAAACTTTCAAGAGAGTGTTATTGTCAGATCTACTGATGCACAAGACGCACACATAGCACACTAGCCGCTGCCGCACTTCCACCCAATCCCACCATCTTGAGGCCTTCACATATCCTAATCTTCAAACTCCTCTCTCCTATAAGTGCAGTTTTACCGACGCCAAATGCGAACAGGGTAAACACCATGACCACCACTGAACAAATCAACGCAACTCCACCATCAGCAATAAACACATAGGGCAATAATGGTATCAAGCCTCCAAAGAAATATCCGAAAGCAATGCATAGAGCACTAGTGTACAGCCGCGGTGAGACATCAGCAGAGTCAACCTGATGCTGGTGTTCAAGTAAGAAAGCGATGGTCTTGTCGTAAGAAGCCGTGATATCGTCCGCCACTGTGTCTAGCAGGGCTGCAGAAACATAACACTCCAGTGTGGATATGACCGCTGCTCTAGCCTCTGCATGCGATGTGTGCACCATGGCAATCGTCGTTGCTCTTGTCGCAGATGCAGATTGTCTGAAGAGTCCAGCATTAGCAAAGGTCTTTTCTAGCAGTGGCACGAAAACAGCAAGAAACTCACGCTTCACCACTAGCCCCAAGATATCCTCCAATCCCCATAGAAATACTCCCAGCCAGTATCTCTGCCATACCAGCAAACACAACAATCTTTGTATCACCCAAAGCCGCCAGACCTGCTGTCAAGGCAAAAGGCACGGTCAGACCATCGCTTAATCCTAGTGTGACATCTGAGATTGTGCGGGGATCGATTTGTCCCTTTGAAGATGTCGAGTATGCAGAAGAAAACTGTGAGGAAGATTCTGATGATGGCGAGGGTTCTTTTTCCGAGTCTTTCGTGTTATATGTTGGTAGAGGTACGTATGAGCCAGAGTCGTCGTTTGGGAACATTGATGTGATTTTGTTGAGAGACATTTCGAAATTTGCTTAGTCCAAGTGTAAAGTCCAGATATAGCGAGTTTTATGTGCGGTAGTTGGAGCAAGGTGAAATATAAAAGTTGAAATCTAGGTGCGGGAGGGAGGTCTATATACCATGAACACCCACGTGTTTGTTCGAGCGGCAAAATTGATCCGCCCCTCCCCGTCCCCGCGAGTTTTAGAAAGGTATATCTGTGACACTAGACTCTGCGGTGCTAGACGTCACGGGTAGGTATGAACTGGGTATTTTGGAGCAAATTGGTTTGTCTCTAAGAAGCTTTCGACAACATTGGATTCGAAACGCAATACGTTGAGTGTAGTATTTGTGCAGAAACGACAGAATTGTCTAACTTTTCATATCATGAATCTAGCAAACATGTGCTGAGGTCCATCACTCCCACTCGGCTCCCACGACAACAGATAGGCGGAAGTCGAAGCCATCAAGATGCACAGTCTTTTCCAGACCGTAGCGAAGTCCATGGAAATGCCATGATTTGCCGACCCTCCTTGGATACCACTTGTTTGCTAAAGGCACTGTGCATTTCTATAGCCATCCACGTGACATAACCTCGCATAGGAGAAGGCGACTCGCAAGTGCTGTGTTTACCAGCCCTGGGGAGGATGCATACCGTCAGGGATCTGGACGGTGTTCTGGTAGTAAGTCTGGCTCTGCAACGAAGCATCGCCCCAAGTACGAGCGATCTTGCCGAGAACCTTGCGACCGTTTCTGACGAGCTTGGTGTTAGGAACGGGAAGAGTGGCAACTCTGTCGGCATCGCTGAAGGGGCCAGAGAAAGAGCTGTTGAAGAAGTGGCTGCTGTTGGGACCGGAAGCAGCGGGCCATGGGGTGTTCTCGTCACCAGTCTTGTCAGCAACGAAAGAGAAAATGTTGGCACCAACGTCCCAGCGACCAAGAGTGTGTAGGTCCCAGTTTGCCTCGACAGTACTAATCTCAGAGTAGTGGTTGTAGTATTGAGAGTCGGTGGTGCCAACAAGCTTCTTGGGTACTGCGTCACCGAGAAGAACACTGAAGACCTGGTTCTGCAAGGTGTAGGTATGGGACTCGTCAAACGTGACAAGGACGAGCGTGTTCTTCATGAAGTGCTTGTCGTCAAGAAGAGGCTCCAGGAAGTTGCGCGTCCAGGCACCGGCAGTGGTGACACTAGTATCGTGGCCGTCTGAAGTCCTAAGGTGAGAATACTGTTAGCATAATTTCACGAATTTTGAATCTACGGCTTGGCTTGACCTACATGTTCGGGGTGATGAACTAGTCTTCTGTTAGCTTTTGTTCGATTCAGATGGCCTCTTCATGTGCAAAGGTTTGCAACGCGTAGTGCTATAAAAATGCACAGCAATCTCAACAATCAAGACAGTGTCCAATGAGAGTGTTACGTTTTGGGGCTCTCTTTGGATATGTCTTGGATCTTGAAACCGTTGTGCATTTCTATAGTGATTCACGCTCCATTCCCTCGTAGGAGAAGTGTGGGAGTTGTGGGGAAGGAGGGGAAACACTTACAATCCACTGGGGAAGTTTCTTGGCCGCAAGGTCGCTGTAGAACTGGGTCAGGTTTTTGTTCTTGGCCAGTCTATCAGCACTGGTGTTGGCGTCGTAGATTACAGCAGGGTTGTGCTTTCTGACGTAGTCGTTCGCCTTGGTTTGCTGGTTGATCCAGGCCTTTCCTTCGAAACCGGAATATGGCATGTCTTCTTGGTATTGTGACCAAGCGATACCTTTATCCTCCAACAAGTCAATAATGCTGGAAACATTGCCAGGAATCTGGTTGAAGTCGTCGTTGTCCATGCCAAAGTTGTCACCACCGATAGAAGCGACATAGTTGGGTTCACTGGGGTGAGTGACTCCATTGTAGTTGCTTAGTGTGATGCCTTGCTTAGCCAGCCAGGCGAGGTTGGGGTCGCTTGCAGCCTTGTCATAGTCGGTGTTCTCGAGCCAGATAGTCACGAAGCGGTCGAACACCTTGCCTTTGACATTGCTGGTCGGGCTAAGTGTCAAGGCACTGTTGCGAGCAGCAGCGACGTCTGCTGGAGAAGTGGATGTTAGGTTGGCAGCAAGTGCCTGACCTGAGAAAGCAATTGCAGAGACAACGAGGGTGGAGTAAAACATTGTAGATATAATGAATGACGGTGGGCTGATTCTCAAGGGAATACGTATGGGCAGAAGTCTACCTTTAACTTGTGGAAGAAGTCGATCATATCATCCCTTCGGTCGCCATGTTGTATGTACATACCGCCATCGGACAGCATTCGACCATCCTGGAGCGGTTCAAGCGGCCGGGTGAGAAGCCTCTATGTCCATGAACCCTATACACGTGCGAAGAGGGGGATGTAATAGCCGCATCTTCATTGGCGCGTCGGCACTCATCAGAGTAACTCCTGCTTTAGTAAGAGAACAAGCATATCGGTTGGAAGTTCAAGCTCCACTATCGAGTATGTGTGAGGCTTGTTGAACAGGTTCGAGGCACAAGCAAAGTCAGATGTGGGGAGCACATGCACGGACAAGCCGTCTTGATTGGCCTGTTTGCTCTCCAACCACCTTCCCTTCACGACCACATTCTACGGATCTTCGGCGCGCGCAGATTTGGGCAACAGCACGCACTGCCGCAATTCAAGATGCCGTCGCTCTCGTGCCGCTGCTGCGTCGACCCGCAGCGCGGAAACGTTCGAGAAGTTCTGCGTCAATTATCGCAATTTGATCTCGCCACGTCATGTCGTTGTGCTGCTCCGTATAGGTCAACTACACGGCTACAGTGCTCTGAAGAACGTAAACTGTTCTGTTTTCGCCTTGGTACGACGGCCGCCATTCAGAATCACATCTTTCACGCTTTCTCATCATGACGATGGATGAGGAAGTTGCTCTTGGCGATAGTCCTAGACAATCCTCAGCCGGCAATAGTCAATGTAGGGCTCTGCTCGATGAAGAGAAGGTCCTTTCGCATGATGAAGCATGGCGCTTCAACTGGTCGCAGTACGCGTTTCTCTTCCTGATATCGGTGATATTACTCGTACCATTTGCGATCAATCTTACATCTAAAGGACCATCGTGGGAGAAAATCTCACACATCGACACGTCGCAGCCAGATACGGCTTCAAAGGACCAATCCGAACCCCCGAATGTAACTCAGTCGACCAAGGGTGCGAGCTCTCCTAGAGAGGACGAGTACTTGCTTGATCCCGCCTGGAACTATGAAGCTGCCCCGACTATCAGGCAGTACAATTGGACTCTTAGAGAGACGGAATCGAATCCAGATGGTGTATGGAGGCCAATGCTGCTCATCAATGATCAGTTTCCTGGTCCCCTGATTGAGGTCAACGAGCATGACACTATCAGAGTCACGGTCAACAACCAGATGACCAATTCGACTGCCATGCACTGGCATGGAATATACCAGAATGGCACAAACTCCATGGACGGAACTGTTGGTATCACAGGTTGTCCTATCGCTCCAGGACTCAGCTTCACCTACGAATTCAAAGTGCGAGGTCAGAGTGGTACCTATTGGTATCATGCGCATCAGGGCAACCAGGCCTCAGACGGGCTAGTGGGGCCTTTGATCATCCACTCAAGAGATGAGAAGCAATTACAGCAACTTCAGTACGCTAGCGATCGCATAATCATGCTTTCCGACCATTACCACGATCTCTCAGGAATCCTCGCTAGAAGATACTTGGCTCCGGACATGGAAAATGCAGAGCCAGTACCCGATGGGGCTTTGATCAATGGTCGCGCCATTCGTAATTGTGATGATCTGCCGCATAGGAAATGCGACAACACTACAAGCAATGTCGGATTTCCGGCCTTTGACCTCGAGCCAAATCGGCATCATAGATTACGCATCATCAACGTCGGTGCTTTTGCCGAGTTCCAGTTCCAAATCGACGAGCATGAGCTGGCGGTCACAGAAGTCGATGGTACTGACGTACAACCGATCAATTACCATCGTCTCAACATCAACCCCGCGCAACGTTATAGTGTGGTCGTACATACAGACAAAAGGGAAAGAACCAAATTTAGGATGAGAGCTCGCATGATCACTCACTGTTTCGCCGAGCCGAATCCGTTCATGGTTGACTCCGTACAAGGCGTCATACAATACAGCAGCAACTCTGAAGCCAAGGCTGCCACCAAGCTTCCTGATACAATGGATTGGAACGAAGCTATTGGCCTCGAGTGTAAAGATTTAAACACCACTGAGCTAGTGCCTGTCCAGGTTGTTGCAGCTCCTACAAAAGTTGATGCCTTTTTCTACCTGAGATCCAACTTCGAGATAGGTGCATACAGGCTCTCCAGAGGCAAGTTCAATACGAGCAGCTGGCGTGCCGACGTCAAGAGTCCTACATTGTTCCGTTCTATCGATGGCCTGCAAGCAAAGAACGCATCCTTCGACGCGGAGCAAGACAAAGGACCTGTATTTGTCAACAATCGGGCATTCGATCAGTCTGCCCAGCTCACCATCCAATCATCAGGCGTTCAGACTGTCGATATTCTGATATCTAATTTCGATGACGGGTCAGTTCCTCCACAACTTTCGCAAGCTACAGTTCGCTAACTGGCATAGTAATCATCCTTATCACCTCCATGGATACAAGTTCTGGGTCCTTGCTCAAGGCCATGGCTATCCCTCTAGAAAATCACTTGATGGGCCCATGGACCTAGACAACCTCTCGCCTCTTTACGAATCACTGGATCTGTCGAATCCTCTTCGCCGCGATACCGCTAGTGTCGAAGCATTTGGTTGGGCCTTGATACGATTCGTAGCTGACAATCCTGGTGCCTGGGCATTTCACTGCCATGTCTCGTGGCATGCGGAAGCTGGTCTACTCATGCAGTTCCTTACGCGGACTGATCTTCTGATCGATAGCGAGATATCAGAGGCGCATCGAGAACTTTGCAGAGCCGATGGTCTAGAAAAAGGCACGGGTCCGAAGGATGAGATTTATTTTGATGAAGCTTGATTGCTTTATTGACGATAAGGGTGTCGATCAACTTCATCGCTCGGAAACAGTCCGTTCCCTTTACATGAGTCGATTCTTGTCACTCTCACCCATCATACAATCACCTACCACCACCTACTGGGAGTAAGAAAGTGGTAGGATCCTCAAAGGTCCTTGACAGTCCGCTTGCTCCGGTAGCTCTGGTTGTTGCACTGATAAGTTCTGCTACCGGCGGCACGCGACCTATGGAGTCGCTCAAACTACACCGACGATCGACCTATCCGCATCACAACATACTCGCAGAAGGATTCAGTAACAAGACTTCAGATGGCCCAGTTTGTATTTGAAATGATACAAAGACGAGCTTCGGCACCACTTGTCTTCGTTTGAATCCTCATAAGACAATATGGTGTCCGAGAGACAATTCAACCTATGCTTATTGGCCTGCTCAGACGTCTATCAATGCGGCTATGCACACTCGCTTCGCTTCTTTGGCCATTAGCAGTAAAATCGGCATGGCAAACGGGCGATCATCCCCCTGACACGAGAATGACCAATCATTCCCGCTGCTGCCAAGCTACCTTGGCATACCAATCACTCTCGTCTGCCAAGTGCGACTTGGCATTCTTACATTGCTCTGTCCTTTTCGACCTTCTTCTTTGGGACGCATATCCTACCTCAGCATGTAACAACAAGGTGGGTCGAAGGTCTTGGAAGGCGTGCACGCTTCGTTTCCGACCGCTCAGGTCTGAATACATGTGTACAGCCGCCACCATCGAATATTCGCTATCTCTTGGCTTCTGGGATTATTATCAACCGCTTCTGATAGCAATACAATCGGTGTGTGACCACACGAGTGAATCCGAACAATAGACCCCCGGTTAGACAAGACAAAGTTTGGCAGAAGGAATGTTGCTGGACACTTCCCCTCCACACTATCGTACTAGGTATATAACGAGCTGTGCCTCTGTTCCGTCGCTGAAGACTCTTGATTGTTTTGTGCTTCGTTCCATTTATTTCAGGATACAGTCCAACTGGGAACATTCCGATAATGAGCAACAACACTCTCGATGCTAATGAGCTCGCCAAAGCTCACATTCCTGATGCATCCATGCAAGGTACAGCTTTCGAAAGAAACGCTGGCCGTGGATCAATGGACGTCGGCAAAGCCGAGCCTCTCTATGAAGTGAGGACTCCAGAAACCGAGGAGTACGACGACACTCCTACCGAAGAGGACCTCAAGACTCTGCGTCGTGTCTCTGGCAAGATCAAGTGGGCCGCATACACTGTCGCCTTTGCCGAACTAGCGGAACGTTTCTCCTACTATGGAAGCTCTATCTTGTACACAAACTTCGTACAATGGCCTCTACCTGAGGGATCAAAAACAGGTGCTGGTGGTCTTCACGGCCAGCCTGGTGCACTTGGCATGGGTCAAAGTGCGGCACAGGGTATCAGCTTGTTCAACATGTTCTTTGCGTAAGTTCGAACTATCCTCATCTTCCACTGTGCTATGTTCTGACTTTGTACAGTTATTTTATGCCCTTGATCGGTGGCTATGTGGCAGATGCCCACTTGGGCAGATACAAGACCATCCACATCGCTATTGCTATAGGCATCGTTGCTCACATCATTCTCGTGGCTGCATCTGCACCCACTGTTATCATCCACAAGACAGGAGCAACCGCCGCTTTCATCATCGGTCTGCTTACCTTGTGTGTCGGTACGCCAAGAAAAATGCCTTCTCGCACCTGATATCAACTTTCTAACTCATCACGCGACAGGTACTGGTTTCTTCAAGGCCAATATCTCTCCGCTACTTGCTGAGCAAAACACCGATCGCCGGATGCGTGTTGAGACGCTCCCGACTGGCGAGAGAGTGATTGTTGACCCTGCAGTGACCAATTCAAGAATTGTAAGTGAGCTGAAAGGTATAGATTCAGCGAGCCGGTCTTACATGTATGACTTACAACCATGAGATGGTGTCCTGAATGCTATCTCATGATGTCGGTTCGACCTGCGAGCTGACTCCCTGGAGCTGTACCAAGCCCTCCACCAAGCTTTCTGCTAACTGTGTCTCGAGTTCTTATATTTTTATTTTTGTGTCAACATCGGATCCTTGACCGGACAGATCTCTATGGTCTACGTCGAAAAATTCGTAGGGTTTTGGCTGGGTATGAAGAATTAAATGCCATCTGGTCGGGTGGAATGATGCTAATTGTTGTTTCTTGTCTAGCTTTCCTTCTCCCCACCATTCTTTTCGTGGCTGCCCCCATTATCCTCTTCCTCAACCGCAAGAACTACATCTTGAGCCCGCCTACAGGCTCCATCCTGTCTAAGTTCTTCCATATGCTCGGCTTTACTTGGAAGAACAAGCAAGGAAAATTCAACTGGGATGTGGCAAAGCCATCCAATGTCCCTGTCGAACGCCGCCCTGCTTGGATGACATACGATGATGCTTGGGTGGAGGAAGTCAAGCGTGGTCTTCGTGCTTGCAAGGTCTTCCTCTTTTTGCCCCTCTTCTTCGTAAGTGGTTCTTTGGTTTTTCATTCATCGTGAACATACTGACGATTACCTATAGTTGGCCTACAACCAGATGACTGGAAACCTGACATCTCAGGCTGCTACTCTGCAACTCAATGGTGTGCCCAATGATATCATCCAGAACCTCAACCCAATCTCTATTGTTATCATGATTCCGATCTTGGACCACGGCATCTACCCTGCTTTCCGCAAGATGGGTTTCGCTTTCACCCCCATCAAGCGTATGACAGTCGGCTTCTTCTTCGCCGCCGGATCTATGCTCGCCGCTGCAGTGATGCAGCACTTCATCTACACCAAGTCACCCTGCGGAAAGTACGCTAGTGACCCCGACTGCATCGAAGAATTTGGCAAGGCCGACATCAACGTCTGGGCCCAAGTGCTGCCTTATGTCTTCATCGGTATTGCCGAAATCTTCACAAACGTCACCTCTCTCGAGTACGCCTACGCCAAGGCTCCTGCCAACATGAAGTCTATGGTCATGTCTATCAATCTGTTCATGAGCGCCTTTGCTGCTGCCATTGGACAAGCATTCACTCCTCTTTCCGAGGATCCCCTCCTTGTTTGGAACTACACTATCATCACCATCCTCGCCTTCTTGGGTGGTGTCGGATTCTGGTTCTGCTTCCGTCACCTAGATGCCGAAGAAGACAAATTGAACATGCTGGAAAGATCTGCCATGCAGGGCAAGAACACTGTCGTCGAATCCAAAGACACCGAAGCTCAGATTCAACACGTTCACGAACAGAAGAACTGATCCTGTTGATGTGATCGATGTCATTACTTTTAGATTGAACAAACTTGCCTGCTGAGTGGCCGACCGTGAAGCAGGACTGCATTCAGAACGTTCATAGTTTTACATATCATATTCTTTCCAGTACACTGGCTGTAATACTAAACACTCTACCCAGCTCAAAGCTTCCCACCAGCCCAATCTAGTCCCGTCCTCTAAACAAAGCTGTCTCTGGCATCAGTCGTCTCGTCGCATGACACGTCACCAAGCTTCAAGATGCTCGAAAATTGCCAGGAGAGGCCCTCGAGTACTTATGGCTGGAGTTCATCATCAATCGCCGTTAGTATCTCTGTTTACTTCGAATCTGTTTGCTATCTAAGGTCTTGGGAATGTCCAGTTGTTGAGGAGTTCGGTCACACAACCCGCGTCTTTGACCGGTTCTGGCGTCGATCATCCAATCAAAGCTATCAATACCCTAGAAAGCGGCATGTGCGACCAAACTTGCATGAACAGCGACTTCCCGATTGGATCAATGGTCCCTTCCAGGCGCAACATGGATAACAAAAAGTGAGCACACATGGAATAAATCAGCGGAAGGCGGAGGGGTAAGCTGAACTGTCATTTAAAAGGCTACGATCCAACTCATTTTCACTGGCCACCAGTGTTATCAGAGCGAAAATTGCACTCGTTTCTGTATTCTCGACGATGAAGCAATTTGATGACCTACTCGTCAAGTATGGAGGACGTATCTACGAACCTCAGGGGCGCAGACTGGCAACCACCCCGACGGGCCCACGCGCAATCGACAAAGAAGGAGGTGTTCGTACCAAAACTATGAAGGTTATCCTCGCCAGCATGTCCAGGACCGGAACATTCTGTGAGGGCCGACCACTGCAATGACGCCTGAAACACGAGCTGACAGACTCATGCAGCAATGTACACCGCTCTACAGAAGCTAAACCTGACTCCCTACCATATGGGTACGACACCTGTTGTTTGCGTTGAACATTGTCACTAATATAGACATAGCGGAGGCTGTCAAGAAGGCAACTCGAGATTTTCCGATAGCTTGCGAGGCGCTGGCTGCTCGTGATACTGAAAGGCCATTCGGAAGAGCAGAGTTCGACAAGTGGATTGGCGACTTTGACGTCAGTATATAAATCTTTTGTTGGTCACGGGACGGTACTGACAAAGACAGGCTGTTTGCGATGTGCCCATGAATCTGTTAGTCAACGAGCTCACCGAAGCATACCCAGACGCCAAAGTCGTTCTCACCACTAGAGATGCCGAAAAGTGGCGCAGATCCATCGAGAGCACTGTCGTTGTTATCGGTAAATGGAGGATCTGGCCTTATTTGGCTCTGATCAGTCCTGAATGTGCAGCTTTTTGGAACTACGTTCATGTGATGGACCGGGTCATGGATGGATGGTCTGTTGCAGCTCTCAATCGACACAACGCAGGCGTTCGAGCAGTTGTGCCTAAGGAGAGGCTGCTAGAGTTCAAGCTGGGTCAAGACGGCTGGAAAGAACTCTGTAACTTTATTGAGCTCCCGCAGCCAGCCGGCGAGTTCCCACACGTAAATGACGGAGAGATGTTCGTCGCTGTCCACGTAATGTTGATCAACATCTGGGCGATGAAGGCTTTGAAGAATGGAGTGGTTCGCTGGGCTCCTTGGTTGCTTCTGATCGGGTCGATAGTGTTGGCCAGAAGATTTGAGTATATCTAGCAGATCAACGGCGACTGAAATTTGCGCAATAATAGTGCTTGACGTCTTGTGCCCTGAAAATGTGCCGTAATGCTCGCCTGGGTCGACACTCGCTGCTGTGGAATCCAAAGAAACATATTGTGGGTGATAAGAACAGATTGATATGCTATTCGTAGCATAGTGTAGCCTGAGCTTCAGGTGCTAGAGTGACGATATTACACACATCTTCTCCATATCCAGAGCCCTAGAACTCATGATAGAGCAGCGCATCTCTAATCCTAGTCCGCTCGAGTCGGTGCTCAATATTTGATGTTTGTCCGTGCTGGATGATTGCAGCGGTACTTCCAGGTAGTGTTTTGCTGATCTCGGATGAGTCGAGTAAGCATGCCAAAATGATAGACCAGTCTTCGAACATGGCCTGACATTTTGAATCTGTATGACAGGTGATGGACCTGGAAAGACCAGCAGACGAGTGACAACGTTCAGTATATACCGCTGCCGAGCCGGCAAGTTCTGCACCTCGCTGTGGCAACAGGCTTGAGTGCAGTATATCGATATTGAACGATTGTCGGATGCGTGTCGCGGCACAATCGACTAGCGAGAGTGTGATTGTTAGCCTAGTAGTGACTAATTTCGACCTGCGAGCTAACTCTCTGGATCTGTACCACGCCCAACATACTAGATAACTCTGCTGAATGTGCATAGAAGTCCCCTCACTCACACTCTTTTGTCAGTCTTGGCTCCTTAATAGGTTCGGTTATTTTAGTCTTTGTCGAGAGTTTCTAAAGGATTGATCAGCTACACGTAAGCTATATGTATAGATCTGTCAAGCCAATCTTGCATGTTCAGTGGCTAGTATAAGAGACAGCTGCATTGTCGTGGTCTGAAATTACTATGGGCCTACTAGGTGATGTCCATCCGGATTCTTGTAGAAGCTCGACCTCTGCTGCGATAGTTATGTCTGGATTGAACGAGACATCCCTAAATGCAATCTTCCCAGTCCTCTGTCTTGAGATACCAGCACTGTCACCGGGAGGTTCGATCGAACCATGCGTCGATATGATCCGCATGCTGGATCAGCGAGCGCATTGAACAAAACATATCATCATCAACCTCTATGTTAGCTTCTTCGGCCTTCTGTAATGCCTCGATGGTCGGTGTATGAAATCTTATTGGCCCTTAGGGCTGTGAGGAGCTGTGGTCAGAGCCCTAGTTTCAGGAAGCGCATACAGAACTACAGGAATTGGCGTTCTAGGCAGTGCAGAGAGGTGTGTCAGATAAGGAATGGAGCAATCTTTCTTGACAGGCGAGATGGACAGTCAATAGGGTGCTGCCGGCGAATGCATTGGATGTCTCGATCTCCTCGTGTCGCCGCAAGACAAGAATAACGATGAGCTTTCGATTGTTCTGGAGAATAGAGCGGTCTCCCGGAGACACGTCCTATATTACTCCTGAAAGGGCTAGATTGTTTTAGGGCTGCGTATCGGACTCTTTTCCGCCAGCCCATACATATGACTAAGTGCGACGACAGCACGCAGCTTCCTTGGAGACGACTGAGATGACCGTCTCTATTGTTGAAAGTCACAGTGGAATTACTCATTGCTGTTCTTTAGGGGAATAAAACTTGTAGATAGGTTACTTATGGGGCTTGGTGCATGGATAATTAGAATGGCGCCGAACGGGAACAATGCCAAGCTGTCGCTTCGCCTCAGGATAAGTTCTCACGCGCGATCTGAGACGTCGGCGTCCACTTTTGACAGCCCTGGTCTGTCGGGCCTTGCTCGCAGTATACCAGACAGGGCTTCGTAGCCGATATTAACATCATGGTGGTAGATCTGTGGAATTCTACCGCAGCTTCTGTAGGTATATAACATGTACAATGCACCTCGAAGAATGACCCGTCTCATCACTTCTTCATTTGTATCCTTTCTCGTATCTGTTTCGTTTTACCTCCGTCGCTCTTTTTGATCATGAGATCTTTCACTCTCTTCACATCTGCTCTTGCAGCACTCGCCAGCACCGTCAGCGCTGCTGGTGTCACTGGTGCTGCTGAAGGTTTCGCCAAGGGTGTAACTGGAGGTGGTTCAGCCGCTGCTGTGTACCCTACCACTACCGCCGAGCTGGTCTCGTACCTTGGTGATAGCAAGCCTCGTGTTATTATCCTCAATAAGACCTTCGACTTCCGCGGTACTGAGGGCACCACCTCTGCCAAGGGCTGTTCTCCCTGGGGTACTGGTAGTCTCTGTCAGCAGGCCATCGACAAGGATGGTTGGTGTGAGAACTACGAAGCTTCGGCACCCAAGGTTTGTTGCTCAGCTTTGCGAACAGCAACGTGAATCTAACAAGGAGTAGGTCTCTTCTCTGACTTACGACAAGGCCGGCATGATCGGTATCACTGTCAACTCCAACAAGAGTTTGGTTGGTCAGGGCAGCAAGGGTATTATCAAGGGCAAGGGTCTCCGCATGGCCAACGGTGTCAAGAACATCATTATCCAGGTAGGACAAGTAGTATACGCCGCTTCTTGCATCTCTAACATCATCGCAGAACATTGCTATCACTGACCTCAACCCCCACTACGTCTGGGGCGGTGACGCTATTACTCTTGCTGGTGAGTGGAATTCAGAATATACTGATCTCTCGTCTCATTACTGAATCCTTGGCAGGTACTGATATGATCTGGATTGACCACGTTACTGTAAGTCCACTATACTTCTTTCGGGTCGACCACTATCTCCTGAGCTATGACTGACGCTGCTATCAGACCCAACGTATTGCTCGTCAGCACATTGTCCTCGGAGAGTCTGCTTCCGGCAGAGTCACTATCTCCAACTGCGACATTGACGGCTCAAGCTCCTGGTCGGCCACTTGTGATGGTCGTCACTACTGGGCTCTTTACTTCACCGGCTCCAACGACATGATCACTTTCAAGGGCAACTACATCCACCACACCTCCGGTCGTTCGCCCAAGGTCCAGGGCAATACTATCCTACACGCAGTGAACAATTACTGGTACGACATTGATAGCAAAGGCCACGCTTTCGAGCTCGGCCAGGGTGGTTACGTCCTCGCTGAAGGGTAAGTCAATCTGTGTCCTTAGACGGGTACTGTGGTGCAGAGATGCTCCAGACTTTGGTGCTCGAGTCTTAGTTGTATTCCGAGCCAGCCTGATACCCTATCTACCCTTTCCTGAGCTATTACTGACCCTCCGAAACAGTAACAAGGTTCAGAATGTGGCTACGGTAATCGAAGCCGGCGCTACTGGCAAGTACTTCACTGTTCCTGGCAGCGGCAGTGTCTGCAGCTCCTATATTGGCCGTAGCTGCCAGAACAACGCCTTTGGCAGCTCTGGTGCCTTCTCCTCTGCCGACACTAGCTTCCTTGGTAACTTCAAGGGCAAGAACATTGCTTCTGCTGCTGCTGCCAGCTCCGTTTCCACTGCCAACGTTGGCTACGGCAAGATCTAAGCGAGGAAATGCGGCTCCGTCCCTCATCCGAATCTTCTACCTTGAATCCTATCCGTATTAGAGACACTGTGCACGATGCAATAGATGATGTGACATTCGTCGGTCAAGCTTTCCATCTGTGCTGTTTTGTAGATACACTAAGTATTGGTGGAAATCATATTCAAGAGCTTTGTCCTCATTATCCAGCACGTAATTGACATACTTCATTTTCGTCTGCGCAGGGTTGGCACAAATAAAGCATTTTAGTTCTGAGCTGTAAGCACATATCACCCTCAGGACCGGAATTCGACCAACTTTAAGCGAGGCGTAAAGTACCGCGTTTCAGGCAACAGCTAAGCCCCAGGCGGTACTAGCGACGTGTATAGTCGCGTCATAGTCCCGTTTTTTCGCGTTGGTCGAATTCCGGTCCTGAGGGTGATACCAGTCATTTTCCCCGTGCTAAGTCCGTAGATCCGACGCGACTCTCACGGAGGCTTAGAGCGGCAACCTTACTATGAGAAGGCATAATGGTTACCTATATAGAGATATGTCCAAAGAGAGTCTGAAGTCTATTGCTTCTCATTGGATACTATCCCATTTCTCAAGGTGTTGTGAGTTCGTGTGTATACTTGCGTCACATATATTCACAAGTGGAGAGAAGGTGTCTACGTGAGCATTGCGAAGCATAAAAGATCGGAAGCACACAATGCGCCATACTGCATCGCACGAGATCGTAAGAGCACCAGCATACGTACTTATTGGACCAGGGCGTTTGAGAGTATGTAGGAGAACGTACAAAACCATCTTTGATGGTGCTGGTGAATGTACAGATGAGATAGAGATTGATATATCGTCGTTGAGAGGACAACCCTGTCTCGAGCACATTTCTCTCCTTTTCCTTCTTGAGTCATACTCCCCTGTGTGCTCCTGCCTCAGGCACAGGTGAAATATCAACGATGATGACATGGGTCACCTTTGATTTTGGATGAGCCTCTCTACCATGCTCTGCAACTACTACACCATGCAACTACATACTCGCATACTCTCGCATCTCTCCCGTCGGGGTCGGCTACCAAAACAAGATCAAGCCGCCTTGCCCTTGCCGAGTCCTCCACCCCGGCCGTCACGAAGCCGTCTTCAGGAGCCGAAGAAACCCGGTGGCCGGCCGAAGATCCACTTTCACATCAAACAATATCCGATTCATACCGCAATGTCACTCGATTGATTGTCTCATTAATGTCGCCAGGACAAAGGCCCCTTTCGATACGATCATGATCTTACCGTTCACGTAGCAAAGTTAGGTGCCTAGCGTGGAGGTTGTCAAGGCCCGTTCTTCGATGGAGAATTTTTTTCTCTGGTAGTACTTGATTGAACAGTGAACTTTATTGGCGAAAGGGGGCTCCCAAACGCATGTTGATGGCCGAAGACGACAGATGCATGCAGGAGCTCGCTTACAACATCCATTCTGGATTTCACATGAAGTAGGCGCGAAGGATCAGTTCTAATGATACAGCACAGCTTATAGGACGCTGTTGTAGGATCGAAAGTATACTGCATCCTTCTGCGCCTTTTATATTGTTTAGGAAGGTCAGAACAGAACTATCGAATCTCGCGTAAACACATAAGTCGCGATCAGTGTAACCATGCTACCCAAAAACACAGAGTAATAATCGCAGGATCTCGATGAATGAAACCCCACAGCTTGCACATGCACTGCTAAGGCGCGCGCTTGTTCGAGAAGCGCGACATTTGGCTTGCGTTTCTGGTTGAGCCAGCGCAAAATTTTCTCTACAGGGCTCTGTGCTCACTCATTACACACCCCGTGGAGAGCCCCACGCAGCTGGATTTATCCACAGTCCCCATGGTGAAGGACGTTGAGCCAGTCACTGACCCAAAATTGATCGCCTACCGAAGCACACCGCTTGATGTTTACACTTGATGTGATACTCTGGAGGATCAAACACATCATCCTCGACTCGTGCTTTCCAGCCACCAAAGCCATGTCCAAGACATCACAATTTCGGCACTCGCGTGTGGCCTGTCTGTAAGCCCCGGACCAAGCAAATGCAAGCATGCCCACAACGCCGCCACGCTCGCCAGCGTTGCTTGCATGATGCCGCCCGTCGTTTCCGTGTTGGCAGTGGCATGCGCCAAATACAACGGTCAGCCTTGGACATCCTCGCGTTTTGGAGAGGTAAGCTTAGCCTGCAACTTCCGTTCCACCAGCTATACCATAGAGAGGTTGTCTATTTGGTCGTTTTGTCACCACTCCAAGGTTTGTTTTGACAATTTGGCACAGGCTCAATGCAATTCCAGAAACGAGCGTCAACTTAGGGCCTGTGAGAACTTCCGCCCCAGCTTTGCGATCGAGCTCCGGTGGGGATTGTCGGGGTGTTGGAGAATTTTCGGCATGGCGCTTCTTTCTGACACGAATCTGAGGTGATGATCCACATCGGCCTTCGCCGCATGGTCTGACTGCAAGGATGTCTGACCTTCGGTACCCCGTGGAACACACGCCGTGTTGCAAAGGGCCGGGCGTCCAAGCGCTCCCGAGTGCTTTCCCCGAGGCCCCTCTCCCCCCAAATACCTCTCCACACGCGACTAAAGGTCATCCCCACAGCACGCGAAAGGATCAACTCATGATCTCCTCATGATGGGAAGTGATAGGGCTTGTCGTCACATGCGAAAGCCACTCTACAGCGGTGGTTATGTACAAGTAGGTACATGTTCTTGGGTTGCATCATCAACTCCGCATCTGGTAGCTGAAGACATCGCTGGAGGAACCAATCATGGTCGGCTAACATGTACGACCGATCCCCGTACTCAAAACGTTCCAGGGTTAGGAACCGCGGGAAAGGTGGGATGGTCGCGGAGCACAAGCTCAATCTCCTTTGGTTTTTTTTTTCGCTCTCAGACATCTTCCATTTTTCATGCAAACATGTTCAAACTCTGCTTCTGCGCTCTGGAAACGGTCCATGACGTTGCCTCTTTTGTTCGTCAATGGCTGAGATTCTCAAGACCGCGAAGCACTGGAGGCGGCGAGCTTGTCCTCGAGTCTAGAAAAATTATTGGATGGCCGAGGCTGGGCTTGCTCGGCCGGGCCTTGCTCGACGTTGGGTGGACCGTTAGTCTAAACCCACATCAAATTTGTAAAGCTTGCCCGGCGTGCCGTTGGTGAGGTTCTCGGCAGAAGCACTTGTTTTGTTGCCAATCAAAAGTTCTAGATGGCTTAACGATCAGACCATGTGACTGGACCCGAGCGCTGAACGGCCATATTCTCGTCGTAGCTCGCCGAAGAAGGCGTCTCTCGTGCTTGTTTAGGACTAGACTGTGATGTTCTCGATGCATGATGGGGCCACGCGGGGATTCAGTGGAGAGTGAAGGAGGGAATACAAAACCACGGGTTCGCGCACTTCTGTTGATGTTTGTATCTCACAATCAATTCATCCTCTCAAGCCACCGCCAACATGCCTGGTGCTATGCTTGCTACCACCTCTGATGTCAATCAGATTGAGGCTCCAGTCACCTGGAAGGCCTATCTGATCTGCGCCTTCGCCTCCTTCGGAGGTATCTTCTTCGGTTACGATTCTGGTAAGCACTCTTTCCTCACAGTCGACTGCGTCTTCAGCATCTAACACACTACAAAGGTTACATCAACGGTGTTACCGGCTCTCCTGTCTTCGTCGAGCTCATTGAGGGCGCCGGCATTACCACTCTCTCCGGTCCTCACAACTCTCTCATCACTTCTATCCTCTCTGCCGGTACCTTCTTCGGTGCTATCATCGCCGGTGATGTCGCTGACACCATCGGTCGTCGCTGGACTGTCATCATTGGTTGCGCTATCTACATCGTCGGCGTAATCCTTCAGGTCGCCTCTCACGGTCTTGGTCTGATTGTCGCTGGTCGTCTCGTTGCCGGTCTCGGTGTCGGTTTCGAGTCCGCCATTGTCATTCTGTACATGTCCGAGATCTGCCCTCGCAAGATCAGAGGTGCTCTCGTTTCTGGCTACCAGTTCTGTATCACCATTGGTCTCCTGTTGGCTGCTTGCATCAACTACGGTACCAAGGACATCAACAGCACTGCTTCTTACCGTATCCCCATCGGTATCCAGTTCATCTTCGGTATCGTTCTCGGTGGTGGTCTCTTCTTCCTCCCCGACTCTCCTCGTTACTTCGTCAAGCGCGGTAACGTCGAGGCTGCCCGCCACGCATTGGCCAGACTCCGTGGCCAGCCCGGTGACTCTGATTACATCGAGGCCGAGCTCTCTGAGATCGTCGCCAACGAGGAGTACGAGCGTTCCATGATCCCCACCACCGGCTGGGTTTCTGGCTGGGCCAACTGCTTCAAAGGTTCGCTCTGGAAGCAGAGCTCCAACTTGCGCAAGACCATCCTCGGTACCTCTCTTCAGATGATGCAGCAGTGGACCGGTGTCAACTTCATCTTCTACTACTCTACTCCCTTCCTCCAGTCCACCGGTGCCATCGGCAACGCCTTCTTGATCTCGCTGATCTTCACCCTCGTCAACGTCTGCTCTACCCCCATTGCCTTCTACACTGTCGAGAAGTTCGGTCGTCGTCCTCTCCTCATCTGGGGTGCCTTCGGCATGTTGATCTGCCAGTTCCTCGTCGCTATCATCGGTGTCACCGTCGGTTTCAACCACACTCACGACATCCCCAACCCCGCTGGTGGTGACCCTCTTACTCGTTCCGACAACATCTCTGCTGTCAACGCCCAGATTGCCTTCATCGCAATCTTCATTTTCTTCTTCGCTTCCACCTGGGGCCCTGGTGCCTGGGTCCTGATCGGTGAGGTCTTCCCTCTTCCCATCAGATCCCGTGGTGTTGCCCTCTCCACCGCCTCCAACTGGCTGTGGAACACCATCATCGCTGTCATCACCCCTTACATGGTCAACAAGGACGAGGGTAACCTCAGATCCTCCGTCTTCTTCATCTGGGGTGGTCTCTGCACCTGCGCCTTTGTCTACTCGTGGTTCTTGGTTCCCGAGACCAAGGGCCTTTCTCTCGAGCAGGTCGACCGCATGATGGAGGAGACTACTCCCCGTACCTCCGCCGCCTGGGTCCCCCACGAGACCTTCGCCAGCTCCGTCGGCCACGCCAACGGTGGCAAACTCGACCTCGAGGTCGTCGAGGATGTCGAGAGAAAGGGCAGTGTCTTCTAAGCACTTTCAGCACCCTCACATAATTTCCTTACTCACCACGCTTCTCGAAAAGAGCATGGCTCCAAGATATCCCCCTCATTGTACATTCTTCGTAATGTCCACCGTCAATTAGTATTTGACTAATGCATTTTCTACTTCCAATTTCATCTTCTGCATCTGTTGTGTGACCTATTGTGTTATCATTCCCCTAGAAAAAGAGCAATGCTCATTCGCACCTGCCACCTCACCAGTCCAGTGGTTCGTAGATGGCTGTGTGGCTTCGTCGACCCCGCACGACATGCTCTTGAGCGCACGAAGGTTGCGGCTTTGAGTGATTGAGTTGTTGTTGATCGCGATCTGCAGATCGACAGCGAACGGCTGGCCCGCAGAACGTTCAGTTCATCAATCATCAAAGTCGTTCCGATATTTTCGTTCATCTCGTTGGAAACAATTCCACTGATGAGCAACATGATTCAATATTCCTTCGATAGTAAAATTGGTCACGCATACAACTGATCAGGACGCAGGATGCAGGACCTCTGCCGATATGAACGCGCTAGACCGCATATCAATAATGCACTCCATCGAAATATTGCGCATGTCTAACACGGATGTGTAAGAGCATACAAGAAGAGGGGAAAGTTGCTTTCGGACCGCAGATGTTCATCACGAGGGGTGCATCTCCTCGCAACTTCAGAAAAATCTTAAGGATGGTCATCGCGTTTCCACCTCGCAAGACACGGAAAGCTTGTTTGTTCCAGATTATGGTCACTCCGATATTGCTTTTGTGCCTCAGTCCCGACTGCACATCCTTGCGTCTCGACTTCGACCGCGCACCTCCTTGTGTCACTCGAACCACATCTGAGCTCTAGCATCTTGTCGAGCGGCGACATCATACCTCTTATTTAACAATTTGTGTCGCATCAGCAATCCGATCCTTGGGCAACATCGAAATCCAAGCTGTCTGAAGCTTGACGCCGAACGTGTAAGCGCAAAACGGCAACAGAAATGAACAAGCAACCGCCACTTCGCATGAGTCAACTCTTGCATCGCTTGTTTGGCTTCAACGCCTGCTTCTTTCTTCTCTTGTGTTTTGTGGTCAATCGATTTCCTGCTGCCAAGTCACTTGGCTTGGTCGTGTGACCGAAAGTTGTCGTCAACACTTCACATCCATGACGGCTTGCAGGAACGAACACGAAGGCCTACAGAAATTTCGCCGACACCATATCCCTGGTGTAGCTATTGCGATTTGACTTGCCATCGATCTGCTGCCAACACGATCGTCATCAAGTGACCGGAGGCGCTGCTCTTAATCGCGACCATATGCTCTTTAGAGCGATCCGGTTTCCGACAGATCCAGCCCAGCGTCTCACAAGACACCAACATCCCTACAAGCGAAGGTCGGAGAGAGCATGCGACCTGCTTGTTGCCGATCGCCAAAGCTGTACGCAGCAGGATGATACGAAATCACAGGCGTTCACTTTGTCGCACATACTCGACCACTTGCTGTTTGGCATCATCATGTGTGAGGAATGATCTCACTTTGTCGTACGGTCGATCTACCCAAGACAGGATCTTGATATTCTATACTGAGAGCCCTGAACACTCAGACACATCTCCTCTCCTTGTGCAAAGGGTTGCAACGCGTACCTATACAGATGCACAATATTCTCGAGAACTGGACTGTATCCATCGAGATGCGGCGCTCTCTAGGCTCTCTTTGGATGAACCCTTGATCCCGAAACGATTGTGCCTTTTTACAGCGAGCATTGCGCTCTATGGCCTGGTGGGAGAGAGGAGTAATAAAATTCAGCACGCAAAGAGGATGTATAGAATATCTGAACATATGTCGGCGATGAGACTTCTGTCTCCGGTATGTAATGCCATGAGACTCACGGCTTTGTACTACAACACTCGTAATTTTTTCATACCCACGTCGTTCAGTTTACAAAGGCCGCGAGGCCTAATCGAGGGGTTATGACATATATGCAGTGCGCTGGTAGCACAAGGTTGTGTTATAGAATAAGTCATTTTCTCTTGTTTCTTACTTTTGCTGTGTTCTTATCAACCCAAACACTCTCAGCTCAACCACAAAACCACTCACTGAACATTTACGATCGCCGAAGATGCATATTTCAACCTTGGTAATTGTCTCTCTGGCTGCTCTCGCCCTCGGTCAGAACAACACAGATCCAACTTCGACAAACTTTCTCTTTGCCTCTCAAGCTTCAGCCAATCTCGCAGCCGAGTCTTCATTGATCTCTGTGGCTTTGGACTCCATCTCGGCAGCCGCAGCAACTGCGACAGGAATCTACAAATCCCAAATGCAGAGTCAATACTCTGCATTCTCGTCTGAAGCTTACGCCGGCTTGTCGAGTCAAGCCATCGCTATCAGTAGTCAACTGGGCTACTCAATCTCTATCGCTACAACGATGCAGGTGCCAAGCTCAGTCTTTATTGCTACACCGATATCAGTGTCGAGCTCGAACCTAGTGTCGACATTGTCTGCGTCTAACTTGGCGACAAGCGGATCGACGAGTAGCATCGTCAGTGCCAACTCTGCTCCTTCAGATTCGGGTTCTGCAGCTTCTTTGACTGGTAGTAAATCCTCGAGTTCGTCGGACATCAGAACTTCGGCATCTTCGACTGGTGATTCCACAGCTACTCGCTCGACGACATCTTCTTCGGCTTCCTCAAGTTCTCCTGGCGGAGTTGCTCCAGCCGCTATTCCTGGGATGGGCTGTGTGGGTGGTCTTCTGTTGGCAGTGGTCAACATTTTGTGATGGCTCGCTTTGCATCTGTCGAGCATTTGGCAGCACCTCTCCGTGTGCGAAGGTTTGTAACGCGTCTACCTATCAAAATGCACAATGATCTCAAGGACTGGATCGTGATCCAAAGAGGCGCAGTATCCCTCAGACTCTCTTTGGACACACCCACGATCTAGAGATCACCGTGCTTTCTTATAGTAAGCACTGCGCTTTCTACCTTTGTAGCAGAGAGGAGTGTAGGAGACTAAGAGTCACAAACTGTAGCAAACGGGTTGGCGGGAGTGAACAGTTCCTCGTGTTGACACGTATTGCTGGAAGCTCCTGAGATGACCAACGGGATACTTTTCAATACCTGGTGCCACTTTTTTATATAATGTAGTCTATATGATCATCAGTCATGTTTGTGGAGGTTTTACTGTCATATCACACGTTCGACATGCTCGTGTGCACAAGTTTGTGATGAGTCTAGCTGTAGAAATGCACAGTGGGCTTGGGAGAAACGGCACTATCCATTGAGATGCGATACGTTAGGAGCTCTCTCTGGACATGTCTCGAGTCTTGAAATCTTGGTGCATTTCCATAGTAGAAATCGGGTCTATATCTTGGTGGAAACAATGTAGACGCCGGAAATTTTGGCACATGGAAACGAGGCAATCTACACTGGACTGTATCTCTTTCCATCACTTTATCTTATCATAATAACATTACGACCGAGTCAATGTCTCACAGGGCCAGCCCCATGTTGCGAGGTAGCAATGTTGTGAGATGGATGCTCGGCGTCGGAAGAGTTGAGCTTCCCCACACGAAGAGAGAAGAAAAAGCCGGAGATCAAGCGACAAGCGATTTTGGACGAAATCTGCGTGCGACCTGTTGAGCGCTTTCGCGATCGGACGACGACAACGACAACCATCGACAACCCCCTTTTTGTGAAGCCATTCAATGTGAGTCGCTTCATTGATGGCCAGAGAAGACGCGACTGGATGCACACCGACCGACTTTTTGCAAATCTGCATCTCGACTGGCAACCGGCGCAGTGAACGGTGGTGGAGGAGAAAAATCAAACAAGCACACGCATACACAATCTTCGACACACGACCGACACCATCACTCCTCGCACACTCTCTGCCATCGTCTGCCACCGCCGCAAGCCTTCTCGATCGCTCCAGACTTGCAACAAGCCGCCGCACCCATCCTCGTCGCGCCTTCTCAGCCCTCACACACAACTTCACACACAAGGACAAGACACTGACCGACGCTTGCGCACAGCAGCCTTCATAATCCGACAACATGGGTATCTCTCGCAGTGGTAACTGGAAGCGCGCCGCCTCTGGCGCCAAGCGGTAAATATCTGCAACCTCATCACTCTACTTGGGAAGCATTCGCTGACATTGTCTCAGCATTCCCGCCAACAAGAAGCGCGGTACGTAAACAAACTGGTGTCCAACACCGTAACCCGATTGCTTGACGAACTGTCTTTCTGACTTTTCGTCTCTACAGCTTTCGAGAAGGGCCGTCAGGCTGCCAACACCCGTATCGGTGCCAAGCGTATCCATCTCGTGCGCACCCGTGGTGGTAACCGCAAGTTCCGTGCCCTCCGTCTCGACTCGGGCAACTTCTCCTGGGGCTCCGAGGGTATCTCCCGCAAGACCCGTGTCATTGCCGTCGCCTACCACCCTTCCAACAACGAGCTCGTCCGCACCAACACCTTGACCAAGTCCGCCGTTGTCCAGATCGATGCCGCTCCCTTCCGTCAGTGGTATGAGGCCCACTACGGTGCCGCTCTCGGTCGCCGTCGCCAGGCCAAGGGTGAGGCCGAGGAGACCAAGAAGTCCAAGTCGGTCGAGAAGAAGCAGGAGACCCGCACCAAGGCCTCCGGCAAGGTCGAGTCCCCCATCGAGAAGCAGTTCGAGGCCGGTCGTCTCTTCGCCGTTGTCGCCTCGCGCCCCGGCCAGAGCGGTCGTGTCGACGGCTACATCCTCGAGGGTGAGGAGCTCGCCTTCTACCAGCGCGCCATCCGCAAGTAAACCATGACCCGCCGCTAGTAACGAAGGATTATGAGGGGTTACTCACCATGGCAATTCTCACACATCATGGTTGGGCGTCGTTGTTCATGACACTGGCGTTTGCTCAAAGGACAGCAAAAAGTACTGTTGTTAGCTCATGCCAGAATTCTCTCTTGTTTCTCAAAAAAATTTCAAAGCCGTCGAATACCCTCTCATATATGAGCCCCATGAGATGATTGGCATTTTTTCTTTCTCACTATGCTTGTGCCGTGTAGTAAATGTCTACTACAAACCATAACTTATGTCTTGATGAATGATCCCTGGCCCCTTCCGTCATCGCCACTGCCCTATCTGCATCTTGCATCTTCCCATCTTCCCACCATCATCCCTTCATCGGCAGGTCCAAGTCCACAACGAATGGCGCGTTGACAGGACTGTACCCGACATCCATAATCGCCGCATTAACCATCAGCGTCTGCTCGCCCCTCTTGATGTCTCTTCCATTCACAAACACTGCTCTCTGCTTCTTGACTTCTTTCTCCACCACCTCAATCCTCTCAACCTCTTTAACATGCTTTTTCCACCCCTGTGTCTTGAACTGCTCCATCGTCTCCTTCTCCTCAGTATCCAACACCTCATCCCATGTCACACACTCTGCACCCCATCCCTCATGAATATGACCGAAACAATGCACCAATGGCTTTGCTCTAGCCACTGCTTTGAGCAAATGCGGACATCCCACGTTCCCATGTGCAGTCATGTCTCCATGTTTGTAGGGCGGTCCGTGTGTACAGATGATATCGATTTCCTGCTCTGAAAATGAGGGGATGGGGTTGATGGCGATATTTGTGGCGTCAGAGAGAGTTTGGGAGGGGTAGTTGTAGCGGTCTTCGTGTTTTTCGTAAGGGAATGCCCAGTCGTAGAACTCGGGTTGGTAGGGAGATGTGTAGAGCTAATGGGGGATGTTAATTGTTAATGTCTTCAACCAATACATTTCTATGTTGTCAATCTCTGCGATTTTCTCTTTACGCAACCAATAGATAAAGGCAACAAGAAAGCAAGAAAGACTAAGAAACCACTCACCTTCAACACCGCTCCATTTCCCACTTCAACCTCATGAATCCCCTCCTCCAACATTCTTACTCCCTCTCTCACGGCCCGTCCCTCTTTCCTAAACCACATCGCTCTGGCCTCCTCATACGTCTCCTCCCACTTCTTTCCCCATAAAAGTCTCTCGTGATTCCTCATCCAAGTCTTGTCCAACGTCCTATCATGGTTCCCCGCGATAATCAGCTTTACCGGTGCATCGATGGAAGCAAGCATATCGAGTGTCTTGCGATATTCGGAGGCCAGACCCTCCATGGTAAGATCCCCACAGTGGATGAGGACATCTGCCGAGGGAAGAGGGTGGCGGAAGGGCTGAGACGAGGAGGCAGGTGCAAGGGGCGTGGAGTGCGTATCGCTGATTATCAGGATGCGTGTCTTGACCGTTCGAGCCGACATTCTGGAGAAGGTTGGTTCGCTCTGGTGGGCCAGTAAGAAAATAGTCCGGATTTACTTGAGGCAGCGTATGCAAGATGAAAGTTGAGTCGGTCGAGGTTTGGGAAGCACCGATGCTTGAGACGTCTTTTGTTTATTCGCGTTGCGTCACGCGTGGATGCATGAAGCTTGGTACACCAGCTTCACAATCGTCCCGATGCGAATAAGAAAGTACTCATATAGAGATATACACGAGATAGCAAAATGGGTATCTAGATGATAGCTGAAAGATAAACAGAAGACTTGACCACAAACAATCACAAATTTTCATCCATCAAAACCTCGTCCTACTGCTCGCCCTGCTATGGCTCCTCGTCCCACCGTCACCACCACTACTTTTATCCTTACTTCCCAAACTTAAGAAACTCAACCTTTTCTTGATGGAAGCGCGTCGACCTCTAGGTTTATGGGCCGCCTGTTCGGTATGTTGTGTGTCGATAGTGAGAACATCGCTAGGTGCTCTTTCACGCATCGCCGCAGGCATCTGCGGTATCTCCGTGTTCTGCCATGCTGCAGATCTCAATTGCCAATCTCTCGAAGGATATATCGCATGCAATTCCGACAAAAAGCTGTCTTCGAAGCTGGCTCGCAGCATCTCTTTGATGTGCGTAGGGATGAAAGGAGAGGATATAGCAAGTTCGATGCTACGGGCATGGTCCTCGAGTGAGATGACGAGAATATCCCGCAATTGTGTTTCCTTGGTCTTTGGCTCGCCATATCCGTCGCGGTAGATACTTTGGGCTTCTGCCATGGTGTTGTTGGCGGTGCTGCCTGTTCCTGGACGGGACTGGAAGGACTCAAGCAGTTTGTGGTACTCGGCGACACTACCGCTGGTATTCGTGTCTACGCTCGATTGAATTGTCTCAATCAGTGTTTCCACATGTGATTCTCCTTTGCTGGCAGTGGAGTGAGTTGCAACTGCTATGTTCAGTGTCTTGCGCTGGGTGCGATCGATGGCTGCTTGCATCGGTGTCAAGACAACTCGCTCCTCTCGAGTGATGGGGCAATAAGACAATACTGTTGGGAATGCCGTTTGCGTGTAGAACACGGTCTTTTCGACAACTTGATCGATAACACTGATAGATGGATTGTCATGGCGGCTTGTCATGGCAAACGCAATCGGTTGAGCGGTCAGACAGTGCTCCCGATACCCCGGCGCGACGCCACCTTGCTGATTGATGGGATGCAACTGATTCTTGTACACAGTGACAGGACTGATCTTGACAGCCGGATCGTTTGTCGTTGATGTGGGATTCGTGTAGTCTGGTCCCAGGTTCAAGACGTAAGGATACTGCACTTGGAGCAACGTCGAGAAACTCTTCCTGTCGCAGTTCGAGGGGCCTTCGAAGATGAAGTGCTGGCCCCGTACAGACCCTGGGAAGAGTTCATGGTCACTAAAGGCAACGTAGAAGAACCGGGGCAGTGGTACCGGCCCGGCGGCCAAAGTGTTGTAAATGCGTGCCTCGTCTAAGCGGACCTGCGCGATACCAGCAGCGTCCCAGGTGGCTTCACGTCCTCCGGCGAGCTGTTTGAGAGTTCTGAGAACATTCTCCCAGCAGTAGCCCTTCTCAAAGTACGTGGCCATGGTTCGGTACAGCCGATCCTTTCGTGATTGCACTAACTCTGTGGGAGTCTCAAGCCCAGGTACCTTCACTGCAACAAGGAGTCTGAATGGCTGACTCTCGTTCAGTACCTCGACGTGGAGGTTCAGTGCACATGCTGCACTAGAATAGTTCTTCGACTGGATATGGAGCTCGGTAAGCTCGTGGATTCGGCACACGTATGCTTCCTCCTGGCCACTCAATCGCAAGAAATCCATGAGACGAAGGAGTTGTACCATACGAGAAGCAGGGTCTCTCACGTCGCCCAAATCGGCCAGTACGTTGAACAATCGACCGACCTCTGAGATCACGTCCATCACAGCTTCGAAAAGCACATTCAGCTCAGTACTTTTGACAAGAGCAAAGTGTTTCCCCAGGCGTTCCAAGAAAGCGGACGCGAACGGGCTCTGTATGGCGGCATCCTGGCGGTGCATAGTGTCAAAGGCGTTGATGATGGCGGCTTGGACTACACCCAGATTCTCGTTCAGTTGCCATTCACTGACGATGATGGAGCGCAATATGTCAAGCCCAACAGATTGCAGCTGATCGTGAAGCCCCATACATAATTTGACAATAGATGGAATGATCTCAGTAGACAGACCCACTTGATACCCACCAACTCGATCCATAGGATAGAGCACTTGCACGTACTCTGGAGGAGCCTGCCAGCCCAAGCAAGCCCATCCTTTTTGGAGTAGGTCGGCAGCATCAGCGCGAATATCTCCACCGATCGTCCAGATGGCTCGTCTTGTCTGTTCGGTGAAAGTTTCCATCGACACCGTTTTGCTCAAAGCAAGATCGATTAATATCTGGAACCAGAGTTCCCATAGATCAGGGTTGAACTCCATGACATCGTTGACGCCGCTGTCATCTTCAGAGGGCACAAAGTTTGCAGAGAGCATATCGAGTAACCACTGGAGAGCAATGACAGCGACTTTTGCATGGGTGACATGCAAACTAAGCCACTGCGTTGGAAAGGCTTCTCCATTGTGGATGGACTTGAAGACCCTGAAAGCCTTCAGCAAAAAATCCTGCTGCATTGTCTTCGAATCAGATGGAGTTCCGTTCAAGAAAATTTGGCCTTGTGGTGGCCCATTCTGGAAGAAAGAGTCAAGCACTGCGGCGAGTTCCATCAAAACCTCAGAAGGTACTTTTGTCGCGTCCACAGGCATACTCAGGAAGGGGTAGTGGTCCGGAAAGAGATAGGACAGAGACTTCCTCGGTTTGTTAACGGAGAGAGAGGATGCCCTCCCATTTCCTCCACTTTCCAGGTATTCATGGATGACGTGGTAAGCTTCTATAAGTCTCCAGATGTAATGTAAGGACTGTGCAGCGTTGGAGATCTGCGCTTGCTGAGTGCGTAGGATCGAACAACACATTCTGACACCCTCTATCTTTTGCTCAGACAAGTTAGAAGCATCTGGCCAGTAGCTTTCAAGCCATCCTATGGTCAAAGCATGTAGCTTAAGCAGTGCATTGGGAGCGGAGAAGGTGTTTTGACTGGATAACTCCTTGATCATAATCAGTCTGTGTATGCGCAGACCACCCTTCTTGCTTGCTGATGCATTCATCATGCCATCAACGACCTCAAGAATATCATCGGCGTTCATCGCATGAGCAAGCTCAGGAAGCCAAGAAGAGAAATGTTGCACCAAGATTGTCTGAGTACCGTATAGATCTTCTCTTGGATTACGCATCAGGTTTACCAACGCCACCAGCACAGAAGAGACGGCGTTATTCAGTGACGAAGTGCTTCGTGGTGATCCAGATTGGCTCCGATTCGTAACGAATTTCATGACTTGGCCCGAGACTTTCAGAGTACTGCGCAGCTCTCGTGCATCCTCGACCTCGTACGGCCTGCTGATAAAGGCACGCAAGGCTCTGCACACGCCCTTGGAAGCATCGTGCGAATGTTGCCGCTCCTGGATGTATTCGTCAAATAGACCTTTCGTACTACTGAATCGACGATCGCGTGTGAGATGGAGCATGTGAACTAGGCATGACAATGCTCGCTCAGTGAAATTTTCTCCAAGGCTAACTCCTGTTCCGGTGTCATCATCCACACGGTAGAAGACATCGAAGATCTTGTCAAGTGCCGTCAAAACAGGTTTGAAGAACTTGACAATTTCCGCATCTGGGGCCTGCTTGAATCCTCCCAGTAGAGGCAGAAGACCTTGTACTGTCGTCCCATCCCATTGCACAAGTGAGCTAATAGTCGGGTCCTGAGGGGTAGTACTGCTGCTGAGTGTGACGTCTACCGACAATGCAGCCATCGGAGTATTGTCCTGTATCTGGAGCTGGTCGAGACGTGAAGGCAGCATCTGATATGCGCCTCTACCATGGACAGTACTAGCGGTATACTCGCTATAGTCCCACAAAGCAAGTATCTGCTGACCATGAGTACAAACAGCTCCTTGGTGATCCCATAAAGGTATCCAGGCCAGTGCGAAAGGAAACTGGTTGCCCTCTGCAATACTGAGAACGACATGCGCATGTGGGAGATCTTCGTTGAGAACCGACAAACGAATGGTCTGATTCCAGATCTCGCTGCGGTCGATAGCCGAGGTTCTGTAAGCGGTATGCGGTGGACGATTCGATGCTGGCCAGACAGAGTTCTCAATGCGCTTTCCAGCCTCGGTCCGCACTTCGAGAGTCAGTTGCAAGTTTCTCAATTCCGCTTCGTTAGGTATGGCAACACTTCCTTCTTGCGGATGGAAGCAGTGGGCACCAGATGGCAGGATGGGCTCTTTGAGAGTAAGGTATACATCGCTGCGCTGTTGGACTGATCCAGAAGCCAAGTTCAGTGCCTGAGTACAGTAGACATCCCGCAACAGAGCTGGATGATCTTTGATGAGTACGTCGGAGTTTGGATGAGCAAAGGCATGCAAATCGAGCTGAAACTTGCCGACCGAGGGCGCTTTGGTAAAGCTACCCATCGGGCTGCGGACAAGATTTTTGATCACCTCTGCCCAACCGTCTGCACCGACAACAGGTTCCTCGATGATTTCCTCGAAGGCTTCAGCTGGTGTCCAGAGTGAGATGCTATGGGTAGTGTTGCCATGCTTACGGATGAGTTCGCCAATCTCAACTGCGCCATAGCCAATGACACGTCTCAATTTCTTTTCAGCTGTCGCGGGACGTCCTTGCGCGTCTACTACAACGGGTGTCTGGGGCCGGCCTCTCATCTTTGATCGTGATGACTCCCGAGTTGGCGGTCGTGCTTGATCTCGAGAAGTACTTCGTTCAAGATTTTTGCGACCGCGCTGACTGCCCCAAAGGAAGCTACGACGGGCGCCCGTACTTTCTGATCGACTGTGGGACTCCGGTCTGTCTGTCTGAGGCGTTGCTTGAGAAGCTGCGATGACTCGTTTCCGGGGAGCTTCTTCTCTATGAAGCAAGCAGACCAGGTATAGATGCGAGCTTGGATCAGTTGCACTGCCTATCTCCGCCTTTGTCAAGTCCGTGAACAATGTCTTTGGCAGTTGATTAGGGGTAAGACTTTCGAGCGAGTGACAATCGAAAGGCACTTCGACGGCAAAGACCTCGGACACAGCGCGTGGTACAGCATCGGATGCTTGACGACACAGATACATATGCAATACTCCAGGCTCGCTACTCCTATCACCAGTTTGTTTCAGATCAACCAGTAAGTGCGAAACCAAGGACTCTTGAGCAGGTGGGGGAGGAGGTCTATCGCGCATGCTCATGAGCGCCTGCAACTCCAACATTTCCGGGATGCTGTCTTGCGCAGTAAGTATGCGACCCTTCTCCTGCGGGCTTCTAACAATGACTTCTCCATGGAGCAGCTTGTTTCCGTCAACCAGATCCCAGACCGTCCTCTCTCGCAAAGAAGCCAACTCCTTCTCGGTCAGAAGGTCGTGTATTAGCTGTTTGCGCGCATTGTCCAATCTGCCAGCCAGGTCTGACAGTTTTTCCAAAAGCTCATACTCGTGGTTGAGTACTAATTGATGTACGTGAGTAGAATGCCACTCGCGCAGGCATGAGGAGATTTCGTCGACCAGAGGTTCCTCATTAGAGAAAGGTGTCGCATCACCAATGCGAAGAGCAGGGAGAGGAGCCTCTTCTTTCAACGCGCCCACCGGCCTCGGCTGCACGTCGATGGGTAGTAGATGAGCGTTGTTTGGTTTGCGTGGCAGTAGGCGTGTCCTCCTCTTCGATTTTCCTCGGCGCGGCGTATTGGTCGACAGTTCTAGGAGACCATGGCCGTTCTGGGCACCACCGTTTGCCTGAGTATTGTCCGGCTGTTCCTTCTCTTCTTCCGTGACCTGGTCCTCCTCTGTCAAGACCTCTCGGACCTCGATACAGTTGCGTGGGAAGATACCAGCATATGCTCGTGGCATGAGTGCTTGGCCATCCTGACATTCCAGACCCGTAAGAATGGATGGTTGCGACAGTAGCCATCCTCGACACCACCCGAGAGCGGCGCCACCCACTTCGGTGACATAGACATCGTCTCCAATTTCCAGGGCAATATCGTTCGGATGACTCGCTTCGAATCGCTGCACGCATACAGCATGTACGATGTGTTTGACCGGTCGCCACGACATGTGTATAGAACTAGCTTCTTCCGTTCATGTATGCGCGTGTCTCTTGACCGAGGGAGAATCACAGCAGCAGAATCGTATCGTGTGGGCTTAGCGGTGAGTGGTGGTTTCGGGCACGAGGGCAGCTTGGAGCTGGGATTAGTCGAGTGTTTCCAGAGACGATTGGCTCACGAGCGACCGTCTCGACATGTAACTTTGTACGAGTGCGAAGGAGCCAGCTGCGACAAGACGAAGGTTTGAGGCCACTTGCCGTCGTTTCGGATATCTATGCACCTACAAGCCCGCGCTTTTCTTGGTCTTGTCCGTCTCTTGCTGTCCTACTTCTTCGCTGTTCGGGCTCATCGAATATCTGCAAGTCGAAGGTCATGCGACATTCAATCTGCGTTTTCCGGGTACTTTGTTACAAGGAGTATGGGAGGCTTCTTCACAATCAATGACTCCTATACCAGTTGCTAACGAACGCGTCCAGGGTACTCCACTCGAAGGCTATTCCAGGCTATTGCAAGTGGCTTCGAGGCACGGGCCATCTCATCTGCTTGAAGGTTGCACTGTCTCAGCATCGACTGCAGATCCTCCATATATTGCGAATGGTACCGTGTGACTTGTGTCGCAAAAGCTGTCATCCGTCTTTGGTGGCACATGTGCCAATATGCAATGGATATTTTTGAGAATTGGCTGAGAGTTTGTTGCTCTGCTGATTCTATGCCCATTGCACAATGTGGTCATTGAGCTATCAGGACGCAGTTTTGGTTCCAAGGAGAGCAGATAGGATCGTATCTTCCGATTGATGCTGTTTGGTTCCTCGTGCATTGATACTGCAACGTTTGTGACATGTTCTGTATGGAGACAATGCACTTCTTGTGTTGACGCCTCAAACTGTACGGATATCTATAGGATCAAGAATGAGAACAGGACTGTGCGGAGCATTCCTTATAGTGCAGCACAGCTGTCGAGAAGCCGTCGACGCTGATTCACTGACTCCTTCTCCAAAATGATCTCTCTGGAATTTGCCCTCTCCATGTGCAAAGGTTCGTAACGCATATAGCTATAGAAATGCACAATAATCTCGAGAATCGGATCATGTCCATCGAGATGCAATGTTCTCTAGACTCTCTTTGGGTTCACTTCTAGTCCACAAGACACTGTGCCATGTTACGCTATATCTTTCCGTGAGAGAGAAGGAGGCGTTGGAGACTGAAGTTATTAGCACACGGCGAGGTCCCATTGACCTCCTGCCCTGGGCCGAAAGTCCTGCGTCTATGCCGCAAAGATTAGAATCTTCTGTCAACGTGACCAAACTGGGTGTTCCCGACTGGCATGGCCGCCTTCTTGAAGCGTGACAATTAGCGGCCACTCAGGGTGTGACCACTCGACAATCCGGGTTTTCCTCTTCAGGGCTGTGACAAACTGTTTGTTGACAGATTTCGCTCGAATTGCGCCCGTCCGAAGCTCCAAGATCAAGATAAGCTTGACGGGATCCGCGACTTTGTGAACAGTGTCAACAGGAGAGTCCAAGGCGACAGTTTGATTCTTTGGACCGTTCCCCCTGTCGTCAACGTCAGCAAACTGTTTATCTGGTCATATGTTACAACATATTTGTGCACCTTAACATATCTCAATGTGAGTAATGGCCGAAAGCGAATGCCTTTCTCGTCCTTCACGGCCTTCACGACAAGATCGCCCAGGAGAGTCACCCGCTAGTTGCTGTAGATATGAGCTTTGGCAAGGGCTCCAGTGGGCATTCTCGTAGCCGATTGCATCGCCAAGGACATTTCTTTTGTCAGTGTCATATCCCATGAGGGTGTGCCGTGCAATATGACGTTTCTCAGAAGGCCGTCAATAAGGACCAGGATGGTTACCTTAGGCACCCACTTTCGTCGAGTTGGCTCTTGGGTAAATTCTCCTACGAGGGCGTTAGTAATACTCGTCGACACCGTAACCGCGTTGTACAAGCCTTGGTCCAATAAATCCTGCAGGAGAGACTTGAGCATATAAACGCCTTTGGTGGACTGCTGGAAGTTGTGTGCAATCTGCAGATGCACTAGTGTCTCGCGGATCCAAGATGACAGATGTAAAGAAGACATGGCAGTCGAGCCGTTCGTCTTGGTGTGGCCTTGCACACGTTTGGGCACGTTGACAACGAAACGCAAGGAGTCGTCGTCGGTCGGCTTGTGTAAGGCACTAGTGATAATGCCTCAGCAAGGCATCGAGAAGCTGTCGACGCTGAAACACTGACTTCTTCCCCAGAATTATCTCTCGGAAGTCTTTCCATTCTGTCGCGCCTTAACCCGAAAATTCTGGCAGCTGAGAGCCCCATATGCATAAAGGTCGGCGGCCATCAGAGCCGCAAGGCTGTCCTCGCGCGCCTTGGTTGCATCGGCGAGCATGGACTCTCTGACGTTGATGGTTCGCTGAGGGGGCCGACCAGCCATGCCGCTGTCGACAAATGCGCAAAGATAACGAGAGTGCAGACAGAATGTAAAGCAGAGTGTTGTATGTGCAGAAAGAAGTTTCGCAGACAGATACGAGAAGGAGTTGCAGGCCACAAAAGGAAATGAAAGAGAGAAACAATTCGAGCGGCGGACAAGTTATGGAAAGGAACGGGCAAGGGGAGCCCAGATGGAGTAAGTGCAATCATGCAACAAGAGAGTGTAAGGTAAGTGCGGATAGGAAATCGTGAAGCTTGTGAAAGCTGAGTTCTGTTAGAAATTTGGGGGTGCAGAGCAGCAAATGAGGAAATGCTCAACTGAGCGGTGAGCTCCATGCACAAAGATGCGATTCTACGTCTTACCTCTTGACCTCGAAGATCGCTCGACACTCCTACCGCGAGCGTCATGCATCGGAAAGATTCCATCGTTCATCAGCCTCTTCGCCACAAATATCTGTCGACACCACTGCCCGAGCACTTCTGCCGAAACAATGCGTAAGACCTCTTAGCCGCTACGCCGCAGGCACCTGTCGACACCACTGCCTGAGCACTCGTATCGAAAAGATCCCGAAAACCTCCCAGCCCCAATGCCGCAGGAACTTGTCGACAACCGCACCATGAGCTCATTCCAGAAGGTTTTGGAAGCAGGCATTTGTCGACACTCTGTACAGGAATGCTTTCGGGAAAAGACACGAGAACATGCTAGCTTCTACGACTCAAGTAGCTGTCAATCTTCTTGTGCAGGTTTGTCATCGGGAAAGAATTGAGGGAAGATTAGACACTGTGCCTGGAAAATCTGTCGACACTTCTCTGCCAGGATGAAAGCTGTTATACAATGTTGAAGAGCACGAATGTCTGTCGGATTGAATTCGTGAAGAAAGCACGAGATGGCCTCTACCTGTGACCTACTGTACTACTCTGGAAAGTGATATGCATCTCAATCCCTTCGGCAGCAGCTTGCATCAGTGCAGTGAGAAGACGATCCATGTCGAGGGAGTCGTGTGCCTGCTCGAGGTAGTGTCTCCTCTGAAGCATTCGGCTTGGCGGTGCTCTTGCCTTGCCAGACATCGAAACAATTCGCCCCTCACAGCTCCACAGGATGCGCCGAAGTGAAGAAAAACGTAATGCTTGCTGTTTGCCACTTGCTCATAAAGCATTGAACACTTTGTGGATGTTGAGCAAGTGGAGGCAGAGTCCAGACGTGCAACTAGACAGCAAAATCACATGACTTTGGTGCGCAGAAACTAAGCGAGGACCACCGTGCCAAGACTTGCACTCTGGGCTTTTGCAAATTTCAGCGGCCTCTCTCTCTCTGGATTTTCAGGTCATCCTCGTTGTCAACTAACCACAGCAGTCAACATGTCGCACAGAAAGTTCGAGGCTCCCCGTCACGGCTCTTGTCAGTACACCCAGCGCCTACAGCAACCACCGCCAGCTCGCCACGTCCAAATGCTAACGCGCGCGCACAGTGGCCTTCCTTCCTCGCAAGAGAACCATCCACCACCGTGGTAAGGCCAAGTCGTTCCCCAAGGATGACTCCAAGAAGCCCGTCCACTTGACTGCTGCCATGGGCTACAAGGCCGGCATGTCCACCATCGTCCGCGACCTCGACCGTCCCGGTGCCAAGCTCCACAAGAAGGAGATCGTTGAGGCCGTCACCATCATCGAGACCCCTCCCATGGTCGCCGTCGGTCTTGTCGGTTACATCGAGACTCCCCGCGGTCTCCGTTCCCTGACCACCGTCTGGGCCGAGCACTTGTCCGACGAGGTCAAGCGTCGCTTCTACAAGAACTGGTACAAGTCCAAGAAGAAGGCCTTCACCAAGTACGCCAAGAAGCACTCCGAGAACGCTGGCCAGTCCGTCACCCGCGACCTCGAGCGCATCAAGAAGTACTGCACTGTCGTCCGTGTCCTCGCCCACACCCAGATTCACAAGACCCCTCTTAAGCAGAAGAAGGCCCACCTTATGGAGATCCAGGTCAACGGTGGCTCCGTTGCCGACAAGGTTGACTTCGCCAACGGCCTCTTCGAGAAGCCCATCGAGATCAGCTCCATCTTCGAGAAGGACGAGATGATTGACTGCATCGCCGTCACCAAGGGTCACGGTTTCTCTGGTGTTACCTCCCGTTGGGGCACCAAGAAGCTCCCGAGAAAGACCCACAAGGGTCTCCGTAAGGTCGCTTGTATCGGTGCCTGGCACCCTTCGCACGGTATGTTTTGGCAACCTGACTTGCACATTTGTTCTCTGATACTAACGTCCACCCAGTCCAGTGGACCGTCGCTCGTGCCGGTCAGGACGGTTACCACCACCGTACCTCGGTCAACCACAAGATCTACCGTATTGGCCGCGGTGACGATGCTGGCAACGCCTCGACCGAGTTCGATGTCTCCAAGAAGACCATCACCCCCATGGGTGGCTTCGTCCGCTACGGAGAGATTAACAACGACTTCATTATGCTCAAGGGTTCCGTCCCCGGTGTCAAGAAGCGCGTTGTCACTCTCCGCAAGTCCATGTTCATCCACACTGCCCGCCGCGCCACCGAGAAGGTCGAGCTCAAGGTAAGCCATCTGATCCCTAGCCCTCCTCTTTTGACAAAACGTTTTCTGACTCCAACTAGTGGATTGATACATCCTCCAAGTTCGGTCACGGTGCCTACCAGACCCCCGCCGAGAAGAAGCAGTTCATGGGTACCCTCAAGAAGGACCTCGAGCGTTCCGCTTAAATGTTCTCTTCTCAGCTATGAAAAGTCTTGCTTGCGACATGACCGGCGTTTTGTTATTCAATTAGCGGTCTGGCAACTGGGGAAGACGAGTGCTAAAATTCAAAATGATTCCCACCCCATCAATCTGTCTTGTTTCTCATTGTTTCAATCTTATATCTGTCACGTGTGCAGCTTTCATCTATCGTGCAACATACTAACATAGAACGAATACTTCTCGACTGTCTGCTTGCCTTCTAGAATCGAGCGATCTTCCATCCTGGTCATGTTCACATCTTCAATTCCTGCTCTCCCAGAGGCTTCTCACGGGTAACTCTAAAAATGCACAACCACCTCGAGAGCTATGGCCAGTATCCATCGAGAACCAATTGACTCCAGGCTCCCTCTTGATGCATCTCTCATGCTACAGCTACTGTGCCCTTTGCTAGTATCTCAGATCCTTGTAGGTGGATAGTGTCACATGGTCTGGGTCTATCTTCCGTTCTCCTCCTCGATGCTTAAAAGCCACCAGAATGCACAGCTCGCTTGGGGAATACGACCCCGTGATATATACCTGCGCAGAGAGATGCTTGATAGAATAAGTTACTGTTAGATATCCGTTTTGAGCTTGTTCTCGAGCACGTTGGGCTGACCTCTACATTCGCGTGTAAGTACATCGTCATTCTGTTCTCCGCCTCGTCGTGGTAAGAATGGGAGAAGCTAATTGTTTGTGGTGTTGGGAAGGAAGAAGTAGCATGTCTGGTGCTTTCCTGCTCGCTCAAGCAGAGTTGAACTTCACCTTTTGGGTTTTCAATTTTTGCTGTCAAGACTGGGTATATGTATATCTTGACCGATCTTTCGTCTTCGTCGGTGCATCCTCCTAGGCTGCTCCAGTGATTCTGAATATGGCAGAATCGCTCAAATAGCAGTACCCCTCTCGAAGCTGTCTCTGATTTCCGAAGTGTACTTGTTGTAGAACCTCGCCAATTTTTGGTTAAACTGTGGTCACTCAATGTCAGAAAACTCTTCCAACCTACATCCCCGTTTGCAGTAAAACTTACCTGCTTGTTCTTGTCGTTAATGTACGTAACATCACCATCCTCCTCCTTGCCACTCCTCTCCTTCCTCTTTTTGAGTCTGACCTCCTCAGCCTTCTGTATCTCGCCCACCAACTTATCAATCTTTTCCTTGCTTGGCTTATTCCCCACGAAATCAGTCGAGTCTTTTGTGCTGTAGAAGCTGCCATCCTTGTCCACGGCAATCAGTTCTCCATCTTCCGTCTCCACAATCTCTAAACCTCCTGACTGAGCAGCCCTCTCCACAGCAGCCATTTTCTCCGCCTCGTAGTTTGAAACATCGGGATTCATATCCCTGACTTGTCGCTTGTAGATTTTATTCGCGTCTTGCCCGAAATCTTGGAAGGCAACATTATCGCGGTGTGCCTTTTTCTTGGCGAGTTTCTTGTCCCAGGCAGCTGATTCCTCGGCCGTCCAGTCCCAGGCGCGCTTGCGATCCCAGTCGTCGCCGTCTTCGAGGGTTTGTGCGTGTAACAGTTTCTCGGTAGCGCGTTCTTTGCGACGGGAGAGTGCGGCTAAAGCGTTCGGGTCTGCAGAGGCGCGGGATACTTCTAGAGTTGTGGCTTTGCGATTGTCGTCGCGTGAGGATTTGTTTCTGTTGCGCAGGGCGGCAAAGCGGGCGAGACGATCGGCTTGCGATGAGGGTGCTGGAGAGTCTGATGTTGACGTTGGTGTGGGTGTGGGTGCCGCGGAGGATGCGCCTGTGTCGTTGTCTTGTGAGGGTGCGGTATCCTCTGTGGTTGTCTCGGTGAAGCGGCGCTTGGATGATTCGGCCAGAGAGTCGTCTTCTGATGGGGAGGGCTTGCGCTTGAGTGTTGATGACATGATTGCTGTTGGTGAGATGTATTGAGTGTGAGGATGGGAGAGGAAGATTGAATGTCCAAGTCGCGATCGAAACATGTCGAGATGCACGACTTCGTCATTCTTGACTTGGGGATGACCCTGGCTGAGTAAATAATCTCCATCATCCATCAACATAAAACTCGAGACACATCCGATGGTCGGCTTGTGTGTTTACTATTCTGTGTAGTAGGAGTATCCGATCATAACAGTGCTAGTCGAGGCCTTCATAAGCAACGTTCGAGGCTCACCTTGATTGTTCGACGTGATAGCAGTTTTCTTGCTTGATGCAAATCAAAAACACGCGACAGTCAATTCATCTGGCACAGTGCTTGTTCCATCGCAGAAGGCTTGATCAAAGTTGATATCATTTTGAATTCGTACAGTAGCCACATCTTTCTGCGAGGCTACTTGCCATGCCGTCCATTGGCCGTCTACGCCATAAAACACCTGCTCCATAAATCTTCCATTCGAACGCCAAATGCTAAACCGACATATCCTTTTATGAGATGAACCCAGTGCTAGTACCCTGTTCCCTCAACACACTAGCACTACGACCAGCATCCCAGAACAGATCTACAGCCTCGTTGATATCTTGCGCCGTGACCAAATTGTTATCCGAACCTCTGCATCGCGAGAGGATGGCAGCGGGTGCAAGAAGTTGGATGGCATAACGCAGACTCACGCGCTCACCGTGCTTGGTCAACAGATCCAGAGATTCGTCGGCGAGTTGTGTGGTTTGTACAAGTCCTTGGGCGGCACCTGGCTTGTCAGCCTGCAGAGATGGCGGTGCGGCGCTGCTGTATTCGAGACGTGCGCGAGTTGCGACGATGCTGCGGATCTCGTTGGCCGAGTAAGGGTGGGTGGGAATGATGAGGAGGCGGTTGAGAAGATCCGGAGGAATACCGTGTGCAGAGACGAGGTTGTCGGTTCCACGGATGGTAGTAGAGCCACGGTTGGATGCGAGGATGACGATGGGAGAGATTGATGATTCGAGAGCGCGGTTGAGGTAGGTGAAACATTCCAGGTCGAGCATGTGCACTTCGTCAATGAACAAAACACCTGGTACAAGTTCTGCAACACCTTGATCGATGTATTTGTTGACGACCTTGTTGATCTCAGCGCGTAGCTTGTCGGTGATTTCGGTCTTGCGAGGCTTCATCAGCTGGCCCATCATGCTCATGACATCTTGACCACCCTGAGGACGAGCGTTTGCAATATCCAGGTCGTGAAGAGTGACGTCCTGGACGACCTGCTTCTTCTTGTGGACCTCTCCCTTTGGTACGGGGACGTATTCCTCGGCTTCCAGATCGAACTCGGTAGCGAATGCGTCGCTGCGACCAACACGCTTAACAGCACCAGTGTTTGCTTCAATGTAGATGACATCTCCGACGCGGACGCGCTCTTTTTGGATGGCCTCGTAGATGCTGGGATCCAGACGTAGCTTCTTGGTACCACGGGCAGAGCGCATGGTGATGAGCAGGTGTGAAATGGTGCGACCGTAGCCACCCAGGGGGTTCTCGGCCTCTTCAGGGGTCAACTCGGTGACCTCTCCCTCGTAGACCTCCTTTGTTTCGTGGACACGCAGACCAATGGCACGGCGGAAGTTCTCCATCAAGGCTTCGGTCTTCTTGACTTCTGTGCTGTAGACCTCGGAGGCGACGATGGGGCAGAAGGGCACCTTTGTTCCCAACTCTTGTGACACGGCCAGGGCGAGGGCAGTCTTGCCAGTTCCAGGACCTCCGGCGAGGAGGACAGCGCGACCGGCCATCTTCTTTGCTCTGATCAAATCGACGACAACACCAGCAGCCTATTACGATGTTTTAGTAGGAGAATCGCGCAAGACACGGAGCCTACCAACCTCTCTAGCAGCAACCTGACCGACAAAGCCCTGAGCGTTGGTGTCTGCGCGGCCATCTGAGCGCAAACCCAAGCCCTTGATGTGAGAGTGTGCAGCGGTGCGGTTTTCGCGCGAGTTGCCCTTGACTTGGGCGATTTGAACGGGCTTCATGCCGCCCGACGTGGTCGCGAGAGATCCTCCGTTGGCAACCGACATGATGCAGGAAGTGTGGATGAGAATTGGATGGGGTGGATAGCTAGAAGCTGTAAGGTGATGAAGATGGAGCAACGAGCAAGCGGCGGACAATCTTCGGCCGCGCCGCCCAAAGTCCAAGGCCGCATCGCCATGAAGATGCATCTTGCAGCAGTAGTTACAGCAAACCACACATAACTCTCGCCCACCATGGTGTCATTACTGCAGCGCATGCGCAAGCTGCAAACTGTATGTTTCCACCTCTTCCATTGCCTCGAGCCTTGCTGACAACCTCCGCAGAAGGTAATCAATTCCTCACCACCACCAGTCGCCAACCACCAAAAATTGACTTAAGACATACAGCTCCTCGCCATCCGTCTCGGTCCCGGCGCAGCAGTCCTCCCCAAGGAAGTCTCCCGTATCCACATGCGCTTCGCTCCCAAAATCGATGGCGGTCACATGGGTTCCAAGAAATTCTGGCGCCACGAACTCGTCCGTCTAAAGTTTCACAACCCTGCCATCCCCATGACTCTCGACCGTACCGCCGCACAAACAGACCCGGCTCTGATGACCGTCTTCTTCGCCGACCCGGAAGCCTCGCCCACCAGTGGTGCCGCTCCCACCACCAGCACGAGTGGTGACAAGGAACCCAGCAACTACTCGCCCAGCACGAGGACAGAGACGATCGACATGACAATGCGCACCCCGGAGAATATCCTCGCCGATTTGATCAGGATCACCAACGCAAGACAAGTCGAGGCCACACAGGAAGAGTTGGAGACATTGCGTTCGCTCGAGGAGCAACGCCTTCGCAGCGAGAAAGACAGCAAGCTCAGTTTGGAGGTTAGAGAAAAGAAGAAGAGAGAGGAGGCTCTACTGGCCCAGGCAAGAGGCGATGTCGCTTCGGCTGTCTAAGCTTTTGGGTCGAGTCGATCTTTGTAAAACTATATGGTCCGAGAGACATGGCACTTTCTGCATGGCGTTTGATGGATAAGGTATTGGGGACTACCAAAATTACTGCATGTGTACAAAAGAGCACATATCACGTTTCTTTTTCTACTGCACATACTCGGTCGCCCAGAGATTGGTGTGAAGTCGCGATACGATCAAGAGACAAGCAGAAGGGACATGGATCAGCCATGAATTCGCTACAAGAACATTGGAACACTAGGCAGTAGCCATGCCGTTCCACCACGCGAGACAACCCAGCGCAAAGACAATGACCATGGCATCTGCAACAACCGTCTGCCAAATGACAGCATATCTGCCCAGCATGCTAATGTAGTTGGAGTAAGGCTGAGGCACCAAGCCCGAATTCGCGATGGTAGCCAACCATCCGCTTCCCTGCAGTCTTCCCTTTTCCATAAAGTATCTGCTCGATTGCAACACGACTTCTGCGGTCGCGAACATGTAGAACAGTCTAGGGCCGAAGTCCGATCCCTCAAGAGAGGCCGAGCGAGAGAGCTTGCTGCCATTGAAGGTGCCGCTGGCTGCAATGTAAATGGCTAGAGCCAGAGCAAAGACGGCGTGAACGATGCGCCAGAGGTAGGTTGTTCCAGTGGGAGCTGAGGCTTGCTGCTGTGTTGCGCGTTGACCTTGCATCATGGCTTTGAGCATAGGAGGCAGGTCGTCCATGGCCGAATCTGGGATGCCGCCTGCTGCTGAGGGGTCTCCGCTGAGCAACGATTGCATCATCTTGAGCATGGGATCCTCGTCTTGCTGACCTGGTCGCGCAAAAGGTGACTGCTGCTGTTGTTGCTGCTGCTGCAGGCGGGCGAGTTGAGTCTGATCCGAGGGAGTGGGTGTCCAGTAGTGCTCGGAAATGTCGACCTCGTCTGGGTCTTCGATGGATGCGTGCTGTGGTGTCATGGTTGATGTCGGCTTTGCGGTTTTGGTAGGAGTTTGTGTCATGGATGCTATGATAAGTGTCAGTCCAGAGTAATGTTACCGTCGCAGTGAATTTGCTTGCGACATACGTTCTTCGGGAGCAGGAGCAGGTCTTCCACTCAACTGCGTGATGCGCGCCAGTCTGTCCGAGCCTTCGGTCTGGATCTTTGCATTGCGCTTTTCGCGGCGCAGACGAGCTGAGCGCTGTGCCGGTGATTCTGTATCGAGGTCTGCCATGACTTGTCGTTGTTCGTCTTGTCGTGTTATGCAACAAGAAAGCTGGTCGCATGAGTTGGAATTCTAGAGCTCCGTCTACCTCGTCATACCGGTACTTGCCGTCTATACCATCGCCGCTTCCCAACACCATCGAGTCTTGCTACCCGAGACATCCTCGAGTCCATGTGTCTTGGAAGTCTCAATACCTTGTGTCACTTTTTACTTGACGTCTGACTGATTGTAATCGAGTTCGTCAAGTCCAATCGTGTGAATGAGTGACTGTCTCGCTGATTCCCTTCATGTCTACTTGAATGCTTCTGAGAACTTGCTCTCATTCTTTCCAGATCTGTTTTGCACAGATCTGTTCTCGTCGTTCCTTCCATACCATGGGCCGGCACAACAAGACAGCGACCAAGAAGACGAACGCACCCAAGAAGCCCGCTCTTACACATTTCCTTTGCATTCCTCTTGTAAACTCCGTCTCTCAACCCCAATTAGAAGCCAGTATTGGAAAGTTCAAGGAGCACGTTTGTTCTGCTGTTCCGGTTCAAGCCTCTCAGGAAGTAGAATCAGCAGCGGATAAAAGCAATGTTTCTACGTTGCATCCTGAAGCAGTCAGGCCATTGGGCTCATTACACTTGACCCTGGGAGTCATGAGTTTAGACGAAGCAAAGCTAGCTCAAGCGACTGCACTACTTGAGTCTCTAGACCTAGGGAATCTGCTTCAAGAAGCAACATCTTCTCAGACGAGCCAAGTCAAGACTACAGACACCTCTGCTACAACCTTGAACTCAGCACCACCAACAAGCACAATCAAAGCACTCACTCTGCAAAGTCTTCCTTTGACACTATCCCTCGAAGGATTGGAACCAATGCAATCACCCACAAAGACAAGTATCCTCTACCTCCGCCCTCACGACCAAACAAACCGACTTCAACCTCTGTGTCAAGCACTGCGAAAAGTCTTCACCGTGTCTGGCTTACTAGTCCCTGACACACGACCACTGAGACTTCACGCTACAATCGTGAACACAATCTACATAAAGGGACGCAAGAAGAACAATAAACCAACGTCTGAAGCAACACAAGCAAAGGACGCTGGAGTCAAGGCTTCGGAACCCGATTTGCCACCATCGACGAATGCGACCGAAAATAAGGAAGATGCTCTACAGGCCAATACACCCGACTCGGGCCATGGTCCTTCAGCAAAGTCTTCGTTGTATCTAGATGCTACGTCCCTTCTTTCGACCTATGAATCTCATGTATGGGCTTCTGACATTCCTATCTCGAAGATTGCTATCTGTGAGATGGGTGTCAGGAAACAGCTCTCCGAATCCGGCGGAGTGGTCGGTGAGGCTTACAAAGAAGTGGCTACCAGGGAGATTTGAGAATTCGAATGCAATGGATCGCGAGAATTGAGAGGAATAGCAAGGGACATGTGAAGTTGTAAGAGTTAGAGAGAGAAAAACATTGATTTGCAAGACCTGAACGCCGAAAATCCATCGCGCTCTATGTGCATCAAGAAATAAGAAACAAGAAAGCAAACTCCCCACCCAACTACGACGAAAGAAAAAAACAAGCAATGCAACCAAGAAAAGACCAAACGCCACCATCCAGTCATCTACCACTCTATCTCATCCTCTTCCTGGATCTCAGATGCAGCACCACGCATGTGAGGAGGAACCACATTCTTTCTGGCCTCTGCACGCTCAGCAATCTCCTCAGCACTCAATTCAGGCTCCTTGTTCTTGGGAACACGAAGCTTGAAAGTTTCATGAACACGAGCGTTGTGGAGCTCAATGGTTCTGAATTCGACGAGAGGTGCATCGACATGCTCAGGATGAGCCTCGACCGGGGCGGCTTCGGTTTCTGCTGTGGGTTGAGTGGTTTCGTTTGGTGCAGGAGTTTGAGTAGATTCGCTCTGTGTCGTGGACTGAGTAGACTGTTCCTTGGAGGCGAACTTTTGGGCCAACTGCTCAACAGTCATGTGGATTGAAGCTGGTGTACGAGTGGCAGCAACACCTCTGGTGGCCAACTTGTTGCGAGAAGCAGCCTTGCGGTTGTTCTTGGTGTTGCGGTACGGAGCTGCTCTGGCAGATGGTCTGTTCTGTTGAGTGTTCTGCTGAGTGTTCTGCTGAGCCTTTTGCTGAGCCTTTTGCTGAGGCTTCTGCTGAGGCTTGTGCTGGCGTTGCTTCTCCTGATTGTGGTTCTGAATTGCAGTATTTCTGACAAAAACTTGAATGCGAGAGGTTTCGCTGTCGAGATCAGAGTCGAGTTTGTCCTTTGAAACTTGACGGATGAGGTTGTGGACTTCTCTGCGTTGACCACGCTTCAGAGGGATGGACTTGATATCGTTGAAGTTGACGGATTGAGTTGGGTCCTTGAGGTAGAGGGAGAGCAACTTCTTTGCATCGCCCTCGAACACGTCGAGAAGACGTTGCGTAGAATTGAGGCTGGCGGTCGTGAGAGTGGCACCGTGGGGGTTGTTGATAGCAGAGAGCTTCTCCTTGAGGGTATCGGACTTGATGCAAACGAGCATCTTCTCGAGATCCTCGGCGGTTAGGAAGACGATGGTAGGTGCTGCAGAAGACATGTTGGTGGTATGTTGGATTGTCGGGTAAGCTGAAGTATAGTTGTGTGACAATTGGGTTTGATGTAGAAGTCTTGCAAGGAAGGAATAGGATGAAGAGTTTGGGATGATATTGATCGAAAGGAAGAGGAGCAATGAAGAACTTGGAAGAGAGTTTTATCTAACCACTTGCTATTGTCGTGGTCATTGTCATGAATGATCAATAGCCAGTGAATAGCTACTCGATGCCTTGTCGGAAAGACAATAGAAAGAATGTGAGTGAGTAGCCGTGTAGGGAGTTTTTTGCTCCCACCGCGCGTCACTTCTCGATTGACCCGCTCACTGCCTTCACTTTTCTGCAACTCCAACACGCGAACATCTTACGACATTACGGCCAATGCTTTTGCAACCACTCTCTTCCCTCGACAACCCAATCTGTGTCCAGACCAACGCTGTCATCATCAAATCCATGTTCTGCTCCAGGAATGATTTTCTCGTGTATACCTTCTTGAGCCACTTGCACAAACTTTCTCGTTCCATCCATCGGAATGATCGTATCCTGTTCTCCATGAAACATCCAAATAGGCGTCAAAACTCCACCCTGCACTTTGATCCTCTTCAAGTTCTCAAGAGGATACAGACTTGAATCGCTACCCAGTATCTCAGTATATCGTCCTTCCAACAACGTGGCAACGAACAAGTCCGGCTCTCCTTCTTCTGGGATTCTTTCAGTGATCGGTTTTGCAGATTTCGCAGCCCCTTCAAGTTGGTGATCGAGCCATCCGTCTGGGAATGAAGGCGGTGATTGGCCCCAGATGACTTTTCTACCGGGCTCGCTATACCAAGCATCTCTGAGGTCGATCATGGGGTAGTGTGCGATGACCGCTTTGACGCCTTTGGTTTCTCCCAGAAGGACGGATTGAACAGCCATGTATCCGCCAGCCGACTCTCCCGTGATGAGGATGTTGGAGAGATCTGACGTTGCCGTTGACTGGGAGAAGGAAGTTCTCAGGAAGGAGGCGAGGTTGGTATGGAGCCAGGTGTAGAAGTTGTGTAGGTCAGAGATGATATCGAGGCCAGAGGATTCGGGTAGTAGGCGATAATCGGGAGTTACAATGATGGCATCATGGAGAGCTGCTAGATCGATGACCCTAGAAGAGAATGATCGATGTTAGTAAAGTCTCTTCGTAGCAATAGAATGTCAGTACTATCAGTAGCATAAGCATTCCCGTGGCTCTGTCATCTTGATCTGCTAGAGCCTGCTCCTCTTGTGATAATATGAATCAAGAGGCACACCAAAGCAAAGCACAGTTCTTTTCGCGACCATAGATACACCCAAAGAGAACCGATAGAAGGTCGCATCTCTGTGGATACTACCACTTCTACAAGACTATCGTCCAATGTTGTAGTAAGGATCAAGACCAAGACACCTTATCTAAGGAGAGACTTCAGAACAGATCAAAAACGTACCACTTTGGAAACCAAGGCTCATACACTCTGCCGCCATTGATCAATGCTCCACCATGCCATCTCACTAGCACGGGTAATGTTTGTCCTTTTATAGCACTCTTGGGCACGAACACACTGATCCCAATTGAAAGGCCGTCAGAAGTGTACGTCGTGTCCTCGCGATTGAAAGCGTGAAGTTTGGTGGTGGGCATTGAGTCGGCCATGTATAGGATTTCTGCAATTGATGATGAAACCGCGATGAAGTAGTGGGTTTGTTTAGGGAGTGGAGACAATTATACTAGCCAGACAAGTCGTTGGAAGTGTATTATCTGTTTAGCCTAAGATTGATCGTTGGCGGGGTATATCTCGGTACGGTCCTGTACCGAGAGAAAATGCTGTAACATAAGACACACGCGAAAGAACTGGGAAGAAAGAAGTCAAGAAGATAGTCAAATACAACCAGTCATCAATGCTCTAGCTAAAATTTCCAAAGGCTCGTTACCAAGAAAATAGACATGTATGGACATCAAATCATCAAAAGGCATCAGGGTTGAGCCTTTTACTCGCAGTAAGCAGTGTGCAAGAACAGACCGTCTGCTGCATCAATCTCAAGCTCGGTTCCCTGAGCAATGAAGAAGACATTACCCTCAGACACGTCGTAGGACTTGCCCTCTGCGGTGAAGTTGCCCTTGCCTTCGGTGACGAGCAAGATGCTGGGTCCATCAACAGCGCCCAGAGTCTCCTTCTCGCCCTTGCCCAGTCTCGACACAAGCATGTTGAACTCGCTCATAGGGGGTCTGTACACCTGGGTCTTGCCGTTCTTGCTACGGTCGTAGGATTCGCCACGCAACATGCAAGCCTCGGGATCGTGAGGCTTGAAAGTCAGAGTAGAGGTGAAGAGGTCGGCAGAGTTACGCTCTGCTCTGGGGCAGAAACCGGTGTTGAGGACATTGTCGCTGCGAGCCATGCACTCAATGATATCACCAGCAAGGTAGGCGTGAATACCGTCGGCAGGAATGTAGATACCCTCGCCGGCCTGGAGGACGAGGTAGTTCATGGTGACGAGGGCAACAAGGATACCGTTGTCGGTCTTGTCGTACTGCTCAGCCAGACGGGGGATGAGCTCAGGGATGTAGGTGTCCTGACCGAACGCAGACTTGTCAAGTTTGGTCAATGCATCAACAACAGAGCTGACGGTCTTCTCGTCGGCCTTGAGAAGAGTGTTGACGGTCTTCTTGAGAACCTGATCGTCAAATTTGCTGTGTTCCGGGACGAACTGCTTCAAAGGGTCGATCTTGAAGAGGGGCTCGATGCGGTCCAAGGGCTTGAAACCGCAAAAAGCTTCGAATTTGGATAGAGCGAGGGCAATCTCAGGCTTGTGGTTGGGATCGGTAAAGTTTTGAGGATCTTCCTTGTGCAACTTGGCGGCGAGCTCCTTGTTGGGATGTAGTTGCAGAGGAAGGGCCTTTGCAATAGAGAGGACCTTGGGCAGGAAAGGAAGGTTGGTGTGACCATATTTGTTAATGACGTTCTTTCCAATGAGCTGTTCTGCATTCTTGTCGATGACATCTTGCAGGTTCTCCATTGACGACTTTACGTATGTAGGAAGGACGGGGTAGGTACCCATCCACCTGATGGTCGTCAGCATTGGGTTGCGTGTCAGCTACGTAGGCGGACTTACATCTCAGCGTAGGCCTTGGAATCATCGATCTTGAATTCCTTGTCGGCTTTCTCGCCATCCCAACCAGGAGTCTTTTCGCAAAGACGTGCTGAAATAGAATCACGGCCCTGCTTTCCCCAGGGATATTGGTTACAGCTGCAGCTGAGTTGAAGGACTGAATCGAGAGGCATTTTATGTGTATTGTGTGATTGGATGTGAGTTTAGAAGGTGAGAGTAGAAGTAAGAGGCTCAACAGAAGTGCTGGAGTTATCTCTCGAAGGATATGTTTTATTATGGAATCGCGCGGAGAGTGACGACCTACTACGTCACGCTCACTCACCCTTCTCGGCGAACCTACCACGGTCCTACTTCGTGCTGTCATTTTGTGTGGGACTTGAGGTCTTGGGACTCGGTCTACAGTCCATAAATGAGCGCAAACTCTCATGTATCGTGATCGAATCGACCGTATATCGTCAGTAGGTATGTCGAGCGCACTGATGTTAGCAATGCAGCAATGAGACAGGAGCTCTCTCCGAAGCTTCGGCTCGGGAGTCTCAGATGACAAGTGCTATACGAGTACTTGGTACTTGAATTTCTGTTCGCAAGCCAGAGAGAAGTTTGGAAAGACGGACAAGTGACGCACTCTCATCAGCCCATCCGATCGGATCGAGTCGAAGGCTGAGATATGCTGAAGCTGACAGGGTGCAAGATTAGAAGGCAGTAGAAGGATTGGAGCGTATACAGCGCCAAGCACCAGCCCTATACTTTTTGAGGTAGAACGGAGGTCCGAGAGAAGAAGGCCGTTGATCAGACAGAAGACATGTCGGCAGTGAACCGTCTTGCATAAGCCAGATGTCGCTGTCGTTCGAGGTGAAGATGTAGGCGACTCTAGTATGGACGACACAGACAGACAGAGTTTGCAGAAAGGGCAAGCCAGGGGCGTGTTGTTGAGAGTAGACGAGCAACCGTCGAGGCGCCAAGGAGATTGTAGAGGGCGCAAATGGACACTTTATGCTTCCAGCCCTTGTTTATAGAGACTGCCGTCAACACCCATCGAAACATTCCCGCCAGACATAGTCACGTCCTGGACCGACTTCCTACCGTCTCTCTGGTCGCATTGCAGCACGCCATTGCGAATTGAGTTATCGAGCGACCACACGATGCAGCCATAAGAGCAGGGATACTGTCGTTTACTACCCTGGCTGCTGCTCCTTTTTGACCATCTCCCCACTCTCGACAAAAGCCCACGAGGCAGACCAAAGCACACGACCTCGAACGACCTTGACGACACACGGTCTCATACCGCACACCCAAGATGCACTTCGCATTCCCACCTCGCAAGACGTCACATCCCCCGCCGTATGCGGCGCGCTCAACTCGCCCAGGCTTCTTGCGCTACTCCCAGCTCCGGAATCTGCTTATCCTAGCTGTCGGTGCCGTGGTGACGATATATCTGCTCTCTGGTCCGTCCTCGGGCTCCAGCAGTGTATCGATACCGGCCGGCACTCCCAAAGCTGTCGTCGTCACCACTCTCGACCCTTCGCTGAGCGAATCCTACAAAGCTGCCATCAAGGCCAACCGAAAGCACTATGCCGCTAAGCACTGTGAGTCTTCATGCGACCCTGATGGATTCATTGTCGTATGCTAACACACAACAACCCAGCGTATGCAGCTTTCTTCCCCAACACGACCGACTACCCTCTCGGTGACAACCCTACCTCATGGTCACTCGTACCTGCTATGCGCCACGCCATGGCTCTCTATCCCCACACTCCCTACATCTTCTACCTCACCAGCACAGCTCTGATCATGAACCCCTCTTTGTCAATCGAAGACCACATTATGGAGCCTCGCCGTCTCGAGTCCCTGATGCTGGTCGACAAGCCCGTCGTCCCTCCGGATTCCGTCATCAAGACTTTCTCCCACCTCAAGGGTGATCGCATCGATTTCGTCCTGTCGCAGGACAACGAAGGCCTAGCCGGCGGTAGCATGGTCATCAGAGCAGGAGAATGGGCCAAGTTCTTCCTCGACTCTTGGTTCGATCCCCTATACCGCAGCTACAACTTCCAAAAGGCTGAAGCCCACGCCCTTGAGCACATTGTCCAGTGCGTATACTCTGGAACATTGCTTGGTTTCCTCTTCAGCACATGCTAACAAGCGCCTACAGATGGCACGGCACAATCCTGGCCAAGCTAGCACTCGTGCCTCAACGCATCCTAAACTCGTACACACAGGGCCCGGCCGAGGGCATCTACAACGAAGGCGATTTCGTCGCAAACTTCCACGGCTGCATCCGCGACGCGAAACGCAACTGCGAGGCAGAGATGCAACCACTCCTCACCAGGTGGAGAGAAATCACCGATCGCGAGCGATGAGCAACAAAGCAAGAGAAGTCTGCGATGACACAAGACATGTTTACGGTGCGAGGGCTGGAGTCAACAGAGTTACCGAGAGGGGAAAGCATAGAATTTTATAAGATGTGGGCAAAGCATATTTCAGCAGCCTGGTAGCAAGAGGTTATGTATGTTCGGGACTGGAGTTGTTTCGATTGATGTATCGACTTTCCGAACGCTTGTCAATATTATTATTTGCCAGAAGCAAGACAGAACATGGTCCTTCTATATCACTACATTCAGTATGCGGTTCACCAACTACTAAAATCATCCTGAGGCTGTGGGTGGATGGCGAGCATTCAGCTTGAAGAACCATAGGTATCGATTGTCAGCGAGAAAGCTGACCTGTGCCTGTCGGAGGGTCAAAGACGAAAGGCAGTTTGTGAGCCTACAAGTCTTTTTTATCAGAGCTTGAAAAGAAGTGGAAAACAAATCTCGGCATCGACATGGAAAAAGTCCAAAAGGAGGGAACGGTGAAGAATCTCAAAGGGCAGGGGAAATCTGAATGTCAAGAGTCATTGGCCCGGTGACTGACTCGAAGCAAGAATGAAGAAGGAATTGAGAAGGGAGACCTGTGAGGAGATGCAAAGATCAGCGCTGTACATCTAGCAATCTTACTTTAGCAAGCCATCAGGAACAGGAAAACATTATTGCCATCATTCAGGAAAGAAAAGTAGCTATCGAAGAGAGGGACGGTGCTATGCAAATCAGGCGGTAAACAGAGAGCGCACTTGAAGGAAAAGTTTTGCAAAAAGCAGTGATAGCGAAGGCTGAAAAACGTGTAAAGTGCCAGAAAAGGGGGTGATGTACATGTCTGGCCAAAATCATGTCTCTTGTTGATCTCAGATCGATGGTTGTGCTTGTGTGGTATTGAATTCATGACTTTTTGTCTCATTGGTGTGTGTTTCCTCTCTTTCTTTGCATTTGTTTACTTTGCCATTTACTCGTCATCATCGTGGTAGAATCTTCTCAGTAGACGCTCGACGACCTTGAACTCCTTCTTTGCTTGTGCGATGGAGACTTTGAGGTTGTCGAGGCAGACTTCGGCATCGGGCTCGTCGCGTGTGCCGGTTTCGTCCTTGTGTGCGCCGTAGTGCTGGATCTTTTCGCAGTGATCCTTGACCTTGGTCAGACCGAGTGTTGCGCTACTACCCTTGAGGAAGTGACCGAGGGCACTGAGTTGGGCGAGATCCTTCTTCTCGCTGTTGGAAATCGCGTCAGCTTGGATTCATGCGTGTTTACGCCACTCATGGGCAGAGGATCAAGAAGACACGCACATGTTCTCATCCATCTTGTCGAATGTGCTGTCGGCTTGCTGGAAGAAATCGAAGACGATACTCCTGCTGAATTCTCTCTCATCTTCATCGTCGTCCATTTCGAGGATCTGCTCAAAGGTTGCGACATCGATGTTGTCGCCAAAGTCGCCAAGCTCGATGGGACCGTCCTCGCTCTATTCGCCTATGTATTAGCCCGGAACTTTAGCAGAAGGACTCGTGTTGTAGCCATGTACCTTGACTTCAGCTGCAGGCATCTTGGTATGTCCTGATGGAGGTTTGGGGGCAGGAAGAAATGAAGTTGGTGCGTTCGCTGGGTCGAGATTATGGTGTTCGGGCGAGTCGCGTGGCGGGATGATTCAGCTGTTGGTTCCGTTGATGGCCTGACGGGGTCGAGTGGTCCAAAAAGTAGATCTCTGAGATGGCAAGGTCACGAGGAAGCTGAGCAGACGATGGTGTTCGAAGGGCGGTCGAGGCGTTTCCTGTTCAAATTCTGCACGGACGAATGACGTTTACGAGGAGGTGGGTAGAGAGCTCCTGGTAGGTGAAGAGGCAGAAGACGCAGAGAGGTCGTGAGTCGTCAAGGAACCAATACGCAGGGGAGATGGAAGTCGGAAGGGGGGGCTAGCAGGATGGGAAAAGAAATGGAGGGACGAGGAGGGCGTGTATGAGCATGTTCGGATTCCAAGTCGAAGCCGTGCCCACGCCAGACCAACGCTTCAAAGCCAGTAGTGCCATGGTGGGGTTTCCCTCGGCCAACTCAGAAAGATTTAACGAGTCTCTGCAAGCGCTGAACACCACAGCACCCGCCATGGCCGATTCTGCCATCCCTGATTTCCCGCTCTAATTATGCCTGCTATCTACTCAATTGGCTGGCCGCCTCGTAGACAATAACACAGACAAAGCCCTGATGACTAGTCCATCCCGATTTGCTCCTGCTTCCCCTCCTCTCTCTATTATGTTCATGCTGCTGCATAATGTTTGGAACTCGAGGCTCATACAAGTCTTCTGAAGATGCTCATCTCCCATTCGATCGAAGAATCGATCACGGTTTCCTTTCCGCCTTGTCTCCCAGCCGGAAGATTGAGTATGACGTTCTCGTGCTCTCATTCTTGAGTCACTCTGGAGCTCTTCATCCTTTGAGTGTCTATCTTTGCTCATCCCGTGGTGCCTGTTATCTGGGCTGTCAGGCCTTTTCGACTAGCCAGCAGTGACAGGAGCAGCCCATCTCCTTTTGTGTCGTTCGAGAAAGAACGTCTCTTCGTCTTCTCGGCAGTTTGGCCCAAACAAGAAGAAAGTAAAGACGCCAACTTTCAAGCCACATGGCCACCACTTTAGCGTCTGGAAATTATGATGTAATCCTTCTAAACGACGACCCTGTGTCTCTGTTGGATGAGGCTCTTCAATCACTTCTGCAGTCGGCCGATGGGTAGGCATTCTTCCACATTTGGTACACTTTCTTCTCCGTTTATTTCAGACACGTTCTGTTCGATATAGGTTTATTCCACGTTACGATCGACCGGTGATTCTTTTTACTTCATCTCGCGAGACAGGGATGTCTCTCTTCTCCACCGTTGAGCAATCCGCGGTGTGCAAAAGCGAAACCCAGAAGACTTCTTGACCCTAAACGTGCCGAATCCGGAACTACTTCTGCGCCACAGCTGCCACGCGATCATGCTCTAGTTGCTGGTATCCACAACCAGACACCTGACGATCGCAAGATTGTAATTCCAGGGGTTGTTTCGGAAAGAGCCTCGTGTGTTGCGACGACTTTCGCTTCGTCCGCATGCTGTCGCGACACAGCTTTGACACATGGGGCATGTAAACAAACACCTATCATGTACCTCTGTTATTGTGGACCGGGATTGATGCTCTTCATCAGTCTAAATTTTGCTCTACAACTCTCATTTTCCATATCCTACATTACATACTTCGTCAAAGGGCAAACATTTACATCTTGATCTACCCGGTAACCTTGAAGATGGACTCGGCAAGACGCTTGACGTTGGCAGAAGTGATACCAGCCACAGAAATTCTACCGTCCTTGGTGGCGTAGACGCTGTGCTCCTTGGCCAGAGCATCCATCTGCTCAGGCTTGAGACCGGTGTAGGCGAACATGCCGATTTGGCTGGTGATGTGGCTCCAGTCGTGCTTGCTGCCGAGCTTCTCGAGGTTCTCCTTGAGGAGAGCACGCATGGTGATGATACGGTCAGCCATACCCTTGACCTCACCCAACCATTGCTTGTTGAGCTCGGGGTCGTTCAAGATGGTGGACGCGACACGGGCACCGTGGACGGGAGGGTTGGAGTAAAGAGGGCGGACCAGGATCTTGATCTGGGAGTCGACACGCTTCTTCTCGTCGGCATCGGCGCAGACAATGGAGAAGGCACCGACACGTTCACCGTACAGACCCTAGAGAATGTCAGTATGCGCGCATCAATTCAATTAGCCAGATAGACTGACCATGTTCTTGGCGAAACTCTGGCAGAGCGAGATGTTGTGGCCCTCCTTGATGAAGTGGCGAATGGGGAAGGCATCCTGGTCGGTGTTTCCACTGGCGAAGCCTTGGTAGGCCATGTCGAAGAAGGGGTAGTGGCCGTTCTCCTTGACAACGTCGCTCAAAGCGCGCCACTGCTCCTCGGTAGGGTCGACACCAGTGGGGTTGTGAGCGCAAGCGTGGAGAAGGACAATGCTGCCCTTGGGCATGTTCTTGATGTCCTCGACCATACCCTCGAAGTCGAGACCGATGGTGTCCTTGTTGTAGTAGCGGTACTTCTCGACCTTGAGGCCCGAGTCCTTGAAGACAGCATTGTGGTTGGCCCAACTGGGGTTGGGGATGTAGATGGTCTTGTCGCCGGGGTAGAAGCGCTCGAGGAAAGCACCACCGATTCTGAGGGCACCAGTACCAGAGATGGACTGGGTGATGACGATTCTGCCCTCCTTAAGAGGTGCAGAGTCGGGGCCGTATGCGAGGACAGCGGCGGCCTTGGTGAAGTCGGGTACACCAGTAATGCCAGCATATTCCTTGTCAAGGTTCTTCTTGACGACTCTTTGCTCGGCCTCCTTTACCGAGGGAAGGACGTAGGGCTTGCCCTGGTCGTCACGGTATGCGCCAACACCTTGAATTGGTCAGATGTTGTCTCTTGTTGATGGTGCAGCTGGGTCGTACCAAGGTTGATCTTCTCGGGGTGGCTGTCAGCCTTGAAGGCCTCGGTGATACCAAGAATGGCCTGGATGGTCAGTTACTGTGGATCCAGTGGTGTTGTGACAGCGCTTACATCCTAGATCTCTGTCAGTACGGGTCTATTCCACAAGGTGTTATGCGACTAACGGGAGGTCCCTGTGGCACTTGCGACCAGGCCGAGGCGGCTCTGATGCTGGACTGCAATTGCAGGCGAAGCTTGGAAGCTTGAGCAGAAGCTCTCAAAGCAGTTCTGGATCCTGAAAGCATCTTGTCTATAACTTAGGGAGATGTATGATGACTAGGGAGAAAAAGAAGTGTGTGACTCCAAAAGTTAAACACGCCAGCGATGGTCGTTCTGAATCCTGGAGACGAGAGCTGGGGCAATGACGGCTTCCGGTCTTGGCCGCGGTATCGGCCCTATCCGTATGCCATGGTTAAACACCTGAGGACCGACTTTAACCGAATTGATCAATTCCTACTCGTATCGCCAACGACCAAGGGGACCCTTTGCATCTGCCTCTTCTTCTCAGGATGACAAGCCTGGTACTCGTTGGGGAAATTTACAGCTAGACTGTCTCCAAGCTCGTCAAACACGGTACACAGAAAGCCGCTGTTTACAAAACTCCTTCGCAATGGCTCAGCATCCTCCCCATGTGCCAAAGGTTGTAACGCGTGTAGCTGTAAAGATGCACAACAGTCTCGACAGATGCGGTAGTACCCATCGAGATATGGGCTACCTTAGGCTCTCCTTGGAGACATCCTTGTTCATGGAGCCAATATGCCTTTCTATATTGAGGTTGTCGTACTACAACTCCTTGGGAGAAAGGCGAAGCTTACACATCTTAGCACATGGGGAGGATGGACCACACGGTAGATCAAGAATTCCTGGGAGGAACCTTGTCACTTCAGCTTTTTATGCTTCTTTCTCTCAACAGACTACCACATTTTAGCTGCAGGAATGCACGATACTTTGTCAAAAAGGTCGTCTCCCTAGGAAGGCGGTCCTACACATAGTCTTCATGGTCGCGCTTTTATTGGGCAAGCCGTTGTGCACTGCTACAGCTTAGTTACCAACAAAACTCATCAGGGCGAGTGGCTGGTTGTGAAACCGTGGTTACAGTCAATGAACGAGGTAGTAGTTCTCTCACCTCTCACTTCTCGTTTTTACGACTTTTCATGTTCACCGAGCCCAAGCAGCAGCACCTTTCATTCGCGCTATTCCTTTCTTCACCTGTCTCTCACTTCCACTTCTACCTTGGCATCCTCATCTCTTTGCTTCTCGACTCTTACCATCTTTCTTCTTCCTGCTTACATCCTACTTCTACTCTGCGCATCGCTCTGCCTGCGTGAGACTGAAGTGGCTTTCGGTATCATGGACAACTCCCAGGCGCATAGCGATATGCTTCTGCGACAGCAGCAGTTGCTCATCACTACGTGCAACTCGTTCAACCTCTTATGTCAGTCGTTCCAGGACTTGAACGCTCAGGCTCTCGCTCAGCAACAGACCCAGTCGCCTTACGCCACTGCTCCTCAGCATGGCCCTTCGGTTCCCGCCAACGCTCCTGCTGTCCAGCTGCCTGAGATCAACACCTCCACTCCTGCTGCTTCTTCTGTTCAGTCGGCCGTGGTCGACAACTCTACTCCTGCTGCTTCTTTTGTTCAGCCGGCCGTGGTCAACAACTCCACCTCTGGCCCTGCCACTGCCGCCATGAACCCTGAGCTCGTTACTGCTGTCGTCGGCTCGAACGTGAAGGCACAGATCGAGTTTCGACCTTTCCCTAAGGCCGTCCCCCGCATTACCCTTTCGCGCAGTCCCCGCTGCCAGGAGCTTTCCTTCTTTGATAAACAAGCCCCCGTCGCCAACGAGCTTGTAACCGGCCAGGAGCAGTCGGACAAGGAAGACCTTGAGTCGTCGCTCGAACTGTATCACGACAACTCGTCCCATCCCTCGGTCAACCTTGAGGATTCCGTACCCGAGAGTCGTCGCGTCAACAACAGTGTTATCAGCCACTCGTCAGAAAATGATAAGCTGAAGGCTTTGCTCAATTTTTGTCCTTTCAGCCTGACCTACTCCGGCAAGAAGTGCCCTCTGGGTGAGGATTGTACCTTGAAGAAGATCTGCCACGCTAACAGTATTAGCCTGAGAGGTTGCACGCGTGAAGGATGCGAATTCTCTCATGAGCACATCGTTACCTGCGGCGGTCTCGCGAGAAAAGGCCATTGCAAGTACTTGGAGGGAAAGGGATGCCGCTTAAACCACGACCAAGAGTTGCGCACTACAGTCAGAGACCTCATCCCTGATCATGTGGAGAACCGCATCTTTGGTGCAAAGAAGCAGGTCGTTGAAGAGGCCGTCACCCAGCACGACGGCAATACTGACGAGGTTGAGCAACCCGTCACCCAGCACAACTCTGATGAGGTCGAGCAAAAAGTCACCAAGCATGGCTTTGATGAGGCTGAGCAGACCGTCGCCCAGGACAACTCCGATGAGGTCGAAGAGATCGTCGCTCAGGACGAGAGCTCAGGTGAGGATGACTTTTCTGTCACTTTCTACATGATTGGTTGAAAGAAGGCGATCGAACAAGTTGTATATAATAGGATTATCGAGGAGGTCAACAGTGTAAAACCAGCTCGAAAATATCACGATTTGGCCTCAAACACAATTATATCAAGAACGTGACATGCATAGTACACCGATTCCCACAACTACGTGCTAGACATCGCTTTAACCATACCGTTACCTTGCTATCTTAGTGAGGTTCGGCTTTGTACTTTGCCAAAATGAGCTTCGGAAAGATCAACCTTGACGCCAACAATTTTCCCTATCTAAAGTGCCAATTCGCGTTGCTATGCTTTCTTCCACTCTCGCGAATGGTTCATTCAACCTCAATCTCTACCCTCTATATCTACCTCCATTACGCACCGATTCTGGTGTAAGACGATGGACGAATATACCAGATGTTGATAAAGGAGTAGAACAGCTATAGACCACAGAAATTCTGATACTGTAGGTTAGTCTGCCATTTCATAGCATCCACCCATGGAAAGATACATGGCGCATGTATCTAGTTGTGGAAGTACACGATGACCTTGAGGAACCAGCTAATAATCATTGAGAACTAATCTACTCTTGGCTTCTTTGGGAAATTCTCCAGTCTGAAGATTACTTTGCCTTTTGATAGTGTGTGAAATATACGTAAGAGGAGGTGAGGAGCATCTTATCTCCTATCATCATCCCGTGATGATGGTAGCTATCAAAATGCAAAGTTGTCACCGGGTATCAAATGATCCCATGGAGAGTCGAAGAGACCACGGCTCTCAGTGGATGCTTGCTGCTCTTTGGAAGGACTGTGCATTTATATCGCTACCTGCGTGATATAGCTTCCGCATAGAGAGGAGAACGGAACTGCACATTTACCTAGCATCGAAAGACGTCTAGCTACAACATTCTTCTGCCACATGGAGCTGGGTAGAAAGGATATCGGAAAGCAAATCCCTCGCTCATTTCACGTAACATAGGTACTTCTCATCCTGCAACACTTCCCGACTGGTCGCATCAGGATGTGTGGTCTGCCGGGTATGCTCGTGATATTATTCCGTCGACACACATTTAACATAATGTCAGTGCAGCGACTTTTGAATCTCTCACGCTCTCATACTCTCAGCTCCGTGTCATACGCAAGCAACACATGAATTATTTTGATCGAGGTCTTCAGCGATAGCTGAAGAACGAAGATCGAAGCCGCGCAGCGCCGACCACAATCTGACTTTTATAAACTGCTAGATTGAGCTAAAAGTTGTTCTCCGGAACATTAGTCTATTTGAAACTATACAGAGAAGTTAGCATGGCCATTAGTCTATTTGAAATTATACAGAGAAGTTAGCATGGTCACATGCACGAAGGATGCGTTAGTCGTGGAGACTCCGGCTACTCGAGGTGATGGCAGCGTGGATCTAAGCCCATTCGCAGCTCGATTGAGCTTTGCTAACAGCTTGGTGGCGTTGTCCATCAGAATCATGAACCATCATCAAAACAACTTCCTCACACCTTCATCTTTTCCAAGATTACCCTCTGGCATTTCAAGGAGCCTTCCTGGTATCGTAAATGATAAAAAAATGGTTTAAGTCACTTGTTTGCATGTGTCTGGAGTTTGTGTTAGCAGATGACGAAGTTTTGAGCATGCTGGGGATCGAACTCACCATCCTTAGTGCAGGGGCCATGCTAATCTTCTCTGTATAGTTTCAAATAGACTAATGTTCCGCAGAACAACTTTTAGCTCAATCTAGCAGTTTATAAAAGTCAGATTGTGGTCGGCGCACGCCGCAGACCCAAACTCACCACTATCCAGACGTGTCTTTTCTTTCTGGCTAATACAAACTTTCGACACATGCAAACCGTGACAACAACCATTTTTTTTATCATTTACGATACCAGGAAGGCTCCTTGAAGTGCCAGAGAATGGTATCGAGGGTCGTTTGGCTTCGCCACACGCCTCTCGATTTTATAGAGCCCTTGCGACTATACTAACAGATGTACATGTTTTTGAAGGAGCAATACTCTCGATAATGACAAGCAGATCAGACAGAGACAACCGAGAGACGGTTGTACGCTGTGTGGTAAGTCGACTGTTGCATACGACCAGTATAATAATATAGAAACCGAAGTCAGCTTCAGTAAACCACAATCCCGTGCAAAGACTAGCTAGCCTACATACTGTACATCACAAAGAACAGATGTCCAATCATCTATCAGGAAGAGAGTCACAGACTTAGGTTTCGATCGCGCAGAGAATTACATAACGGTCAGATCTTGTTCGCCAAATGCTATAGAGCAAGATGTGCGACAGTTTACGGTTTCTGCGATGTGGGAGTGCTTGCCACGGTCACATAACAAGCAGAAGTGCATCTTTCCATTCAAATATGCAAAACCACAAAGAGACTCAGTGAAGACTAGAGCGATGCATATGGGACATTGGCTATACACCGCATTAGGTCAAATACTGTATGAGGCCAGCCCGCCAGTCTGTAGCCTTCCTGCCCACAAAGTATGTAACCCTTTCAGCTGTTTGGATGCATAATAGTTTCGACACATCAGACAGTATCCCCCGACGAGCATATTCTTTTGGATTCTTTTGGGTGAAGCTCTTTGGTTCGATGATCATTGTGCCTGTTACATCGAGGACTTTGCTCCAGAGCCCAGTGTTAGGTGTGATAAGAGTTATACCATTTGCACAGGGGCAGGAAGGTACTCAGATTTTGATTCTCGCTGAACGGCATGGAAGCAGATAGTGCACTTCGATAATCACAGAGAGAGTGGTAGCCATTGAGGCGGAAACAGGTAATGTGTTCAGTACTCATAAAATTTTGATTTCCACATCGCTATTGGTAATTTTTGACGCCATCACGTTCGTCTCTATAATATAATATTGCAAGAAAGGAAACGTAGATCAACAAGCAATCTAGAATCTCAGGTCCCAGTCGATCTTAGGGCCAATCTTGGGAAGCTCCTCAGCCACACTCTGTACATCCTTGTCGCCACGACCGGAAAGACAAATGACAATATCCTCATCCTTCTTCATCGTCTTTGCCAGCTCGACAGCGCCGAAAATGGCATGTGAAGTCTCGAGTGCGGGAATGATACCCTCGAGTTGTGACAGCAGACGGAAGCCGATGAAGGCCTCGGCATCAGTTGCGGCGATAAACTTGGCACGGTCGGTATCCTTCCAGTTTGCAAGCTCGGGGCCAACACCAGGGTAATCGAGACCGGCGGAGACAGAGTGGGTGTCGGAAATCTGACCGTGCTTGTCTTGGAGAATGTAGGTACGTACACCGTGAAGGACACCATGAGTACCACCGGAGAGAGTGGCAGAGTGACGGTCAGTATCAACACCATCACCTCCAGCTTCAACACCGAGAAGCTTGACGCTGGGATCCTTGGAGAAGGGGTAGAACATGCCTACTGCGTTTGAGCCACCACCGACACAAGCGACGACAGCATCGGGAAGCTTGCCCTTCATGGCCATCATCTGATCCTTGGTCTCTTGACCAATAACCGATTGGAATGTACGGACGATGGTAGGGAAGGGGTGAGGGCCAATGGCTGAGCCAATGATGTAGTGAGTGGTGTCAAGCTTGACGACCCAGGCGCGCATAGCCTCGTTGACAGCGTCACGGAGGGTACGGCTACCAGCCTCGACGGCGATGACCTGTGCACCAAGAAGCTTGATACGGAAAACGTTCAAAGCCTGGCGGCGAACATCCTCAGCTCCCATGTAGACGGTACACTTCATACCGAACTTGGCACAGACAGTGGCAGTGGCAACACCGTGTTGACCAGCACCAGTCTCGGCGATGATCTCTGTCTTGCCCAGGCGGCGGGCCAGGAGAACCTGTCCAAGAGCGTTGTTGATCTTGTGCGATCCGGTGTGGTTCAGGTCCTCACGCTTCAACCAGATGTTTGCGCCACCAGCGTGCTCTGTCAGGCGCTCGGCGATGTGCAAGTGACCAGGGCGACCCATCCATTCGTAGTGTGTGCGGTACTCTTCCCAGAACTTCTCATCGTTGATGGCAGCATGGAAAGCATCCTCCAGCTCGCGCAGGCAGTCCATCAGCGACTCAGGGACGTATTGGCCACCGAATTGTCCGAACTTTGCAGGAATGGCGTTTGAATCCATGGGTCCGTCGGTGTTGAGGGCCTCGATCTGGTCAGCTAGACCAGGGCCGTCAGGGGTATCCTTGTCCTTGACGACGCCGTCGACGTGAACCTCATCGGGAATGTCTTCCATCTCCTTAGTCTCCAGGACACCACCCTCGCGTGTCTGTTGCTTGATGATATCTCTGCGCTGGGTAATGCCATCCAGGTAATCCTCAACGGCCTGAGCGCCCTGACCAGCAGGAGCGTCGGCAAGAGTTTGAATGATCTGACTGCCAATAACAACACCCTCGGCCATGCTGCCGATGCTCAAATAGTGCTCTCTGGTGCTGACACCGAAGCCAACAGCAGCAGCAACACCACCAGAGTATTTGTGAACGCGGTCGAGCAGCTCAGGCAGAGCAGTGTTGACAGAGCTGGTGGCACCAGTAACACCCATGCGCGAAACAACGTAGATGAACGAGTCGGCAATCTTGCACAACAGCTTCATGCGGTTCTCCGAGGTAGCGGGAGCGATGAGAGGAATGTACGAGAGACCAATCTTTGTGCAGTGGTTGCGGAAACGCACAGCCTCCTCTGGCGGCAGGTCGACCATGATGAAGCCATTGACACCGGCCTCCTTGCAGTCCTTCAGGATCTTGTCCTCACCGTAGCTGAGGACGGGGTTGTAGTAGCCCATGAGCATGACAGGCGTACGCAAACCTCTTTTCCTTGCATCTCTGACCATCTGGATTGTGGAGATGATGTTGACGCCGTTCTTCAGGGCTTGTGTGTTTGCTTTTTGAATGGTGGGACCGTCTGCAATAGGGTCGGTGAAGGGCATGCCGAGTTCGATGATATCGGCACCGCCAGCCTCCATGGCGAGCATGATGTCAGGAGTCTCTTCAGCGGTAGGGAAACCGGCAGTAACATAAGTGACCAAGGCAGGCTGTATGAATGTCAGTCGACAGCGAGACTCGTGTGCGCATGGTCTGAACCGACTCTGTTCTCCTTCTTGGCCGTAGCGAATGTTCTCTTGATGTGCTCCATGTTGGGTGGTTGTGAGCGCGAAAGAAAGGGAGTGTGATATGGACGGCGTCTTTGCCTTTTGAAAACACAGGTGCAATTGACTTGAATTTATATAATTGCAAGTCGAATGGAATTGACGTGGTTAAGAAACTTGTCGTGAGTCAAACAGAAAGAGGGCCGGCATTCAGCACCACTTTCGGTCGGGAGTGGCGGGGGACCGTGCTCCGTCCGCTCCCCGATAGCGACTGCCCCTCCAGCGTTCATCCTCCATCACTCGGCCTTTGAAACGTACCGCCATTCATCAGACTGTTGTTAATGTTCTGCGTCCCATTCTATCAGCGATGCATACATTTTCGAAATCTTTAAACCCTCGTGACACGGTCAGTCCGAACTTCGATATTGAGAGAGCTGCTGCACAACTCCATTCGATCTGCAATTCGTGCATTTGATCTTGCCATCGGCTTATGCGGCACCACCAGCAGAGTGACTCACAAGACAGAGCCTCTTCGTGATGACCCCTCGAGTTGAAGGAGAGGGAGCTGGTGGTAGCACATGCCTCGGTGCCTTGACTCATCTGTATAACGACTCGGTTGCACCAGATAGCCCATACTGTATCGCGTTTCTGCCCGCATCAAAAATGCTGCCTAGCTTCAAGCAATCAACTCGAAGGGAACTCCCACAATTCACTGCAACATATGGGCAGTCTACCAAGATCTATCATTTGACAAGAACACCAGTGTCACCGGGTCGCCAACACAGCGCTTCGACGTACTGCCGGTCTTACGAGGCTTCGAGACATACATCACAAACATCACGGCGCCTAGCGAGACTTCACCAACCCTCGAGCTTGCTTGCTCGCCGACCTGAAACAAAGACAAACCGTCTGCATTCGTAGCCGCCAATTGAGAACTAGCAGTAACACAACCTCATGAACGGTCCCCTATCATTGGTCAATATGAGACAATAGAAGCATGTAGGTCCTTCCACAGACAATAAGACTTCATTGCTCCCTGCTTTCTTATTCTTTGACTGCCATTCGTGCTTTTTTGTTGACACCGGCACAATCACATTCATTCATGCTGCAGTAGACCTGTCCATTGTTGGCGGCTTTGTCGTTCTTCCAGCACTCTTTCAAGTCTGCGTCTTGCTCTCTTCTTCTGTTTCCTGCTCTTAGACAACTACACAACACACACTTATCGATACGCTGGACGTATTTCTACTTCTTAATCGCCCTTCAATCTCTTCCAACTTCGAAGCTTCAACGAGAGTCAACATACACCGATCATGCCTTTCAAGCAAACCTTTGAGAAACACCTCAACAAGGATCTCGAGTCCAACCGCGACTCGGCTCTCTACCCACCACAACTCTCGCCGCCAGACCTTGAGCCTCAGACTTCTCCTCCACCCCCTCCACCTGCCGCTCCTCAAGTTTTCGCCAGCTACCCAGAGCGCAGAGGCGGCATCTACATTCCCACACCATTGCTCATCCTCCTGATCCTGGTCTTGCTCTTCGAATCTAGCGTCCTCTTCATCTACACCGTGGTTGCTCTCTGGAACACCCTTCCAATCATCCCAATCGCTGCACCTCAAGCATTCCCTCAACAACAATTCTTGCAGCAGTCCACTACCATCACCTCCATCTCCACAACCACGTCCACAATGATTCAAACTACTACTCTGCTGTCTACAACAACTTTGAATTACAGCACCACTCTCCCTGCCTCTACTTCCATCTCCACGACGACCATTACTCCTTCGCCTCCTGTCACGGTCACCAAGCCGGCCCCCACTGTCACCGTCACGAGCACGCTTAGTCCTTTTGAGCTGCCTAGTATCACCACTATAACACTCATGAGCACGAGCAGTTTGGGCGCAAGCGATCAAAGCACGACAACCAGCACGACCGTAATTACTGCTGGATAGAGGCGCTTTCAAAGAGTTTAGGAGAATGAGGCGTGAGAGCAACCGGGCAGTGTTTGAATTTCGGGAGGACATGATATTACAAAACAAATTGGATAGAGAAGTCCGGCACTCCTCTCCTAGATAATGACAAAAACGAAAAAAAAGAAGCACTTTGTGTGCTCTTAATATCTCAACTACTTGTAACCTCTCATAACTGTGATCATCGTGTCCCTCTGAATTATCATGTTAAGTGTAGAACCAAGTACGGGAAAGGCCTTGTTAACGATCATGAATGCAACGGAAAGATATATATGAAGTAAAAGGCTTTCTCATTCGAAGCTCAGTTGAACTGGATCGCAAAGGTATGTATAGAAAAACAGAAACTTTCCTCCAACGCAATGCATATTTGACACGGTGAGTACCCCTTCCATCAAACTCCTGTATCAATCTCAAATATCGTTTTTTTTGTGGGGTTTTGTGTGTTGGGAGTAGATACAAGGTGTGGACGGGGTTCCTGCGTAATGTGAAAGGGACAAAGAGAAAGACACAAAGAGAACTGCTTCTTTCCGCAATGCTGTCTTGGTGACCTCTTTGTCCTCGGTGAGTTTGAGCATCATTCATCAGATTCGCAGAAAGCAAAGAAACATCAATGAGAACAAAACAGAAAAGAAGGCCAGACTTTCCTGCGCCTGGACAAACAGGAGGGAAAACAGATGGGGGTATGAGGGGACACTAGCATGCTTTCGAAATGTAAAGATGCCCATTGCCGCCCAAAACGCCAGGGTAGATGATAATGAACTCCGTGAACGCCCGCTCAAGATTATAGTTCAAAGGCCACGCCCTTCTCGGCAGCCAGAGAGCGCAAGTATGCCTCCATACTGTTGTTACCAAGGTGGATCTCCTCGAGGAAGCGTGTAGTTTCGGTAAGGACGGCACTCTTGCTGAAGCCGCCAGTCTTGAGATTGGGGACGAGTTCGTTGAGATCTTCGTAGCCTTGCTTGATGATGTTGCGACGCTTCTGCTCGGAGCGAATGTGGTTACTGCGCTTCTGATCTTCGGTGAGGTTCTTGCGAGCGATGCTACCGAGCTTGCTGTTGGCACCCGACGAAGCTCTGCGACGCTTAATGGAAGACTTGGGCATGTTGTCCTCGCGGTCATTGTCGTCCGAATCAGCGATAGTGTTGTCGCCATCAGGGCTGGAATTATTGACGCGGAAGGCAGGGGAGGTGACGGATGTGTCAAAGTCATGGTCATCTTCGCGCTTGGACTTGCGACGCTTCTTGCCCTTGGGCTGGTCAGACTCGCCAGTAGAGGTCTGATCAGCAAGACTGGCGAGAGCCTGCATGCTACCAGGGTAGTAGTTGTGGACACCTCTACTCAAATCGGGGGTGTGAGGGACGGAGTTTTCGACAGAAGACATGGCATCGTTGGATGAGTGGACCATGTTGCGCGCGAATTCGACGTGCTGGATGGTGCTTGCTTCGAGATCTTGATAGGGAGCAGCGTAACCAGATTGGCGGAAGTTGTTGTCCGTGCCAAAGTGGAACATTGGAGTGCTGGATTGGTGAGAGGAGGAAGTGTGGGAGTGAGGATGTGAGTGAGAGTTTGTTGTCGAATTGTCAAACGATGCACGAAAGTGACCGTTGGCTGAGGGGTGCTGCTGCGCCGTCGAGCTCGTCGTCGCGGCGACCGAAAAGGGAAACGAAGCATGGCGGGCTGTGTTTTGCGCGACTGGCTGCTGCTGGGTCACTGCTTGAGGAAAGCTTGTAGCACCAAGAACTTGGTTGGGGTTTGCTCGGTATGAAAACAAGGTCGAGGCAGCATGAAGTACATCGGCCGATGCATTTGCTTCGGGAATGCCAACGAGGGCAAGCAGATCCTTGGGATCTTTTGGCGCCTGGAAGGACCGCTGGTTGTAGTTTGTGTTGGAGAACTGGAATGACTGCTCTTGTGAAGGGTACGACATGGGATATGACTGACTGTCCAGAGGGTACATCCATTGAGGATCGTTGAGTTGGTCGTACTGTTGAAGCCTTGATTCGGGCAAGGAGTTCATGTTGGCCAGGAAGGCATTGGGCAAGTTGTCCGGAGCTCCATAGTGATCTGGATCGCTGAAGAAGTTCTGTAGAGTGGTAGACTCGTCTTGATCAAGCAGGGGCGGGCCTGAGGGAAGGTTCTCGGGTTGGTAAGGGAACTCGTCTGTGAAGGGGACAGGTCAGCACTGTATTTGCGCATGCATGTGCAAGCACGAGCATTCGCACGGCCGCACTCACATCCAAAGGGAGTAGTGGACCAGGACGAACGGTTGTCGGACGCCATCATGTCAGGGACGGCAGGTAGTGACGAGTCTGTGGCAGGCTTGGCCGACTCGAGCGGCTGCAAGCTGTCGCTTCTGATCTGTGGGAGAGCGCTCGAGTTGAGAAGGGCATCATCCTAGTATGACCAAGGGAACTCGCGTCGGCTCATCGAGTGCAGCTTGATCCGAAGACTCGGTGTCGAAGTTGGTGGGTGTTATAGATGGCTCCAAGCTGAGATGTCGTCGTGTAGATGGTGGCGGAAGTGCGATGTCGCCGGCAATGAATCGGGGAAGTGGCGACCAAAGATAGGGATACTGAAGCTGTATCCTCTGCTATACTGAGAGCTGGGTGTTGGTCGTTGTGGCCGCAAGATGGAAGCTGATGATCTATATCGCTTTCACGTGAAAGGTGCTTCCATCATCTGCACGGGCCTCTCACGTGCATCCATATCTCCTTCCTCTCTTACTCACCTACTTCCTGTTGTTCCTATCTCTTCATCTGGAGACCCTCTCCAGGGACGACGACTGTGAGACTCACACCTCGCCTCACTCATATCTATCACTAGTATCTTATCGCTCGACGTAAAGTACCAAGTGTCCCATTGTGGCTTGATATCGCCGCGAGGTGAATCATGCAGGAGCTACCTAATCATACAGCACTGTACACGAGGCCCGGCCCGTCATTGTGCCCGTCTTTTTCCTTCCAGTCTTTGTTGTCGGGGTTGTCATGGTCAGGAAGAACTTGAAGTATGTATTGATGCTTTGGTGGTCCTGGGAATCCGATCTATCCCTCTGCTTTCATCGCCGCTAAAGCACGACTGCTTCTTGAGCCGAAAGGTCCATGTCAAAGCAAGCCCCTGCTTTCGTCAACACCTTCTTACAAACTCTTCGTGATGCTGTTGCGCTCCCGGGACCTCCATGCAGCTCGCCGCCCTGCGGATACAAGGAAGAGACTCCGCACTCGCGGTCCGCTCTCTGCCGTCTGCAGATCTGGAGCCTCCCCGCTGGACACTTGAAGTCTTGAACCTTCCGTATCCATCTCTGTGTCACAGCAAAAGCTTCTGGATGGCGGAAAAATTCAGATCCTCCAGGATGATCTGCAATATCAAGCAATTCTTCCGAAACGCTTCGCCTCTGCTTGTGGAGTCCCCATGGGCACACTAAGCCGCCACGTTGATGAATGCTCTCGCTTGTCTTGTCTTGGACTGGACGCCTACAGATGCTTGTTGAGATTAACGTACCTCTCTTCGGGTTAATATGTATTTGATCCTGGACAAAGGCCAAGTATAAGTTAGCTGCATGCCCTTGACTGTTTCCTGTCCTCATCTGCTATCAAGTTTCCCTTTCATCTTTTTCTGGCTATAGCAACATGAAATCGTTCGCGCTCCAATCTCTGTCGTTGTCTGGACTGGCGGCAATGGCCACAGCCGCTCCGACTACAACCCACACCGAGACTGTTGACCCCTGCCACGTCACCTCCTACTCGGGAGTCGCTGCCGCCGTGTCCTCCTGTACCAACATCACTCTTGACAGCATCGCCGTTCCTGGTAACACAACACTCGACCTGACAAAGCTCAAAACCGGCACTGTCGTGACGTTTGCGGGAACGACAACATTCGCCTACGCAGATGCAAACTATGACATGATCAAGGTCGCTGGTACAGATGTCACCATCACAGCGCAGAAAGGAGCAATTATTGACGGCAATGGCCAGGCCTGGTGGGACGGTCTTGGTTCGAACGGCGGTGTCGCTAAGCCGAACCACTTTATCACCATCAGCAAAGCTATTGGCAAGTCTGTGGTCAAGAATCTGGTCATCCAAAATTACCCTGTCCACTGCTTCTCCATCTCTGGTAGTAACGGGCTGGTGGTGGAGAATATCTTCTTGAACAACACAGAGGGCGAGGCGCCCAATAGCAGATCGAATGGACTTGCCGCGGCTCATAATACAGATGGTTTCGATATTTCAAGCACCGATGGCATGGTCCTGAGAGATTCAAGGGTGTTGAACCAAGATGATTGTGTCGCTATCACCAGCGGTAACAACATCACTGTTTCCAACATGTACTGCGATGGTGGGCATGGTCTTTCTATTGGAAGTGTCGGTGGCAAGGTAAGTGATTCGTCCCTCATCAAGACACATCGTCTGACTTCTCGCAGAGCAACAACAATGTCACAAATATCCTGTTCGAAAACAGTAAAGTACTCAACAGCCAGAACGGTGCAAGAATCAAGTCCAACTCCAACACTACTGGCTACATTGCCAACATCGAGTACCGCAACATCCAGGTCTCGAACATCGACATCTACGGTATCGACATTCAGCAAGACTACCTCAACGGAGGCCCGACTGGAAGCCCCACAAATGGTGTCATCATCAAGAACATCACCATGTCCAACATCTTTGGCACTGCTCAGACCAAGGCTAGAGACTACTATATCCTCTGTGGAGATGGTAGTTGCTCAAACTTTACCTTCAACAACATCCATGTTACTGGAGGAACTAACAGCTCTTGTAACGTCAAGCCTGCTGGAAACTTCCAGTGTGTCTGAAGCAGATACGGAGCAGAATAAAATTGTAGATAGCAGAGCAAATACATGTCTTCACGCCTTGCCCAAATACCTGTTCGAGTGTCATCTTGAGTCCAAGAAAGTTTTCAGGAAGATATCCAGTCTGGTCTCCTGTGCGCCTTGCTGCCTGTAGGCCTCAGTCCACTGGAGCACAACAGTAAGTCCGAGCGGGATATAGAGCGAGGAGTGCCGTTGATAGCGTTCGAAGGAGTACCAGGTGGCGTGGATCACATGTTTGTTGGATGTCATACTACACATGAGAGACTGACGCGCTGGATCTCGCTTGCTGATAAGTCAGGTTATTCCACCACTGAAGGGAAAGGTCTCAGACACCTTATATACGAGTCCTTCCGGTTCTCACAACAATCACTCTGGTCTGACGGTTAGTGTAGCGAAATAGCAGCTAACCATATCTCTTGGCAGTCACTTCACCACAACAACAACACCAACAACTTTCACCACAAGAGCTCGAGTTCGAACGCCTGCATCAGCTAATACTCTCACCCAAAGCTTGACAAAGCTTTTCAAATTGGTCTCTTGATAGACGCGCCCCTGTGGAAAGGTGGTCTGGTCACTATCAGAGGCTGGAGGAGAAGATGGAAGGAATAATAGAGGGAAAGTGGAGGAAAGGAGGAAGTAAGTGAACAACTCCCAACCCGTCAGACCTGTGATTGTTTTCTTTTTTTGCTTCAGGGCCTTTGGTGTTTTGTATTATTGATGTTTTTGCTGCCTGTGATGGCAGTATGTGGTCACCCCCCTGCGGTCTCTCGTTAGACTCTAGCAAAGTCTTATCAACTATTGCTCAATTCCTGTTCTGTCTCGCTTGAAATTCTCAATTTCCCAGGTAGCGATAATGACTCATCATCTGCAACAAAGGTCCTCTCAACTATTGAGGGTTTGCCTGGCTTGCACCGCTGCTCCTCCAAGCACTCAAGATCAGATCGACAATGTGATCAACACCCTTGCCGTTCTTGACCTGTGCGAAAATTGTAGGACCTCCCTCTCTGTAACGTGTGTTAGTGGTCTGTGTCGCTTGGACTTCGAAGAACAGACATACCTAATCTTCCTCGAGTCTCTGTCCATAACTCCAAGATCAGCACCAATCAATTCAGCCAAATCAGTCTTGTTGACAACAAGCAAGTCAGACTGTGTGATTCCCGGACCGCCCTTGCGAGGAATTTTGTCACCCCCCGAGACATCAATGACATAGATGATAAAATCGGCAAGCTCGCGACTGTAGTTCGCAGCCAAATTATCACCACCAGACTCAATAAGCAAGATCTGCGTGTTGAATTCTTGATGTAAATCTGTCAACGCAGCCAAGTTTGCCGAGATATCCTCACGCACGGCAGCATGAGGACAACCTCCAGTCTCGATGGCGCGAATGCGTTCGGCAGGTAATGCTTTATGTCTGGTCAAGAACTCGCAGTCCTCACGGGTAAAGATGTCGTTGGTGACGGCAGCGATGTTGTACTTTTCGCGGAGGGCCAGGCAGAGGGCCAGCATGAGAGCAGTCTTTCCTGAACCGACGGGACCACCGATACCGACTGTGAATGCTCGCTCAGAGAAATCACGGCCTTCTACAATGGGCATCTCGCGGCCCAAGAAGGAGCCGGGTCCGTCTAGAATCTCGTGAGTGTGTCCATGATCGACAGCATCGTGGGAGTGAGAGTGGGCTCCGTCGTGTGAGTGAGACATGTTTGGATATCTTTGGCGAGAAGGAGCAGTTGAGGTAAACACTTGTCACGAGTCAAAAAGTTTGGAGAGCTTGATGTCGAGGGGTCTTCGTTCGAGGGTCCCGAACGAGTGGGGCAGCGGGCGATAAGGGATCCGGCCCAAGCTCCACGTAGCCGCTATCGGGAGCCGACGACAACATCAAATTGTTCATTCTTTCTTCACCATAAATCGACATCAACCATGCAGCTACTCAAACTATTTATGGCTATTCTCTCTGTTGCAGCTCGACTGCAGGCCACACATACACTTCTACCGCCGTCTGAAATGCACCCCATCGAGCCCCCGGACCTCGATTGGCATCTAGCGGTGTTCACCCCACCAGATGAATACTTGGTCTATCTTAAGCCAGGTTACACAATATCACAGCATCTACAGACCATCGGCAAGGACTTGAGTCCACATATTCGACGACACTGGGAGGATTTTGAGATCTTTGAACGTGCTCACTACATCATCTATCTGCCTGACCAAACGTACCTAGATTTGATCCGGCGGGACCCAGAAGTCTCTCTTGTGATTCAGAATGCAGAGTACCAGGCCATCAGTGATCCTGTCCCGGAGGAACTTGAGCGAGGGCCGAACGTGCCAAAACATGATGAACTGTAACACGCGTAGTCATCCTCCATATCAGCATCCAGCAGCAGTGCTCATCAGTTTCATGATCCAACAACATATCTTGGAGAACGCAGACATACACAGCCGTCCATCTGAAACATCTCAGTAGACATACTCGAAGTTAGGGTTCTGCTTGTCCGTCAAATTGCTGAACGCTGTGTCGTTCAACGCAGCAGCTTCGCCACTCTCGCGCATACGAAGCCTGGTCTTTTCCTTGCGCTTGTTCTCCCAGATGAAAGCATATCTCAGCACGCCGAACAACAAGACTTCAATGCAGTTTGCTGTTAACAGGGAGCCAATACCGAGAGAGTATGATGGCGCCTGCTCTTGTCTGTAGAAGAACGGACTGACGATGTTTCCAACACACGCACCAAACCAGATCATGCCCGAGACTATCATCTTCTTTGACTGGCCACCCGTGTTGCTGGTCACGAGTGACAGAGATAATACAAATGACGCCTGGTAGGAGCCCGTCATGTAGCTTCGAGATGTCAGACGTGTATTCCATCTTGAGAAAATAAGAATGAACTTACAAGCAAATCAAGCGCCCAACATAAGCGTTGTCGGGTGCCAATAAAAAGCCCAGAGCGCCGGCAATCGTTGGAATCATAAATACCGCGCAGACAATTGTCCTACTATTCTTGGGCAAATATCTGTTTGCCAAGGCTCCGAGGGCAATCCAGATCACAACGAGAGCTCCCTGCGGGATACCCAACAGCGCTGTGTGTAGGGTATCGAATCCTAGACCTTTGATGACCAGTGAGGAGTAGTTTGACAATCCGCCATTAGGAATGTTGGCGACAAAACCTAGCAAGGTGAATAGCCAAGTCTTGTAATCGAGGTAAGCCTCCTTGATTTGGTCCCAATCAATACGCTTCTGTTCGACACCTGTCTGATTGCGCCGCAGGCGCGCGATCATGATCAGCTTTTCATCACGAGAAAAGCCTTTGAATGTTGTAGGCGAATTGGGAAGAAGCAAACAGAGGACGATTGCCCATGCTGAGCAGAATGCGCCGACGACAAGGAACTCGTATCGCCAGGAAGCCAAAGCCCCGTGGATGTTACCGATACCAAATCTAAGGGATTATTAGGATATACCGCGTTAAACTGATGGTCCGCAGAGCTTTCAGAACTTACCCAATCAGACCGCCACCAGCGACTCCCACGCCATTGAATACGTACCAGGCCGCGATACGAGAGGGCTGCTCTTCACGAGTATAGTACATGGAGGTGATGAGCATGAATGCTGGGTCGGCGATAGCCTCGAAAGCTCCAGACAAAACACGAAGTGCAGCCAAAGCTGCGAAGTTGTTCGCAGCAGCCTGGCACATCAGAAGTGCTCCCCACATGAAGATGTTGAAGGCCAGATACCATCCTGGTCGACATCTTTGCATGATGAGATTCGAAGGGATCGCCCAGATCAGCCAGCCAAAATAGAAGATACTTGACAACCATGAGTACTCTTCGCCAGTAAGGTCCAGATCTTTCTTAATGCCAAAGATTGCTGCGTAGGATAAGGTGGTCTTGTCGACATACTGTGCAGATGAGTGAGTTGTTGTCACCGAGGCCGAACTTGTATCCGTCTTACGTAGAAGAAGTAGCATACACCTAGCAGTGGTATAATGCGTAGGTCCAGCTTACGCTTCAACCTTTTCTCATCGGCCTGGTCTATTGATTCATCGTTCGGATAGCGTCGAAGGGCTTCAGCATATAGATCTGCTTGGTCGTTGTCAAATTCTCCAGAGATTGGTTCTTCAGGCTTTTTGAAGTCAATGTACTCGACCTCTTCCTCCTTGGCAGTCTCGTCGTGTTTGTCCATGATTGATGAAAGTAATGCCCAAAGAGCTTCGCCCTACGCAGGGAAGGTGTCGACATGCCTTTATACTAGATCCACTTGTCAAAACTGACATGCTGCGATCGTCCGGTGAGAAGACCGGCATGCAGCAGTCATGCAAGGTCAGGACGATCCCACCGTGGTGATGGAGGTGATCGCTGTAGGATGGGATGTGGGGTGTGGGGTTGGGAATCTTCCACCAATGGTCGCTGGAGGCTCCCGACACGGGGCGCCATCCCCACGTTCAACCCAGCCATGTTTGAAACAACTTCTGGGTCTCAAACTGGAGTAGCATGGAATCAGTTATGCCTGACTGACCTCAGAGCTCTATTCCAACGCCACGAAGCTCACCCGGGTTCCATGGCGTTGTCTCGAAAAGTTTGTAAAAGAAGTCCGAGTTTTGCTCAATCTTCCCATTTCCTTTTGGGAGATCCATTTCTGCTCCCATAGTCATTATCCGCATGGTAATGGCCCGCATTACACCTAAGTGGGCAGTGATATACTCCGTACCGCAGAATAAACTGGCAAATGCACTCCACATGGAAATGTCGAAATTGATGAACAGAAACGAGAACAGCCCCTTGTAGCTCTGGTTGCCAGTCGCGAGAGTCACTAGCCACTTGTAGCTAGTGCTGGTCAGGTGCACAAGCGGCTTTTGTGGTTCATAGGAAACCATGGCAGATTTTCCAGCGCACGCTCATGCCCATGGACTCAGAGAAGAGAGTAGAGATAGACTCGAGTGTCAGACTACCATAGGGCTAGCTAGGATCCAGCATGATCCCAGAGATGGTGTGTGTAGGAGAGGTGAGCTTAGATGTATAGAATTTCGACCAGGTCCAGCGAGGCCATCACTCATGATCGACAACGATGGGTCGACTCAGCGCGAGTTGGTTCTCGTGATCCAGAGGTGCTGATCAGACAGGTAATGCCAGAGAGCAGATTGAGAGCGGATCGAGAGCATACGGGATCAAATCAATTTGAGACGCGGCGCACATGCTGGAGTCGCAGGGCCGGCCATTTTATGGACAGCTATGCGTCTCAGGCTGGAACGTATATGGAGCACTAGCAATAAGTTATCTGAAGTAATCATGTCCGTTTATGTGGCTATCCAGAGAAGTGGCAGAATCTTGGCAACGGAATTTGTGCATAGGATATGCAGATACGCACAGCGAGGGTAAGAAGATCACACTTCGCCAAGTCCTGTGAGCAAGCCCGGTCGCTCGAAGACTCCAGCGCTCCGTCGCACCTTGACCCATCCATCAAATCATGCCCCAACAGGATGCTTGTAAACACTGCAAACAGGGCAGCCGGATACACCGTATACGTGGAAGATACTCCGACAGATTTAGGGCAAAGGCTAGCTCAAACAACCAATCAAGGGCCGTGTCTCGCGATTGCTGAGATCCTTCCCAAGCAATACGGTGGATACGATCGTACCGGCTTACGGTCATCAACAATTTTGATTGCGACTTGTACGGATCCAAGAGGCAGTGCCGTCAAGGCAAGGCAGACATGTAAGATGCAGCATATAATATACAGGTAGGTGTAGCTAGCCTTTCTTCCTTTTCCCATCAACTTGTGTCTCCACCTCTCTCGTCTTCTCCCTTCACGAACAATCTTGCCTTCGAACCGCTCTGGACTGCTTGCAAGGGATCGCATCCACACATACTACCGACTCAAGATGTCCGACTCAGATACTGGAGAGATCAACTTCGTCTTCTATCACTACACTCCGTCCATCGTAGCTGCCATCATATTCGTAGTACTCTTCGGGCTTGGTTCCGCTGGCCATGTCTACTACATCTTCAAGTTGCGTGCTCGCTACTTCATCCCGTTCACAATTGGTGTGCTACGTGAGTATCTCAATTTGTACTCGTCCGGCACATGCTAACATGATATAGTCGAGTGCATAGGATATGTTGGACGTGCTCTCTCACATAGCGACAAGGAAGCTATGGGTCCATTCATCATGCAAAGTCTTCTACTTCTGGTCGCTCCTGCACTCTACGCAGCTTCAATCTACATGGTCCTCGGCCGCATCATCCGCCGTCTTGATGCCGAAGAATACGCAATTATCCGCACCAAATGGCTCACAAAGGTCTTCGTCATCGGCGACGTGATCTCCTTCTTTGTACAGTCTGGCGGTGCTGGTATTCAGGCCAAGAGCGACCTGGACTCGTTCAACACCGGAAAGAACATTGTCATCGCTGGTCTCATTATCCAAATCATCATCTTTGGCTTCTTCGTCGTTGTGACGGGTCTCTTCCACATTCGCATCAACAAGCTTCCGACCGGTGTTTCGGTGGATTCGAGTCTGAGCTGGCGCAAGCACATGTACGCCATGTACTTCTGCAGTGCTATCATCCTGGTGCGTAACCTCATTCGTGTGGTTGAGTACGCACAAGGCAACGATGGCTACATCATCACCCATGAGTGGATGCTTTACATCTTCGACGCTGTCTTCATGTTCTCGGTCACTGTCGTGTACCTCGTTCTGCACCCTAGCAAGCTTCTCGGCGATGGACGTATCGCAGCCAGAAGTGACCCTCAACTCTACGCCATGGAAAGCGGTCAAACTGAGGTGAGATTGCAAGGATAGCAAGCACAGACACAATCATACTGATATGTTCCAGTCGCCCCCTCAGTCAACATCGACACCGTTTAGCAAGGTCGAGAGGCACTAGTTTACCGCGCAGGTTGTCCAAGCATCGTCGTCGTCAGACTCGACGAGATACAAAAGTATAGAACGGATTGGGACCTCCTGGTGGGCTCACAGCATAGTCTGTCACAGTCTCAGAACACGATTGGAATTTATACATACTAGAAAGACTGCATAATACACGTCGTCCCATTATAGAATTACTTGTTGTTGTACTCTTCGCCAGATGCGCTTCGAAGTACGGGTTCAATATGTGTTGCCAAAACTTACCCTTACAGAGTGCCATCTACAGACACTTTTCACCTCGTCGAGCATGATCGAACGTAGACACGTCATTCATAGATATCTATTGGGTTCTTTTCATCACAGGCTTGACTCAACCCCACTGTTGGCTGCTCGAGATACAGGAATCAAGTCGGCCTCAGATGCCAATGCCAGCAAAGTGCTATGAACAACGCGAGTAGAAAGAACTACGGCGTCGCATTGCTCGAGACATGAACAAACAAAAATGATCAAGCAGTTAGTAGCAGTCGCAATACAACTCGGGGCTCGGATCACAGCGAACCAGATAGCAAAAGAAAATTCTCTCCATCAGGGAATCGAACCCTGGTCTCCCGCGCTTGACGAGATTTTACTCTTGACAAGCGGAAATCATGACCACTAGACCAATGAAGATGAACCAGCTGCGCGGGTATTGGTATGAGTCCGAGTCTCTCGGCTGCAATATAATCCACAATTCTAGCAGCGTTATGTCCGGGTCTGGCACGCATGATCCAGTGAGAAAGGCATTCACGCCACGGGACTAACGAGAGCATCATCATGTTCGCATGCGACATCTTGGAAGGCGGTACAGCCAAACGTCAAGGGCGTCAGAGGCCAGTAGCCGATATGAGGTGGATGACATGCTTCATGAAGACTAGTCTGCTGGGTCGAGCGGAGAAAGGCAAAGGTAAGGGGAGGCATACGGTTGAAAGTTTGATAGTAATACTTTGATGTTGCTGCGCTGATTGGTATAATTCTGGTAGAAGGAACAAGCTGGAAAAGAGAGAAAAAGCAAGTCGAGAATAAACCTCGCTGTCGTCGTAATCGTTTGACCCCCGCAGGGTTCGGGAACGTGGTCGTAAAAATACAAAACTCCTCCAACACCTTGCTAGACTGTAAAAAGAAACTCATCTGTAAACCTAGATGAAAGCACAATGGGGAAAATGGCCGCAGATTTGAGCCGGAAGAAGAAATTCGGAAGTCGTGTTGCAGCGGACCAGGACCGGACCAAGAAGAATTATTGGATCATGGCCTTGCAAAGCCACATTTCCCAGTAGGCTCGAAGACCGAGCACGGTGGCTCTGCCGTCGTTGCCACCTTCGGTGCCGTCAGGGTCACCGATCATGGCGGCAAACACCCAGTAGATGGCAACAGCCCAGGCGCTCAGAGACACGGCCATAGCGACGAAGGGCGACGAAGCATGGACGAGCAGCAGACTAGAGACGCTCTTTCCTTGAGTGATGTTGAAGGAGTAGATTGCTCGTAGTTGTAGACGGTTTGAGCGGGCGAGAAGAGATCGGAGCTCGTCAGAAAGGGGCTGACGAGAGGCCGAGAGGAGTCGTAGAGGATATGTCAAGACAGTGAAGAAGGTAATGACCAGTGACCAAACACAGAGAAGGAAGGAAACCAAGACACAAGGACCGGAGAGGTACAGCTGGAATGCGATGTAAGTACGGGGAGAAGGACATGGAACAAACAGATGTATATAACGCACCAGTATCTTGATAGCTTTGGACTCGAGATGTAGACGTTGGTCTACTAGATGATCGCTCTCATCCGAAGACAAGCTGGACTGATCGTACGGGGAGCGACTGGGATAAGGGTTGTATCGCTCAGCCATGTCCAGCGTCCTGCGAGGCGACCTGTTGGCCTGCTTCTCGAGGTCGTGGTCGTAGCCATGGTCTTGCTTCTCGTTCAGCTCTCCCGACGAGTTTCGGAGGATGGCAGGAGCCGGTGGTTTGGGCAGTATTGAGGGGGCATTTTGGGCGATGTGGAAAGTGTGTTGCGAGTCGGAATCCGAGGCATTCGAATGCCGGTACGAGGAGCGATCGGCCATTGTCCAGCTTAAATCCGGGCGGGTGCGGTATGCGAGGTGGAGGGGGCCTCAGTTGACACGCAAAGGTCAACGGACTGTTATAGACGGCGTTCAGATAGACGACTCATGCCAGTCACGCATGGCCGGCCATGGTGCTTCTTTTGACATGTTTGCCAAAGGAGAAATGCCAACAGAAACGAGTGCAGCCAAGTTCCTGGGCAACTTTCTGGGCATCTCCTTGGCAGAGAGTTGTCTCCGACAGTCCATCTGATGGTTCTGATCTGCCTGTCGTCGCCGATGCTCTCCCTCCTTTATTGCTTTGCCATGTCCATCGTTGTCGTGATGCCAATCTCGCGTCACAAGAAGACGAGTTGCTGCCTTCGTCGCCGTCATGCTGAGTCCAGCGCTTCTTCAGACCCTCGGTGCCAAGCCGCACGTTTGATCAATTCGTCGCCCAGTTCTCTCTGCTTCTCGTCCACCACGCAATTTGGCCTCTTCCAAGGCCTGCCAATGTGTCTATTATGCAAAATTCGGTCAAATCCCCCTGCCTGCTCTGCCCTGAGCCTTGAGCTGAACTCGAGTCTTGTCGCACCAAGTTACCAAGGCTTGTACACGCACTTGGCCCATTGCTCCCTACAAGTCTGCGACACAGAGCAAAGCTGCCCTTTCACGGGAAATCGGCATCTGACCTACGTAAGCTCCCAAGACTCCTGTAATTCGTCTCGCCTATCCACGCCCTATACTCGAAGACCGCATTCTGTTTCGATTTGGCATTACGTCTACTTTGAGACAAGCTAGGGGATTCATCTCCGTTGCATCTCGTTGTATCCTCCTGTTCATAGGTTCAGCCACGGCTTCGCGCGGATGATCTACAAATCGACTCTGATTCGAAGACCACCAAGCCAAGGTTTGTGCTCCGCCTTTCAATACCAAGGCCCTTACTCAGGTAATACTTTCCTTGACTCGCAACATCAGAACCATGTGTCGTCTTGGAGCGTGGCTTTGTCACTCTAACAGAACTTACTCTGCGTCTGCCAGACTCCAAGAAGCTTGGCTGCGGTATCAACGATATTTCCAAGGTACAAAATCCTGATGAATCCGAGCACACAAGATCTTGTGTCCGGATTACGGCCGATAATACAGAAGATCTCTCTCGCTCCCGACTTTCCAAGCTTCGAGCTGAACTTTTCTGATCGCATCTGGTAGTCCAGTCAGTACGATGCGCTGCGACGAGAGTTCTTGTTTATAAACGTTGACCTGAACATTTGGCTATGGCTGACTTCGGCCGAGTTGTTGAACAACATTTCGCTTTCGTATTTGACCTCGTGGCAAATACATTTGTGCTTTTGCCTTCAAGTTCATGAAGCATAATCAGATCACTGATGGTCGTTATTTCCGTCTGGGCATCTTTGTCTAAGATTCTGATTTCCTGGATTCCATGACTGACGACACCGCACGAGAACGAGACTGTCAGTCCAGCTCCGAAAACCCAGCAGAAGTTATCTGGCAAAATCGAGCATCACGAACTCCGCGCTGGTTCGCACGACTGTCTCGTGAGCAAGTTGCGCCCAGCATACGCCACTTGGCGAATCCCTTGCGATGCCTGGGCTCTCTCACATGAGAAACGGTCGCAGCTCCGCGTCAAGACTGTGCAGCGTGCATACATGAGGATGCACACTCGTTGTCCTGTCATGAGGACGAGGATTCACGCTTCAGCCACTCTCTGTTGTCATTCTAGGATCACTACATCCTCTTCAGATACCAATACACTCTCTCTGCACTCTTTATTTGGTAAATTCATTGCTTCTGCCTTGTCTTTGGAGTCTGGAGACAACGCTTACCTTTCCCTCAATTGACGTATTTTCTTCTTTCTTCTTTACATGTTTTCTGTTCCTCGATACACTTTCGCATCTTGGATTTCCTGTCATGATACAGTTTCGAACGAGCGCGTGAGCTTCTACTATATCTGAGAAGAAGGCCCATAACTTGAGCAGCATCAAAACAAGGGCGGATAACGAACAGAGTGTTTTGTACATTCGTCAACTTATTCTAGGATAAGTCACACTTCAAGACCTATCCACCGACTCAAACCGTACAATGGCCTCAACTTCAGATTATTCCTGCACAGGCTTGTGGTATGAATGTTGGGCTTGGAAAGAACAGTGGTTGTATCAAGACTGACTAACCCTCGAAGTTAATGTCGGGCTCCTGACCCTGTCTCTGACAAGCGACGTCAACATCTTGTCCGCCATAGTAGACCAGACAGTCCAAAGCTGTCAGTATCTCTTACAAAGGTCAGAGTAGCTTTACACAACTATGTGCTATTACGTGCCGATGCTTGTCAACGAATGATTGGTTTCTCCATTTCATTCGTATCTAGTTCGGTCTGATTTCACATCTCAGAATCCGACACCCCATGTCAGTCAAAACCACACGCCCGACAAAATAAGAGTCAAGCCATCCACGTAGTACTGGAGGTATGTGAAACCGCAGAGGCAGTTTGATGGTGGACATACCCATCAGCTATGCTACCAAGCATGTCATGCATGAATCCAATGCACGCCTACATGAACCCCTCTTTCTCGGCTTCACCCTGCTAATTATCCAAGCAGCATCTCAGGCTCTCCTAGATACTACTATCCATACAGTCAGCCTCTCATGCTGGCCAGCCTTTAGTCCCGTGAATGTAGTAATCTCAAAGGTAACACTCTCGAGTGTTTCAATCATCTGCCGTTTCTTGGAAGGCTCGCTCACGATCCAGATGCGTTGACTGTCGTGCGCTCTTGTGGCGCGCACTTTGTATGCGCCAATGCCTTTGGCGGTACACGGCGATTAGAGCACCCGAGGATGCGATCTCCTCGCGCGAGTATGACCTCCCCCTTTTTGCACGTGAAACGCAAACCGATCAGGCAAATGATCAAATTCTACCTTCCCTCCAGACACCCTTCATCACAATCAAACCGTAGTCTCGCCTCTTGCCAACAGTGAGTTGAAAGAAAGTTTAACCTCCAAGTGGAGCGTACAGGAGTAAGAATGCTTCCACGATCAGCGGTAAGGCTGGCTTGTGATTGTCAGCAACAGCTGAACGACACACTCGGGACCAGGGCTTTCTTCATGTTCCGACGATACCTGCCATGAGTAGAGAATGGTTCCAGCGGAAGTGACCCGTTCCATCGTTTTGTGTCCAGCTGCCTCGTGTCTGCCATATTCTCAGATTGTTACATCAGATCACACCGCAAGAGTGATACATATATTTCGTGGATGTCGACCATGTTTCCTTCTCTTCTGTTCTCGGGATCCGACATATAAAGAGTAGGTATACAGCCTCCAGATATCTGAGAGCGCCTCGCTAACCATGGACGGCAGTGGGTGACTCGACATCGCGACGCTCACGCGTGCGTCTTAACACACCTGTGATGACGCACTGGGAACAACATACCCCGTCTCGATTCGAAGAGATGATCATCCGGCCTTATGTCCACTCCACGGAGCTCAGAGCAGGCACAAGGCACCATGACAGCAGCACTTCTTCCTCTGATGGCATCTCAGTCGCGGCCACAGGGGCAACTTGTTATCGTCCTAGTTCTACAGCATCCGAGAATGTACCATCGTTGGATCGATCCTTTCGTACAGTCTCGACCAGAACAGTCGATACGGACCATTCTCTGAAATCCTCGAGGCAGAGCTCGTCGACATCCGGCTTTGGCGTTGCAAGACCTCAGACAGGAACGCTCCAGTGTACTTTTGCCTTCTTGGGTTGCCACGAGGAATTTACCTCTGCTTCAACTTGGAAGACCCACTGTACCTCGCACTTTCACTCTCATCCCCCACCAACTCGATCGCAATGTCCATTTTGTGCTTCGCAGTGGGAACATTTCTCAGCCTGGGAAGATCGGCTAGACCACATATCCAACCACCACCGAGGTCAAACGATCGACGCAGGGTATAGGGTTGACTATGGCTTGTTCAGACATCTGTTCAGATTGCGAGTGGTGACTCCCTCGCAATATCAAGAGTTGGAAAGGAGAGGACGATGCGATGGTGTTGGTGGTGTGTATTTGGAGACGAGTAATTCGAGAAGAGAGAGGAGAGAAGGTGCACCACGTGGTTGGACGTCCTATAGGGTCGGTGGCTAGGGCTAGGCGTTGTCATATTCTGCCAGAGTTGATTCTGTTGGCGCAAGGTGTTACAAGTGGCATGACGGAGGCAGGAATGTTTTAGTCCCGATGAGGTGGCGGTAGTGAGTCTAGCTCTTTCCTCTCTGGTTTGTTAATCGTTGACGATATCAAGACTTACGACATTCTTTGTTCTTCATGCAGGCTGCCGTATGTACATGTTTTGCTTTTGATCTGTGGAAGGAATTTGTGTTTTGCTCCAAAGCCCACAAGGATTGCTTGAATACACACGGAATATTGAATGTGAGCAGATGGAAGACATCAACGCGCTTATAAAGAAATGGTCAAGAGTGTACTGTTTTTAGTATCTACTCAACCCGTGACGCTGGTCAGGTTGCACAGCCTCAATTGTGCCGCACCTTCCACCAATACTTCGACCACCAATCCATGCTTTTTTTCCTTGCAGGGGCAGTGAGGGTACGCTGTGGTTTTACAGTCAGAAATTACACCTGAGAAGTCGATGAGATAAAGCCCCCAAAGAGAGTCTTCACGGTCCTCCAAAGTCTGGTACATCTGTATAGATACACTCATGACAGACAATCAGCACATTGGTAATAGGAAGTGAAAATGGTCGTCATTTGAGAGTAGCGAAATCAACTACTGTACATGCGCTACTGTGATTGTTTACTGATCAGTCTCGATCTCCTCATCGGCCTTTCTCTTGGTACCACGCGCCTCGGTCTCGGTGTCTTTGATGGTGGTAGCAAGAGTTTCCATCGTAGTCTTCAGAGCACGGCTGCTTCTGGACGTAGCGTGGTTCCACTCGAGGAAGCGCATTCTCACCGGATAAACAGGGGCTACAGACCAGAGAAGACGAAGTCTGTCCTCCACAGAAGGTAGATCGGCTGTAACGACAAGGCGGAAACAAAGAAGCTGACCGGTCTCGATATCGTTCTCGTCGAAGAAGATTCTCTGCTCAGGTGTGAGCGTGATACGTGCAGACATGCGAGTGCAGAATGCATCACTGGTCGTAGCGATAGTGGCGAAGTGAGCCATGATGATGTTGGCGTTAGCCTTGTCGAGGGAAGGATTGCCCTTCAAAAGGTTGTCGATACGGCCCAGGGTCTGGAACATGACCAGTTCGGTGTCCTGCAGATCTGTGACAATTTCCCAATACGTGCGTAACACTGAAGCATCGAGAAAAGCAGCCAGATGTTCGAATGAGAGCCTTTGCACAAATTCTGGTACCTTGACTTCAGCAGTCGGTGGTTCAACCAGATGACCACAGTGAGATGCCTTGGGATCCATGTAGCGAAGAAAAATCTGGAAACGCTTCTTCAGACCCTCTCTGCAGAATGAGGCTTGCTGGAAGATCTCAGTGAACATCCCTGCACTGATAGAACGAGCTAGACTCTGGCTGGACAGCTGTGATGCAAAAGCACAGTTAGCATACTTCCTAGGTGGAGATCATCACCGTGGCACAAGATCGTTGCATACGTACCATCGAAGCTTCTCTAACCTTGGTGTGGTTGGCATTAGGAGACAAGTGAACCTGACTGGCTTCTGCAACGGTTTCACTGACTTCGACATCACTGGGTGATGCGGTGGGGACGTTGACGACTGGGCTGGTGATTGAGCTCGTGACTGTTTCGTTGACTGGTTCGGTGACTGTGTTGGTAACCTTGGCATTCCCATGGCTAGAGCGAGTGTTCATCTTGGTCGAGTTGACCATCCAGCTCTTCTGACGAGTCCTGGATGGTGGTGGCTGGGGTGCAGTATGCGATGGAGGACGATAACCTTTTGAGCGAGTAGTCATTGGTGATGAATGTTGAAGCGACTGGACAGGGCTTGAGCGGTCCGGCTCAGAGTCCGAGTCCTCTACCTTCTTGATCTTCTTGATCTTCTTGCGGGGTTGGGATGGTGATGATATAAGTGGAGTGAATGGTTGAAGACGACGACTCTTGGAGCGAGTCATCTTGGGTGACAGTTGTTGGGTAGGTTGAACAGGACTTGAGCGGTCCGACTCGGAGTCCGAGTCCTTGATCTCGATGGAGTCTGAAGGAGAGGTGGACATGGTTGCTGGCCGTTGTCAATAAGCATATACATAACTGCAGAAGGTACAAAAGTACATACCATATAAAGGCGGCAGTCTGTCGCGAAGCAAGAGCAAGATGTAGGGAATGGTATGTTACAGGTTGCCTGTGGATGTGTTGGGAAAAAGTCAACTTCAGACCTGAAGGGAGATTATATAATCCCCATTGCTTAGTCGTCGCCTGACAGTGATAGTGAACGAGAATAGCCTATTCACACTTGCACAGATTCAGTGCGGTATGAAGAGAAGGCGACAATGTGAAGAAATTGTCACTTGCATTGTCCACAACGAACAGGTCGGCTCGGCTGACGTCTCCAAGCAAGCATACTAGACCAGGTGTAGTAAAACCTAAGGCACTATCGATTTGTGACGGTAGGTGCGTCTTCAGCACTTCTGACCATGCCATTATCAACGTGTTAGAACGCAGTACTCGGATGAATATCCAGAAGAACGTTCTATAGTGTGGCTGGAAAAGTGTTGTGTGCTACGAGAAAAGTAGAAGAGAAGCCTTGATCAAGGTATGAGTATAGCTGGGGAGTGGTTTCGGCTCTCGGCAAACCTTCCGCATCTGTGCCCTAGGCGTCATTGCGGTCAACCTCGTTGCGACAACAGCGACGACAAGGTGTGGTATCAAGCTCTGCAATTGATTCCCAAGTCACCCGAGCTCAATTGGAAGGCCATAGTTGTCGCGATAGGTCAAGTGCGTGGGTGAGAGGTCGCCATGTTGTCGGCATTCCGCGCGCAGCCCATCTATGAGCTCAAGCAACAAGACAAGTCCAAGATCGAGTCGGTCCTAGCATATGGTATGTCCACTGTTGGGACTCCGAGAGAAGGGCACTGATGGTTACTCTAGGCGATAGACTCCTTGTAGGTCTCAACACAGGCACACTCCGTATATACCGTGTCAACGAAATCACCGAACCACCCCAGGATGCGACACGATCAAACTCTCGCGCCGTCGACCTGGTGCGCGAGGAAGAGAAATTCTCTAGAAGGGCGATACAGCAGCTGGCCATAATCAAGGAAGCTAACATGCTCGTCTCCCTCTCCGACGGCTATGTCTCGATACACGACCTCCAAACCTTCCAACTGCAGGAGAAACTGGACAAAACAAAGGGCGCAACCGCTTTCGCCGTCACCTCCAACGTCATAAAAGATCCCGTCACCGAAATTCCCACCCTCGTCTCTCGTCTGGCTGTTGCTGTTAAGCGTCGAATTCTATCATGGAGTTGGCAAGATATGGAACTGTCCCCTGACGTTCAAGAGGTGACACTACCACATTCGCCAAAGTCGCTGTTATGGGCTACTGCTACCAAGATGCTTGTTGGTCTGGATCCCGGCTTCTCAATAGTTGATATCGACACTCTGACCATCACCGATGTAATCAGACAAACCCCCACCGGCAATGTCAGATTTGGCGCCGTCACTTCTTCAGGCATGGGCTATATGGGCATGGGAAGCTGGGTCCCCAAACCCATGGCGACCAACCTCACAAACAACAAGATGCTTATAGCAAAAGATGTCAACACACTGTTCATCGACACGGACGCAAAACCTGCCGATAAACGCCAAATCCCCTGGGCCTTTGCTCCCGAGGCCATTGGTTACTCATACCCCTACCTACTATCGCTGCAGCAGACTACTAAGGGCGCTCTGGACGTCAGGAGTCCCGACACCCTCAATCTCCTCCAAACCATTTCTCTCCCCGGTGCCTCGATGCTCCATGTTCCCCAACCCAACATTAGCTTGGCACATGCCGGTAAAGGCTTCCTGGTCGCCAGTGACAGATGTATCTGGCGTATGGTTGCTCTCAACTATGAAGCCCAGGTCCAACAGCTTGTCGAAAAGACAAAATTCGATGAAGCCATCAGTCTATTGAACATGCTGGAAGATACATTGCTGAAGGACAAACAAGGTTCAATCAGAGAAATCAGTATGCTCAAAGCTCAGACTTTGTTTTCCCAGCAAAAGTACAGACCAGCCTTAGACCTTCTGACCGATGTTTCTGCACCACCGAAGCGTGTCGTCTCGTTATATCCCAAATCTATCGCCGGAGACCTCTCAACTGTTGAAGACCCACCGGAGCTCACTGACTCAGAAGAACCTTCTGGTGAGACGAGTGCTGCAGAGGAAAATTCGTCGCAGCCCGAAGAACAAGTCAAGACCACCCAGACTCCTTCCAAATCTGTGCTGGGCAAGTTCAGACCATCTGCAGCCAAAGACGACTCTGATACAGCATCGATTCGGTCTTTCCGTACTACTAGCGAAGCACCTCGAGAGAAGCCTGCGAAAGATGCACCCTTGACAGGCTCTGACTTGAAGGCTGCCGTTATGGCTCTCTGCTCCTACCTAGCTCAATCACGAGTACAAGTCCAGAAGTACATGAACACAGATGGTACTCTGAGAACAGAGATGTTTGCGGGCTCTACACCACCATTTAGCAACCTCGTTGAGCTGCCTGAAGGGGCTGAAAATGTTGACTGGCAAGCTGAGCTGTTAGAAGTTGCCAAACTGGTCGACACAACTCTTTTCCGTGCTTACATGCTCGCACTGCCATCACTAGCTGGACCACTCTTCCGTCTTGACAACTTCTGTGATCCGCATGTTGTTGAAGAGAAGTTGTACGAGAGCGGAAGGTACAACGATTTGATTGACTTCCTCTATGGCAAGAAGTTACATCGTGAAGCTTTGGAACTCTTGGAAAAGTTTGGTCGCAATGAAGCAGCAGAAGAAGTCATGCCTGCATTGAGAGGTCCTGACAGAACGATTGCCTACCTGCAGAACCTTCCAGCTGAGCTCATTGACATCATTTTAGAATTCGCAGAGTGGCCTATCAAGGTCAATGCGGAAAAGGGTATGGAGATTTTTGTGGCGGATACCAGAAACGCGGAGAGTCTGCCTAAGGACAAGGTACTGAAGTTCTTGGTCCCACTGGACAAGTCTCTTGCAGTGCAGTATTTGGAACACGTCATCCTAGAGCTGAATGACAAGACGCCAGAGTTCCATCAGAAGCTTGTCGACCTCTATCTGGAAAAGTTGCGGGACAATAAGGGCAGTAGCGATGAAGAGCGAAACAACGCTCGATCCAAGTTGGAAGAATTTCTGCGGAACAGCACGCAATACCACAAGCTCAAGACTTTCAACCAGCTACCTGCCGATGGTAAGCAAAAATCGCCCGCTTGTCGAAACATCCATGCTAACCTGATGAACCAGATCCTGATGTGTACGAAGCCCGCGCAATCGTCCTCTGCGCAATGGGAAACCACAAACAAGCTCTTCAGATCTACGTCTTCCAGATTTGCGACCACGAGAAAGCAGAAGAATACTGCAACAAAATCTACCTCTCGGCATCGACCACTTCCTCAGCGCCTGTCGGCTCGAACCCCAACACTGGCAGCCAAACCTACGAAAAGAGCAGTATGGCCAGCGACCCTGAAGACCAGCAACCAAACGTCTACACCACGTTACTTTCACTATACCTCAAACCGCCGAGTCCACACAAAGTGCAATGGGAACCTGCATTGCAGTTGCTGTCCAAACACGGCCCGAGACTTCCTGCTGCCAACACCCTAGACTTGATGCCCAGCGACCTACAAGTGAGCGAACTATCCTCCTACTTCCTTGGCCGCATCCGCAGCGCCAATACCGTCGTACGTGAGGAACGTATCATCGCTTCCCTTCAGTCCGTCATGAAAATCAGTCTCTCTTCTGAGCTCGCCTTTGGACCTGAGCACATGCAACAGAAAGGTGGAAGGAGTAGAAGAGTCGTCATCAGAGAGGAAGACCATTGCAGAGTTTGCCACAAGAGATTCGGCAACTCGGCCGTGAGGGTCTATCCAGATAATGAGGTTATCCACTACGGATGTGTAGGAAGAAGTGGAGTGCAAAGGATGAAGACGGGTCAAGGACAAGGCCTACAAGCTTTGAGACAGTTACCTTGGGGTTAGAAGAGGGAGTTGAGCATTGTTAGAAGAGGGAGTTGAGCATTGTTAGAAGAGGAAGAGGACGAGTTTAGAGAAGGAAAGATACCCGAATGCTATGTTTTTGATGCCATCGTTTCCCTCCTGATATGCTTGTCTATGGTCATGCTGTTGTTCAGATGGACTACTCGTGCGTGAACACAATGCATCGAAACGTGGACCGATCGCAAAAGACATGCGCTTGGAAGAACATCAACCTGGACCCCAAGCGCGCGCTCGGTGCCTGGAACATGCAGGTGTCGCTATGGTGGATGAGTTACAGCATGTTTTGTGCTACCATAGTACACATTCCCACTGCATGTCACTAAGCGAGATAGTGATCATGTGTCAACTCGTTCTCCCCGACCAGAACTAAAAGATATCTCACAATTACTTCAGCCACCTTAGTTGTGGGAGAGAGTAATATCTTTCTGCACGGGTCATCGGCGCTGTTGTTCTGCTGTGTCTATGTACGCCATAGATGCAGTGGATAGTCAGAGAGAAAGAGTGTCAAGAGTGTAAGTGGTCTTCATCAGAGATGACGATGGGCTGAAGTGGGTCAAGCATAAGGGAAAGCGATCAAAGGAAAAGAGCAGGTAGGTATGCTTGTCTCATGCTATTAATGCAAGGATGGTCTGACCATGAGCTAGTTATTTTTTCTTCTTGTGAATGCTTTGTTGTTTGAACTAGCACACCGAAGAATGTTTGATGTTCTGTCGTCTCGTCCATCTCTGTCGTCTCGTCCATCTGATTTGTCCCTCTTCTGTTGCTTGCTCTTCTTTGAAGCCGAGTTCCAAGGCTCATCTGCGAACTTGCGCTTAGGTGCGTTGCGAGCGGAGCGGTGTGGTAAAGAATCATCATCTTCCTGCTTGATCTGGGCAACCTTCTTTCCTTTCGATCTGCTGGGTGTAGTTGCAACTCGCTGTTTCTGGGGTGTATGAGGCTCAGACTCAGTGCGTTCTGCCATGGTTTCTTTCTTGATCTTGGTTTGCTGGTGCGACTTCTCTTCGAGCTTTCTTTGAGAGACGCGAATTGAACGACGGGGTGAAGGGTTGATTGCCGGGTCGTGTGCGGTTGGTCTCTCTTCTTCAGCTGCATTTCCTTTGATCACCTGAGCTTTCGATTCCTCTGTTGTAGTAGAGGTTTCGGGTGCCAGGATGTTTGTAGAAGGCGCGACAGGCTCAAGTTTGACTTCCACGCCTTCCTCCACTTCTTCTTTGATATCCTGTTCAGTCTCAGCGATTCTGATCTTGCACTGCTCTTGGATGGCTTACAGGATCGACTTCCCCAGTCATCCACCATGAGAAGGGTGTGTTCATCGCAAAGATAGAGACACTCAGCGCTCTCATCGCTTCCCTAGCAAGCAACGCCTCAACCGCAAACCTTGCAGCTTCCACACATGTGACCCACTCGCGCACGGGATGATCGTAGAGATATGCGATCATTGAATGGTCCTTGTAGTGCACATACTGCTCTGTCTTTACCAAAGACCAGGAGCGTGACGGGCTAGTGGTGGTCTGGTAAGCAAAGTTGCGCTCGATGATTTCTCGTTGCTCGAGAGGGATATTGAGACGACGATTCTCAGGGATAGGTAATGGAGATGGTTGTCCAGGCTGAGGTCTGTAGAGGAGAGCTCGCGTGATTCTGGTGTCCAGAGGGAGGATCGGGTAGAGGAAGTCGAGAGGTGCCACGTTTGCTGTGTAACAAACAGTGATGGTTGTGGATCTCTTGCGAACAAGAGCCGACGCACCAGGCCTCCAAGTACTTCTGCTGGTTTTAAGCTGGAACAAAAGACGCCAAAATGCCAAAGGACAAACGTGGAAGAGGGAAAATGATGTGAAAGGCGCAACTTGGACTCGGAAAGTACAACGACGACGACGAACGATGGTAATCAGCGTCGGAATATCTGGTACGTGAGCGCTTGATATGTAATTGTGTTGTGCAAGGGAGACATGAATCCTGCACCTAGTATCCCTGCCAGCACATTGTTATGTCTATCTACAACAGCCTTTTTAAGTGTCGACGGCGCAATCGGAACATATTCAGCCAACCCCGATGTGATATTACGGGTGCAGAGACTTTTCTGATGTCGACAGAGGTTCTCTCAAACCGCTTGGGAAAGCATACTCGGCAATGCCATGTGGGAAACGAGACCTGGATGACAGGACACAACTACGTTTACTTCTCGAATCTCAGTAAGCACCTCCCTTCGAATAAAGATCAATATCGCAAGACCCGATTGGATGTATCTGAGGAGGTTGGATATATACCTACAATGATTCAGAGACATGAGCAGGTGGCACATCAAGAGCCGTGAGAATTTCCATTAAAGTCAATATCTTCTTCTAGCTTCTGTTTGCCAGAACAAGACTGTCATGAGAGGTCGAGGGACATGTCTTGGGCGTATTGTTGCATGCTTCCTGAGAAGATAATATGCTTACGCACCTGATGACCGACGTTCTCAGCTGGAATGATCAGTCTGCTTCAGTTGTGCGACGACGTAGATCCAGAAGCCTTGGTTGCTTGATGGTAGATATAGACCATTGGCAAGGTAGGGTTGCGAGGCGCGTGGAAGGAGGGTTGAGTCATTTCCTCATGGCAGAAGATTCGTGTATGCGGATCGTGTATGGCGCAACACATCACAGAATGGCCTCCCCAGAATGCTCGCCCTCGAAACCGTATGCAGCCAGCTTCTTGTGTCTGATCTTCTCCTGCTTCTTCTTTTGTGCCTGCTCTTGCTTGTGTAGCTCGAAAACTTGGTCGACCGTTGTTTGCTGGAAGGTAGGGGGCACATAGTCGTCTCTATCCAAATCCTTCGGAGCTGGTCAGCAGGAGTTTCCGAGCGGGTTGAGGCTGAGCAGCGTACGATTTCACCAAGCAGCAAGACGTTCTCTCCTCTGACGAGGAAGAGACCACGGTCGACATCGGCATATAGGTTTTGGGCGAAGAGACGCTCGACTGTATCCTGAAGAACAAGGTTTCCTGGTCGTGTCAACGACTGCGATAGAGGATTGTCGCAAAGAGTGCCTTCATACCGAACTGGTCCCAACTCCTCAAGACACCGATCAGTTTCCTGCCGTCGCGAAGTGATACCATAAGCTTCTCTGCGGGTCAAATCAATCAGTCTTGTCCTTGCAACTCAACACGTGGCATGCGACAAAGCAGGGTATGCTCACTGTCGGTCAAGTCGAGCAGTTGTGCTGCTGTTGTGAACATTTGCGGCGGCAATTGGGGAATGGGTGGAGGCATTTGGTTACCACCACCGAGCGGCGGCGGCGGAGGAGCGTTCTGCTGCATGTTCATGTTATCCATTCTGTGAGACAAGTCTTGATTGTATTGATCTGTTCCTCTGTCGACTTTCCTTAGCTCAGGTGACCGGCGCGCTATTGCTCGGTGCTCGGTGCTCGGTGCTCGGTGCATGCATGACGTGGGCAAACTCTGATCACATGACAAGACCCGTCTCTCAGTTACCCAGCTACCTTCAGGAGTCACTTTCACACACAATGACCCTCTAGGGTTACAGTCAGAAAGCCCAGTCACTACACCAATACACAACAATGAAGTCTGATCAAATCGATACAGGTCTGAAGAAGAGGGTATATTCATTTACCAGTAGTACACATTAGGTTATCCGAGGCCTTCCGACTATCAAAAGTGCCTCCTCATTCCCTTCGCCATAGCCAACTCCGCTTCGACGTGGCCTTCAACCCCGTATTAACTAAGCACACTCGACGCTGCCAAACCACATTTTCGTAACTCGTAGCGGTGCTTGGAGATTCTGAAAGAGCACCAGCTGGTGTCTGCTTAGACAAGCAGGAGAGCGGCAAGAGCAGCAGCACCCATCATGGGGCCGACAGTCTGGATAGGGGCGCCGGCAGTGGCCACGACCGAAGATGCAGCTGAGCTGGCACCACCGGCAACGCTTGAGGCACCGCTGGAAGCACGAGATGCGGCAGAGCTGGCACCCGAAGTGGCAGCAGAAGCGCCGCTGGATGCACGCGAAGTGATGGAGCTGGCACCCGAGCTGGCACCGCTGGCAGCAGACGAAGCACCAGAGCTGGCAGCTCCAGCAACGCTAGAGGCACCGCTCGAAACGCCAGACGAAACAGATGAGGCACCCGAGGAAGCGGCAGCTCCAGCGCTGGAGGCGACCGACGAGGCACCTGAGGCGGCGCTAGATGCGGCAGAGCTGGCAGCAGATGCGGCACTGGAGGCAGCGGACGAGGCGACTGAAGCAGCGGATGAGGCACCAGAGCTGGCGGCAGACGCGGCGCTGGAAGCACCTGAGCTCAAACCAGAGGCGGCACTGGAAGCTCCACTCGAGGCACCACCGACGATGCCACCGACGATAGGAACGACGGAGTAGATCGTAGAGAAGCCAGTGGTGGTAGGGATGGTGCTACCATCAGTGGTGACGGTGCCGACAAGGGCCGAGGTGGTGATGGCAGAAGAAGTGCTGCCAGACGACTGTTGGGCGCCGGAGGAGGTCTGGGCTGCGGATCCGGAAGATCCAGCGGCAGCAGCAGCGCCGGCTGAGGTGGCTGATGCGTAGACAGATCCAGAGCTGGACACGCTGCCCAGGATCGAGGCGACCGAGTTGGCAGTAGAGCCAGCACCGGCTATCAAAGGGTCAGTATGGGGGAAAGTGAAGTTCTGCAATGGATTTGATGCTCACCAGCGCAGTAGGCGTTGGCAAAGGCAATGGCAGCGACGGCCTCTTGAGCGGAACAGGCCTGGTTGGAGCAATCGCGGACACCGTAGCCAAACTCAGGCTTGGAGCAGTAGCAAGCGATGTCGCCGTTGGTGCAGCCAAACTCGGTCACGGACTTGCCAACCATGGCGTTGAAGCAGTTTTGCTACAGACAATTGCGTCAGTGTATTGCAATGCAGACAGATCGATGAGAAAAACTTACAGCGCATGTGCTGAGACCCTGCTGGGCGGCAGCCAGGGCGGCACCGCCGACGATGAGAGAGATGGCGTACTTCATTGTGATGGTAGATGCTGCGTTGTAGGATACCAGATAGTGATCGTTGACGAGGAACGGTAAGGGCACGAGGTTGGAGTGTGGAGAATGAAACGACTATCGATGGAGGGGATAGATGAGAAGATGTAGTCGAGACGCGAGGGAGAAGTAATTCGGAGGCAGGTTGTTGATGGCTGGTCGGATGCGCAGTGACGATGGGAGCTCTTTCTTAAATTCCCGTCCATGGCGCCCACTACGATGCGGTCACGCAGCTACTTTCACTTTCTGACAACACTAAACTCAGCGATACCGTGCACTCGTCGGCCGAGACTGCCTCCCACTTTCCCACATTTCCACCTTTTCTTGATTCACCAGCCAGCCTGCGCCATCCGCATACAGCGTCCCACGTAGCTTTTGCTTGCATATGATGAAGGTGACCATGATCGGCGCAATCCCCTCGGCCGCGCTAAAATGGCGCTTGCTCGCTCTTGGCGGCCCAGTGCAGGAACCGTCTGGAACTGCTCCCAACTTCTCCTGCCGTTGGAGAAATGAGACCAGGACTCTTGCATGCTCCCGCGCATATCGCGACCTGGTCGCCAATTCCACCTTCCACCCTGCGTTATAGCTCCTAGTCGTCCGTGAAATAGATGCGGTGGCTCTGATAGGAGAATTCCGCGGTTCCCCAGATCGAACTACTGTACCATCGCCCTGCAGGCCGCTGTGGCGCTGCCGCTTGCAGCAGCTTGTTCGCGCCTGGCCAAAACCTTGCTCTCGTTGCTTTTCCGCCCAAACTCCAACGGAGCCCTGACGATCATTGATATCACACTATTGATTGACATCATCCTCGAGCTCCACGATTTGATTTCTTGTCTCACTCGCGAGCTCTATCCACGATCTCCATGACTGGCTTTCATCATGGATTTGTAACCTCGATGAGAGGGCCCTTGCCGAGTGCCAACTTCCTTGTTTTCATGCAGGTACGTGAAGGCTACTTGTGCCACACCGCCACACCCCAGCCACACCTCTCTGCCTCTCGACACCGCGGTCCGCCGGTAAGATCTGAAGCACTCGTTTACCATGACCGGCAGCGACGTCCCCTGGTACTACTGTGTGACAGTTGACAGAGCAGCAAATTAACAAAGGACCCCTGCGTGTCTCTCCACGAAATGCTAGGATCCAAACATTTTGTGCGTCCCGTCTCCTTCGTCTTGCACAGGGTATACTTTTTTCGCTTCAGATTCTGAGACTACAGTACAATATAGACGGTGGTGCACCTCACACGTGCGATCTTATTCCCGCACCACGGACCCTTGTGGGCGGTCAATCGAACCATAACCCGTGCAACCCATCCCCCACGATTCTGTGGCTTCACGGTGCATTGTCTTGCTCTGGGCTCGGATGAGGCTTGACTTCACTTTACCCAGCCTCCACCACTCAATCGCTATCTCAAATATACACTGAGATGGCGCAGGAATCTCGACCGACGGCTGGTAATCGTGTCGCACGTTCGCTTGGATGGATGCGTTTGTTGTTGTGTGTTGTAACAACAAGTCTCTCAAAAGACTCTTCGGCGTGGTCTACGATCCTGATTCTTGGAATTGCAATAAAAGCATCGTCCAATCGGAGTGCGCAACACTTGAATTGTGTTCCCAGCCACATGCATCACATGCTGACACAATATGTTTTTCGAGATCTTGACCAAGATGAGCAACCCTACTCGTACTTTCGCTGACCACAGTCCTGCTTTGCTGCATATTAATCAGTAGATGATCTGCTCTCTCGGTCTCCCCGACATCAGGCGGACAGACACATCAATATACCGCGTACGACAGCATGGCTGGGTATTTGAAGTTTATCCTGCTTTCGAGTGGACTAGCAGCGCAAATCGTGTGGCTTGCTCCTCGGAACAAACAACTCAAACTCCATCATTGCTAGGAGGATGACCCTGTTCGTATTTCCCACCATTTATGTATTCTTTATATACAGAGTCAGGAAGCATCTTCTCCATGCGTATATCTTAGAGCTTGTCATCTCCGAGAATTAAGAAGAAAAGTCAAGAAAAAAAAATCATGGTCCTTGTCCCAGAAACACAATTGCTGAACGTGTCACTGATTTGGGAATATCAATGCTAACAACTGCGAAACAAGACACGGGAGAGCGTTGCACACACTGTGCAATGACATGACCAGACGAGTTCTTCGTCCTTGCATGCCATCATGCGTCACTGAGCTGTCTCGTCTCTCCTTGAGTACGTTTGGCATCCAGACCACGCAACGCAAAGACTCCATGCAGAATACTGATTAAGACATCGACGCAATGTGACAGACTCAAGTGCAGGGGATGAACAGCAGATTCTCGAATTTGTTGAACCGGAACCGCGAGATACAGACACCCAGGCTGCATTGGTCCCGACGACTGGTCTGCGGTGCCGTTGAGCCATATCGGTTTCTGGGACTCAGCATTCGCAAGGCACAACGCATTGTTGTATCCTAACGTCGACGAGGTAGATGAGCAATTATGATAGTCACCTTTGTTGTCTCTCGGCTTCTCGAGTGACGCTTCTTTCTGCACTTCGACTCGGAACGAGAATCTCTGACTGGAGGTCGACTTACAACCCTTCCAGCAAAAAAAGCTTGGATGACTGGAAAACGAAGGAGCAGTCGGGTGTCACTCGCTGGTGCCGACGAACCATCTCTGGCTCCTGATTGCTCGCAAAGAGGTAACCTCATGATTGATATGCCTGGTGTGCCGATTTGCTCTCTGGGGTCCAACCAAGCTTGTCGATACAAGATTGTAGGTAGTTGTTTGGTCCAGGAGATTCCGCATCGATCAACACCTAAGCATGAGATATTGAGGCTCAGAGCACTATAGAAATAACATGTCGACGGTATTGTACTCACATGATTTGGCTCTGACTAATCTCATCCACTGGCGCTCGCTGATGATAGACTCTGGAAGCGTACACAAAACCCATTAGCACTCTAGCCAACATCGATATCCCTGTCAAGCTAACAATGGCTCGTCAAAACAACCCAGTAAATTATCACGTTCCAAGCGCAAGAAGAGGCCTGCTCCCACGTCAGGACCACCAAAGCAAGAGGAACAAGAGCGTGAGTCGATATCGATGTTGCACTTGGCCTTGTGCCATCTCAGTCTATCATATCTAGCGCATTCCCACCATCACATTCGAAATCTGGATAGAAGATAATAAGGCCATGCGCCTGGGTGATCAAACCCAGCGGCTTGGTTCAGCAGCGAAAGCTCCGTTTGCGTACCCCTCCACGCGATTGATGGGTTTGTTGACATCGCAAAGACGGAAATTTCAAAGAGAGACACATCTCCTCAGTGCAAACCTCCACAGAGCACATCAATAACCTCTTTGGTGATTGTTGTCAGTCACCTTCTCTTCTCACACCGCCACTGCTTCATCTCAAGAGCTGCGTCTGGTCTTGAACCCACTTTCCCTCTTCTTCCCTTCTTCAAGACTACTAGGATCTCGCTTATAGGCGAGTGTCGTTCAATCAGCCAGAATGCCTCCATATTCAGTACCTCGAGCCTTCACCATACTCTACCTCATATCCACTGACAACATTATCAGGGAGCTCACTTTCAAGTCCTACTCAAGACACCTCTGTCCACCGCCCTTGTCGAATTCATAACCGTCACTGCCGTACGCCTTTGTCTCTCACTATTTTCCCCTCGACTCTAGCTGATCATTATCGTCATAGCGCGAGTGGGAATCCTGCAACACAATCCACGTCCCCAACTACCCGAACCACCAAATCCTCGGCCGCATCCGCAACCTCGATGTCGAACTCTTCGGCCCTTTCCCTACTCTGGAAGAAGAACTGCTCAGTCTCGATTATACAGTCCGCCCTTTCGACCGCAGCAAATGCATGTCCATCTATGCAGACACAGAACTCAGAGACCGCACTTTGCTCCAAAAACTGCAGGATCAGCTTTACGAAGCTTTGAGGGATGATGGTTGGGACATCGCTTATGGGTTGGTTACCGAGACACAGGCAGACTGGGTCTTGGTGACAAAACTCGATCGAGTGAGTTCGTGCTGGCTTCACAGGATGGTCAAGCATGAGACAAAGGAGAATATACTGACACGCGATCGAATCAAGGAACGCTACAACCCCGAGAATCCATGTCCACCTGTCTTGACAGCAGTAGGAGCCGAATACAACACCATCGGCTACATCCTCGACAACGACATCTTCATCACAGCCGCCGAGAAGAATGTCAAACGCTTCTACATGCCCCACGCCCCTTGGGTCATTTACAAACTCCTCGACAAGACAATCGCTACAGAATACTCCCGCCACCTCCTCGAAGTCAAGCAAGAAAAGCAGCAGCAACACAAGCGCGAGAAGAGAAGAAACAAAAAGATGTTGCTGCAAAAGGGGAAGGGCACAGAACAAGAAAGACAAGGGGCGCTGGAAGCAAGCGGTAAAGATTTCAGGGTCGGAGGAAAGACTTATAGGAAGCACGACATTGATGAGATGATCGACGTTGCAGCTGGCACTGCTGAGGAAGACGCAGAGATGAAGATGCAGAAATTGGGAATTACAGAGGTTGAGCAAAAGACTATGCGCATTGCTGAGACTGGAACTGACAAGAGGGTTGGAGAGAGAGAGGTAGAGCAGAAAAAAGACACTCAGAGGAAGGAAGAGGCAAGGAAGAAGGAAGAGGTAGTGAAGAAGGAAGTTTGGGACACCCCTTGGAAGAAGAACTCGGGCGTCGATGAGATCAGAAAACCCAGTTGGTTCTTCTCGGGAGAAGATGCTCTCAAGAATGGTTAGATGGGGATGGAGAAACCAACAACCAAGGAAGGAGAAAGAGAAGACATACTTCTCGCAGACGGTACAGTACCTACTGGAATAGGTTCATACCGTAATCTCATTTGAAACAAGACTGCGCGAAAGTGGTCATACAAAAAAGTGTCATTATGCCCCGATGGCTGTTCCTGGTGGTATCTCTTTCCAACGCCTACCGATTTGTGTGCATCTAGACTCCTCGACTAGCCAGCCTCTCGCATGTCATATTCAAACCTCTGCTAAAGTCCAATTCCAAGCCAGCCCGCTGACTTTTGCCTTACTCGCATGAACTCCTGATGCTTGTGAAAAAATTGAAAGGGCTCACGCACCCACAACCCCCAACCCGTTGACCTGTCCTTGTCCTTGTCCCATGCTCCCAGTGTTTTTGCCCTTGACACCAACCCATCCCCTTCTCTGTCTGCCTGTCCTGCCTCTTCCCAGCCAATTGTACTTCAATTCTCGCGTCAGCCTCTCCACCACAGCTTGACTTTGATCGCCTGTCTGTGCTCCCGCGACAACACTGACACATTGCAACATCCGAGCTACGGTTTGAGTGACTTGTGCCGGATCTGCAAAGGTGGGTAGTTTGCCTGACGGATCAGGAGAGAACGAAGACGAAAAGGCAGGAGCAGAAGTCACACTATCGATGGATGTGGTCGGATAGTGTGACGTGCTGTGAGGAAGGGAGGTGCCGAAGCTGCCGGCTGAAGTATTTGAAGTCGCGCGGCTACGACTGTGTTGGACAGGTGGGCTGGAGACTATGGTTGTGTTGCCGCTGTCGAGGTAATTTGCATTGCTGTTATAGCTGCTTCCAAGTCGTGGAGACAACGAGCCACCTGTGGATGGTCTTTCGGCTCCTCCTGCCGCCGGGTTGGAAAAGCCTCTCCCACGGTTGCTTGACATTGGCGGCGAGGACGACAGATTGCTAGGTATTGGAGTAGTGTTTATACTGTCCAGCGATAGTCGCGAGAAGATTGCAAGCAGCGTTTCATGGCGTGGAAGGAGCACCACATCACGGAACACGATCAGGGCAATACGACGCACGTCTAGTTCTTCTCCGAGTCCAGGCATGCGATTCGATGTACTGCTCGTTATGGTCGCGCCTCCAGAACTACTCGGTCTCATCTCATCAAATGATGATGACTGCTTCCGTGTAAACGGTAGTGGCGGCATCTCAGCAGGTACAAAAGCGCCCCAGAACTCTTGAGCCTCCCTTGCACTCATTATACTGCCGTGACCCCTGAATTCGAGATCCAGGGGCAAGAAGACAGCTTGAATGAATGGAAGGATTGAGCTGAAGGTCGTCTGCCAGATGGCGACCAGGCGCGTGACAAGTCTTTCGTCGGGTACTCTCTGTAAGGTTTGCGCGAGAGAGGAGAAACCAGTTGTTAGCAATTCCCTCAAGTCCTCGACTAGAAGCACAGGAGCGCGCTTTTGTATGCACCGTCGTATGTGAACAGAGACCAACAAGTTGAAGTCTTCAATTGGTGTGCGCAGGTCTTCGCCAGAGAAGATGTTCAAAAGTCTTGCTTTTAACAAAGGCCAGGCATCGTCAGCTGTGATGCCGTGTAGACCCATGCTATTGCCCAGATTATTGAAAGCAGCAGCAGACATTGTAGGCTGTGGCTCGTACAGAGGTAGAGAAAATAGTGAATTGCTGCTAGGAGGACCAAGTATAGAAGCCGAGTCCAGACTGCTAGGACCGCCAAAGTCACTTCTGGAGTCGTCTCGAAGCAGATTGCCAGAAGTGTTGGACATGGTGGGTGTCAGGTTGGTAGCTGCAGCGGCCGCGGCCTTTTCTTCCTTTTTCTTCTCTCGCAGAGCACGTCCGCCATGTCGCAAATCCAGACCACTGACAGATTTTGAGAAGCCTGGAGATTGAGGGGTGAACGAGTACAAAGATTGTGGAGCATTAGGATCCACAGCAGTGGAATTGGACGAGGCCGAGGACAGAGGTAGGGCACCACGGTCCTTCTGCTTTTGCCTGGACAAAAAATGATGCCTGGGTTTCTCCTTGTCCTCCTTCTTGTCGAATGCAGCGGTGGCGGTGGTGGTGACGGGAACTAGGGTGGAAGTTGAAGTGTTCGCAGAAGAGTAGACGGAAGCAGCAGCAGACGAGTTCGGGTCAGTCAGGCTAGTCATAGAAGCACTCGCGAAACCAGCACGCAGCAGACCACGGTTGGGAGAGGGCAGGGCTGGAGCAGCCTTCTTGTCAAAGTCTTTGTCCTTTGTGATTCCGATGCTCTTTGGCTTGTGGAAGAGCTTCATCTTGGAACGCTCCTTGAGCTTTGGTTCGGCAGGGAGGGGAATGTGAGGGGCAGAGACGGGCTGATCGGCAGTCAGAGCGTGAGGTGAGGGCATAGGGCCTGGACTGCGAGGAAAGGCAACGTTGGCAGCAGTGGTAGCGGTGATCCTGCTGTCGATGTTGGAGGATTGCAAAGGAGGAGGGCTGAGAGCGGTGGGAGAGGCTATGCGAGGATCGTAACGAGTGGCAGCGACGTTGATGGGCTGCAAGGGCGGATTCGGACGCTTGCGGTCTGTGGGCGGGTTGTGCATGTGGTGCATGGCAGCTTGCGCAGCGATTTGAGAAGCGGGCATGTAGGACGGGTGGGGTAACGAGGGCTCGAAGAAGCCTTGGGAGTGCTGGCGGCCACGCGAATGGATGGATGGAGGGGCAGTTGGCGGGGGTGGAGGCGGAGAGGTGATGCGCAGTTGAGCATCGATTGACTGGCGAGGCTGGGGTCGCGAGAAGTTTGCGAGAGCAGAGGGCGGAGCGGTCGTGGCATGAGCAGTGCTGGGGCGGTTGGTGGACTGCTGGACGGCAGGGAGTTGTTTGGTAGTGGTGTCGTTGGCAGCGGCCGACATGCTCGAGGCGCTGCGATGGGCCCACGGCGGCCGCGGGACCAGGACCGGAGGAGAGGCTTGCCGCGGTCGAGGCCTCGGCGGAGGGTGGTCGTGTTGCTGTGGTGGTTGTTGATGGCTGTTCATGATGAATCGTCCATGGTGTCGCTGGCTCAAAGTGCCTTGAGAAATGTGTGGAGAGAAGGTTTGGGAGCGTCATTGACCCAAGCCTCTGAGAATCCCTTTGCTCGTTCCTGCCAAAAATAGCTGCTTCCTTCCTCCTGTCAACCCAAGCCTCCTGTCACGTCGAACCTCATCCTTGCGACTTCCAAGAGCCACATACTTTGCACGTATAAAGCCCCATCGACATGTCTGCCCACCTGACCGCCGTCTACACGTCGCCCACAGCGACCAACACCTTCTCTTCCCCGCTCGAGTCCGCCCCCACCCAACACACCTCGTCCACAGACAAGTCGCAATACCTCGCCGACTTGCGCCAAAAGGTTTCGCGCTTACAAGACGACATCAACCAATTCTTGACAGACAAGATGGATCAGGACAAGGCTGCCACTGACGCTCCCAACGACGACCACAGGGAAGAGGACATGTACGGTGAGGAAGTCGTCGATGAAGCCTGAACATCCATATATCTACACTATTCGTCTACATTATCATCGTGCCTCAACAACCATGCATCAATGAATTGCGAGGCCATTCATACCCAGTATCGCCCCAAGTCTGCCCGTCACAAAATCAGTATGTTGCTCAGCATTCAGTATACATCGCTTGACTCACCGTGTAATTAGGGTTTTCGTATGCCTCTGGGTGGCTTTTGATGTACTCGGTCGTCTCGAAGCCCGGCGGGTCGCACGTCACACTCTCCTCGCCCTCTTTCTGGTAGATTCTTACATAGTCAACGCGCATGATTGCTGGGAACGACACGGCTGTCCAGTTGATCGCTACCCAGTTCTCAGAGATACCCAGGTTGAGGATCATCGACATTGGCTGCACATGACATGTCAGTAGGCTTTGGTCACACTCAGAGTAGTTTATAAATACCTCTTCGCTGATGATCCTCTGTCCAACGTTACCATTCGGTCCAATCGCTCTAGCATCAAACTTCATCATCTCTTGTCCAGCAACCGTCCACGCAATGAAACTATCTTCCGTAACTCCGGGCACATACTCGAAGGCGTACCGCTGATATGCCTTTCCATCGTACCAACCGTTGTTCAACATCGTGGTTGTAGACACTGCTTGTTGAAACGGTCCTCCTGTCCATGTATTCAAGAAAGAAAGGCTGTAATCCGGGATCTCCATGAAATTTGCGTCAGGATACCACCAGACATCGAAGGGAGCAATCTGATAACTTTGAGTTGCCACACCAAGACCAAGTCCAGAATAATCGGCTGACACCTCAATGACATCGATCTCAGGAGCTCCACGTCCTTTGCCTGGAGTGGGGTGATCTTGGCCCGGACATACGCAGTTGGCAAGCTTCTGTCCCGGTAGCTTGTTCATACCACTACTGTCAGATTGGTTCGGGGTTATTCCGGCATCGCAGTCGTCGTAGGTGTATGGCCATGTACCGTCCGTCGTAGCTAGATATCCAGGTCGACCGAGGTTGCCGAGACTCCAGGCGCCTGGCCATAGGGCATGCACACCAGCAGGACCGGGCAAACTCACCGAGACTTCCATCATTCCTCCCTTGAAACATAGTTGGTTCCATGAGTTCAACATGCCACTGCGGAATTGGAGACCGTGGTTACCAAAGGCGTCGAGTTGAAGATGTAGAGCTCCGTCCCATGTATTAACCGCATCCGGATCATACCACTCGAGATCTCTGGTCGCTCCGTACCAAATGTCTGGAGCGAACCAATATGGATCATCGCCAGGGTAGAACGTCCTGTTGATATCGTTGAATTCGTCGCTGAAAACCAGATTGAGCTTATCGCCATTGACACCGACTCTCGTTCTCTCTGCTTTGGGTGTGTCTGGGTCGATCAGACCAGTACGCATATTCTTCAGAAGCGGCCATTTCCGACTAGCATTGACTGTTGCCCACGTCACTTCGTTGTCGCCATATCCCCACATCTGGTCTAGTGGCGTATCATTGTATCCGATGATGTTTATGCCTGACCAGCTGAGTACGGGCAACATGATGAAAACGCTGAGCAGACCAACTATCATGAGCACCAGACCGAGCGTATCCTGCAGATTTCTTCGTGAGAAGCGCTCCCGTAGTGTGGGCTTGAAGTTCTTGTCATCGTCGACCATCGGCAGGTGCATGTCATCGTCCCATTCTTTCTCATGCCAGTACAGAGGAAAACTGTAGCCTTGTTCTTCTGTGACCGGGGCGCCGAGTCTGTCGTCGAGATACGGGAAAAACGGCATGTTTGTGTCATTCTCACTAGGGAAGTCGGTTCTTGGAGAAGCAATGGACGCTATTGCAGGGGATGCTGCCGAATGAGTCGCAGGATGTGTTTCATCAGCAAACGGATTCGAGTTCCGCCTTGACATTGGTGTAGGAGCATCTCCCTCTTGATGTCGACTGCTATCCATAGAACTGCCACGAGGAAGCAAAGCTGTTAGATCTGTCGTTGATTGACTCGGTGTCTCAAAAGGGTTATAGTATCTATCAAAGTCGCGACCAAGATCCCTGACAGACCTGGGAGTCGCCATCCTTGACAGGCTCGTGGAAGAACTGACGTTCCTCATGCTGTATGGTCGTGAACTAGACCGCGAAGCTGGAATCTGCGGTGGAGGTAACAGTCCCTGGCCCAGTGCGATCCCTGCAGCGTTCGCATCTCGTGTGCGTGTGTTATGCAGTGAGCCAATTGAGCCATCCCTTGACCAGTGGTTTGATGTATTCGAATTTGTAGAGCGATGGAGGGTGGATGGAGTCGGCGGACTTTGTCGAGGGAGGCCTTCGTTGCTGGTCTGTCTGCTTAAGCCTCGAGACCGGCTATCTAGTGTTCCCGGCTGTAAAGAAGCTACGGAAAGATTTGGATGCGGAGGCGGTTCTGGTCGTGTCAAGCGACGTGATGCTGGTGGTGACATTATACTGTTGTGGTCCTGAAAATTCCGGCTTCCAGTGTAGCGATTGATGCACTCGAGAATGAGAAGGGGGAAGCGTTCCCAGATATGCAACGACTAGCAGTTGTTTTCTACCAGGATGGCACCAGGTGCACGGATGGCGTTCTCGAGAAGGGACCTGGGGTTAGAATGTGGAGCTGACGAAACCTTGGGGCAAGCTCAGGAGCAGGAACGATGCCCTATACCTATAGTAAACCTTCCTGAGGGGGCTTTGAGAAAATAATAACGAGAATGTTTCTGAAGGACGATGGAAGAAGAAGAAATATCAGAACAAGGAGAAATATTCGGCCATGTGCCAACATGTTGAGGTCCGTCTCCCTGGCACAATACTCTGCCACTGCCATGCGGCGCGGCATTTTCTTGTCGAGGTTGGCGCATCTGGCGGATCGACTAAACGGTTCAGACTTCTGAGGCTTGGTGAGGGGTCCAATAGGTGTTGCAGGAATAAATTGGCTCAAGCAGGAACACAACAGATTATCAAGTTTGTTCCGCCACTGAAGTCTGACACTCCTGCGGTATGCAGATATCGAATATGAGTGTGAATCCAGAGGTTGTGTTACAGCGGTGGTCAACAGCCCCATATACTCTGTTGACCTGAATCTACCACTTCGAATACGAGTACACGTTCACGTGTGGCGTCTCTTTCGAGTCGTAGCAACAACGTGGGTTCGTTACAAGCAATACTTTCATCGCATACCTTTGCATGAATAGGAGACTGCACCATCTTGAAGTCTCCAGCGGTCTTTGGGGACACAGCATTGGCGATTTTTCTCTGTCTCATTACGAGTATACCAAGCCAACCAGCGCTTGGTGTTTCGTCACCAGAAATCGCTTGGCCGACGTTGTTGTCGATATCTTCTCAACGTACCCCCTGCACACAAGGAGATTAGAGTGTACAGCCTCCATTGGCATACACATACATCTAGCTGAAGACGTTGGATACAGTACACAGCTGAAATGCGTTCCTGGTCGATACGATCGATTGGAAAAAGCGTTGCCGCTGATCAAGGGGGACGCGTCGCGTTGCATGGCACCACCTTGGAGCCGAGTTATAGAGTTGCGACGGCCACACTTCTCAAGGATGAACAGAGAAGCATTTCGTTGCAGTAAGGAGTACTTGAAGGGTCGATGCCACAACACTAAAAAGTGAGGAAGGTTGTGCGTTCTTTCTGACACCAACAAACGCAGTGTCATTTTGGACTTGCGTCACTGACTCTCTAATGGCTAACGGAAAGTTTCGGGCTGGAGAACATGCCCTCACATCTCCAACATCATCATCCCTTGAGGGACTCTTGTCGACATGCAACCAAACATCTGTTCGCCTTGATGAAGAAAGATTCATGTTCGCAAGTCAAAACTAGATTGGTAAGCTCGATGTGTCAGACGCGACAAGTGCTACGCGATGAGCATGAATCCAATTGCCCGAACTGCGGCTGCTTTCTTCCTGGATGTTCAGCTGGGCTGGATGTGAATTCGAGGCCTTATAAACCTATCCAGCCTTGTATCATCATATGAGACTCTTTCTACGGAAACAACAACTCCACCCCTTCTGAATTGTTTTGCTGGAATACAACGAGGTTTTGCGAGGAACTGCCTACATTACTGGGTAGTTCGACTCGGATGGCTCTGTGCAAATGGCCCTGTGTATTCCAGCTTCTCCTACCACTCCGTAATCAGTATGAAATTAGGACTCTTGAGGAACGATGGAAGGAGTATGAGGCAAGCGCGGGCAGTCGGCAACAAGACCATGAGCGGCCCGGTCTCGAAAGCACGGGCTCGGGTACGTTTTCTCACTCCACCGTCCATCTACTATCGGTTTCGGACCGAACCTGATCTTCGGTTTGACATGGCCCTGAGAACCCTCATCTCGCTATCGTCGGCTCCTTGCGACATTGCCGATTCTACTGACTAGCCAAGGGCCTATCAGAAAGAGTCCTTTTACGCATTCCTTGCCGCTCGAGCTCCACCCATTGAGTGCAACCGTGCTTGTCTAGAGCAGATGAACATGCCTCGGTCGTCGTGTTCAGGCAAGCACATGCCAGCAGTGTGTTATCAGTGTTGGAGGCAGGCAATATAAGAAAACTCGTGCGCTTGGGAGACCCATGTCAGACCCTGCCAAATCACTCTCTACTGACCCAAAGCATTTTCTTCCTTCAGGAATCTCTCTTCTTATCATGGCCGATATCCAAGAGTACACCCTCAAGGAGGTCACAGAGCACAACACCGAGAACGACCTCTGGATTATCATTGATGGCAATGTATATGATGTTACAAAATACACTCTGGATCATCCTGGCGGTGTAGAATCATTGGTCGAGGTAGCTGGACAAGATGCTACCACAGCGTTCGAAGACGTCGGCCATTCCGATGAGGCCAGAGAGGTCATGGCTCCCTTCATAGTTGGGAGGTTGGCAGGATTCACCAAGACAACTCGCAAGCAGGCTGTACAGATTGTCCGCAGAGAGCCAGTACCCAGCCAAAGCAACCTTCCCAGCGCAAAGACCCTAGGCACAATCGGAGCCGCAGGCCTGCTTGCTGGTACAGCTTCTGCAATCGCATACAAACTGCACGGTCGCATCCACATTCCTGGAGCTCACAAGTATCTACACAAGCTCAACTTCTTACAATCTGACAATGGCTTCCTCAAGGGCTTCCTAATGGCTAGCGTCTTTTCTGCAGCCTTCGGTGCAGGTTTCGCAAACTACATTTCGAAAATCACAACTATTCCTGGAGGATTTGGAAGGAGCCCAATGTACAAGCGAGTTCCCAAGTTACCGCTCAGACATTATGTCGGCTTCCTTAAAAGCACAGAGTTTCAGCCATTGCCTTTGAGGTCAAAGCAGATCCTTCGCGGAAGCGGCCTCGTTCGTTTGAGGTTTGAACTCCCTACACCAACGACCAGACTCGGATTACCTATTGGTCAGCACGTCGCCATCCAGGCCAAGATTGGCGAGCAAACAGTCACACGTTCGTACACGCCGACCTCGAACGACACTGATCTCGGCGAGCTGGTTCTTCTCATCCGACTTTACGATGAAGGCCTCTTAACCGGACGTTACCTCGCCCAGCTTAAGGTCGGCGACGAAGTCCTCTTCCGCGGGCCAAAGGGAGCCATGAAATACAAGAAAGGCTACGCTAGAAAGATTGGCATGGTGGCTGGTGGCACTGGTATCACACCGCACTATCAACTCATCAGGAGCATCTGCGAAGACCGGACAGACACCACAGAGGTATCATTGGTGTACGCGAACCGCACCGAAGACGATATCTTGCTCAGATCAGAATTGGATGCTTGGGCCAAGGCATACCCCAAGAATCTGAAGGTGCATTACATGCTTGATAACCCACCCGAGGGTTGGCAATACGGAAGTGGTTTCGTCACAAAGGATGTTTTGGAACAACACATGCCTGCTCCCGCCGCAGATGGATCTTCCAAGATCCTTCTCTGTGGACCCCCTGGTATGATTAATGCCACGAAGAAGAACTTGGTCGAGCTGGGCTGGAAGAAGCCTGGTTCTGTCGGCAAGATGACCGACGATATCTTTACATTTTGATATAGCAGTGCTCCGTAATAGGAATCTGACATGTCAATCTTCAATGTCCCCCCAAAAGCCTGTCATCCTTATGACCATGTTCTGTCTTGACAAAAAATATCTCAACTCAGCTTAACATCAACAATACAACTCGATCACCTACCTTCCCTCTCGCTCTGGAAGCTTACATTTACCTGTTGTGAAGTGCACAGTCATGGTCGTCGAAAAGTCCAGGGTCACCTCACGCTTCGGCCAAGTAATCACGTGAGCATCCAATCTAAACTCGGAATTGGAGCTTTGACAACCGCACACATTTGGATATCATTTGCGACTCGCGCGCTTCCTGAAACCTTTCGAGAAGACTTACGCGGGCTATACTCGCTCAGGATGCGACGTCCGAACTTCATATCCCGGTCGCCTTAACTACTCGGCTCCAACAGCGAGACTTGACCCGTGAGCCGCTCGTATACATCTCCCTTGGTGGAAACCTTGAAACGCATCGCAAGCCTAAGTTGTTGTCGCGAAGATGCGAGCACTTACTCGCGGCGGTTTCTCGTCGCCGGCCGAGGCATCGTCAACTCTCGCCTACTTTGACCCGCTCGTAATAACTCTTTGATGAAGGTCAATTGCGAACCGCGGCAAGGTTCTTGATGGTCCGTGATATTTTATGGGTCAGCAATAGGCCATCCGTTCATGAAATGCATGCTCAATATATAACATAGAGCCCCTCAAACTTTGAGCGCGACAAAGATCATAGTATCGTTGAATCACAGCAGAGATGCCTTCCATACAGTTTTACCTTCTAGGACAAGACCCTGCTACAGGGCATGAGATCGAGGTTAATTCCAGCGAAGTTTCTGACTATGACTCGCTCCGTCTGCTGGTAGCAGGACACTTTGCTGTCTTGGAGCCGAGTGGTAAGTGAGATGCTCGCGCGAGATGAGTAGCCACTGAGAGTTAGCAGGTATCGACTTCTCCGTGGACAACGAGACCTTGACAGGGGTGTCCGAGATCATCAACAGTCAGCAACCGGTCGCAATCACGATTGACGGCAAGCAAGTCAGAGATGTGCCAGGTCCCAAAGGTTTCCCTTACATTGGGAACTACTATGAGATATACCCTGATCATCTTGGCAACCATCAGAGACTGTTCGACACATACGGACCAGTATTCAAGACGTCCAATTTCGGAAGTGTTGTCTATCAAACCAATGATCCTGTGATCGCCAACCATGTATTCAACGAGAATGGATTCTTCACCAAGCAAATCACACCTGAGCATCCGCTCTTCGGCATCATGGACCAAGAAGCAGGCTTATTCCTTGCCGACACAGACACCGAAGCATGGAGATTGACACACAAATTCCTTCCACCAGCCTTCTCACCAAAGGCTGTCAGACATTACAGCCCTAAGATGCAGCAAACCGTGGAGTCGGCATACAAAGTGTTCGATCAATTGGACGAGCAAGGTGATGCTTTCAACGTTTATCTTTATATGTTGAAGCTGGGCTCTCAAGCAGTTGGTCAGCTTACACTTGGCCTCGACTTTAACCACTTCTCCTCTGTGTATGCACCTATGCACAAGATGGTGCGCGACATTGCGGAGCTACTCGAACTGAACAAGAAGGTCTCTACTATGGGAGCATGGTACTCATACTTGCCTTTCGGCGATCCAGCGAGATTGAGACACGTCAGGAACGAACTTGAACAGCAGATGGAAGCGGCTATTGCTGCAGTGACTCCCAATGGTGTCGAAGACCTCGAATTGCAAGACGCAGCACTCAAAGCATCATGTATTGCAGACTATGCGGTTCGTGCTGTTGACAACCAAGGCGAGAAGCTACCGAAGCGTTACATGAGTCACTCGATCATGGTTGCAACCGCAGCCGGATTTACAACCACCTCATCGCTTCTCTCATGGCTCCTCTACGGCTTGACAACGTACGAGGGTATGCAGGAACGTCTTCTGCAAGAGCTCATTGACAACGACATCGACGACGACACAGTACTAGACGCCGATATCATCGGCAAGCTTCCCTTCCTGGACAAATACGTGAAGGAGATGCAGCGTAAACATAACCCATCCTACCAGCCTGGTCGTACAGCTCAACACGATTTGATCCTGCCGGGAGGTTATAAGATACCCAAGGGTGGCATTGTCATCCCTGCACTTCATCACATCCACAACAACCCCAACCTCTGGGACAACCCGGCCAAGTTCAATCCTGATCGCTGGGACACCGAGGAGGTCAAGAACCGCCACCGCTCCGCCTATGTTCCCTTCGCTCAAGGTCCTCGTGGCTGCATCGGATTCAACTTCGCATTACTCGAAGTAAAGATCTTCCTGCCCAAGCTGGTATATCGTTACCATTGGTCAAAGGTTGATGAGGAGGCTGTGGAATACGATCCGTTCTTCCAACTCATTAGGCCTACCAACTTCATGGCACGGGCGGAGAGAAGAGTCAAATGGCCTGCAAAGTCTGCTTGACCACATAATTCAGTAAACGATCAAGTAATACATAAACATCACACTTGACTCATCAGATCTGTTGCAGACTGACATGAAAGCCAAGCGTCCGTGACCGTGCTTTGTTCTTATTGGGAAGAGTTGTCGACCAGGGTCCGTAGAAACGCCTGATGGGCAGTGCTAAACAAGAAACATGCAGTAAGTCAAGTATATGATCTTGTCCAACCAACAAGTAGGCGGTGCATACGACAGTCACCTGATACGAATGATCCCTGAGGATCCGCTGCGCCACATGGATCAACAGGCAGCCAGAAATCCTGCGCGAGGCTGAAGAGAAAGATCATCCGCGAAGGAATGCAACAGCGCTTGGCTGAGCGCCTAAAGCGCAATTGCAGTTGCCAATGCTCGTCTTCTTATTTCCGAATCTTTGGGTCTTGACTCTGGCGCCAGTATATAAGAGCACTTTTCTTTCTAGTTTGGAATACCACATCAACTCTCGAAACGACTTCCGCGATTTCGATTCAATTTCGCAACTTTCACCCAAACCTGCTCATTGCGCATATACTCGCATCAGAGAATCACAAACAAGCACACTCTACCGACAGCTCTTGGGTCTTATCGGCGCAGCTAGACACCACAGTACTACTAATAAATCATCGAACTCACAATCATCTTCAACAACAATGTCCAAGACGGATGTTCCCCCTTCGTATACGGCCGCTTCGTATCCAACAGCTCCTGCAGCAGCGGCTGCCAATCCCAGCGGCGAGCGCGTCACACCACTTGGTTCACTTTCAGGCACTCCAGCAAGAGTCGATTGTCCTGTCTGCCAAACACCCACAACAACTAGAACATCCAAAGAGGTCGGAGAGAGAGCTTACATCTGGGGTGCGGTCCTGTGTGTGTTGACGGGTTGCCTGTGCTGGATCCCATGTTGCATGGACGATTGCAAAGATACACATCACACTTGCACCAATTGTGGACGTCCGCTAGCTACTGTGGCTGCAAATGGTGGAGTGAAGATTTCGCCCAATGCTGCTACTGTCCCATCACAGTATGAGAGACGCAACGAGAATATGACAGCCACAACAAACCCTCATGGAGAGCGGAGTCACTAAGGAAAACGTGCCAGGCCAGGGGATTATTGTCTGTGGTCGACGTCGCTAGCGGAACAGGAGGTTGATGATCGAGGCGTCAGATGGATCATGTTGCTCCACTTTGCTAATTTTCATGTTCTCCAAACAACAGAGTCTTCCAGCTCTATATCGGTTCTGAGAGATGATGGCATTACGCCCTTCAGAATGTTGATCTTCAATTCGAACGCTTCATTGATAGCGACAATCTCACGCACTCGTAGTGATCCTGAGACTCAGCACAGTGCTTCTAGAATGCCAATGCCTTCGTGAGTGCACTGTAAGAGTACGCACCAGTCGTGCTATTGTTGGGTTCATAGGAATAGATTCCTCTGCGCTTGCACATATTCGTAGTGAGGCAGAGGTCGCTGACTTCCGATCGTGGAGTGATGCTTTATCGATAGACTTTGGCTTACTAACATGCGCGGGCCGTGCCGCGGCCTGAGATACATCAGACTGTCGGGAAGCAACGCAGAACGTTCGGAACCATCTTTCTTCTTTGCAAAGCAGACAGTTTTCTTCGATATAGCCACAACCACAGCCATGTCGACGAAAGAAGCACAGGAACAATTGAAGCGTGACGGCGAAGGAGCCCTTTCTACATCCGAGTACTGGGATCTGCGATACGCACAAGCTGATGGCGAGAACGCAACACACGAATGGTTTCGCTCTTTTTCCACTTTGCTGCCATTTCTGCAAAGCAATCTTTTCGATGTTCGACCTGTAGATCAGAAACCCAAGATTCTTCATTTTGGTAGTGGCGATAGCGTGAGTTGGCGAGACATCGTGCTGGCAGAACGAGCGATGCTGATGGTGTAAATAGACAATTCCTTATGACCTTTCTGCACGGGGTTACAAAGACCAGCTCTGCGTGGATTTCTCGCACAAAGTTGTAGAGGTCATGTCAGCCAAGGAGGACGACGGTGTGACATGGGCTTGGGCCGATATTCGCGACATGCCTCAACATAGCAGTAAGAGTATTGATGTTGCGTTCGACAAGGGCACGATGGATGCTATGATCCACGGCAGTCCATGGTCTCCTCCTGACGATGTGAAAGACAACACCTCACGGTATCTGGCAGAGGTATGTTATCATCCCCCCGTACGTAGAGGAAAAACAAGCTGATCAAAGATAGGCTCATCGCGTTTTGAAAGACGACGGAGTATTTCTATACATCACTTTTCGACAGCCGCACTTCATTCGCCCGCTGTTGAGTGTTAACAACCTATGGAGCCTCAAAATGGAAACTCTGTCAGCCGGCGAGAGCTCTTTTGATTATTATGGCTGGACACTCACGAAAAATACTGCTGTATCTACTTGACTCTGATTGGAGACGACCGCCATGCGGCACGTAATAATAACGAAACTTGGCATCGCATCTTCCCAAAAATCATGGTCGTTCCTTCCTACCCTTGCACGAAAAGAAAACCATATCATACGCATCCTTCGATTCTCTTTCTGCAGCCGTCTTCCATGACCTTTTCATCTCTTGCACTTTCTTCTCAACGCTTCGCTCATGCATGGATTCCTGGTATTATGTTCCTGCATACAATCACCCTGATGCGTTGTCCATTGTTTCCGAATCCGGCGCGTATCGGACTCGCTTCGTTATTGACAGCGGTTTATAGTGTCGTGGCTTGCAGGAGATCTCCCGAGTACATGTGTGTATCTGTGCCGACCCAGTGGCTTCCGTTTTACAGGACGGTCCTTGGCTCTGGTTAAGATGATCCTATCCAGTCATTGCATGCAGCCCAATGCAAGCCATCATTGCCTGAAACCCATGTCCTGCGGCTGAATTGCAAATCACTACGCAACAGACTCAGCCTTGTTCGTCGAGTATACTCAAAGGTTTGTCCAGTGCAACCTTTATCGGTCAGACCTCGACGTTTTGTCTTCACCACCACAACATGTTCACTGTCTTCGGCAACCATACCGACCTCGTGTCATGGACCGCAGAACCCCATCGAAGAGGATCTTTCGGGATCTTGTCTTCTTGCATCATCACCATCTCTCTGTGCGTATGGACAGCTCTTCATCTCAACGTTCCTCACTACTCGGACGCAAAACGCCACTGGTTCACCAAACGACTCATGTGGCGCAAAGTAGGCTGGCTTTGTCTAGGACTACTGGCGCCAGAGATGGTCGCTTACAGTGCTTGGGATCAATATCGTCGATCCAAAAGTCATGCGAAAGCGATGAGCACAATAGATGCTACACGAAAATGGAGCATGGTGCACGCATTCTACGCTGTCATGGGAGGCTTCGTCGTGGACTTGGACGAGGAGGCTCTGCTGTACCCTAGGCACATCGGGCGCCGAAGATTGACCCTGACACCTGCTGGTGTTGAATACTTCGCCAGACATCATTCGGGCCTACTTCCACAGCTCAGAGAGGAAGAGATAAGGGACAAGAGCAAAGCGAACGCTTTGGCAAAATTTCTAGTCTGTGTACAAGCAGGATGGTTTATCTGCCAGTGCATTACACGGATGGCCCTGTCACTTCCGATCACACTGCTAGAGGCATGTAGTAAGAGTGTCTGACTTATGCCTATATGCTGATACATGCTGTTCAGTTGAACACCCTCGGTCACTCTGTATGCGCTTTGATTGTCTACATGTTCTGGTGGAACAAACCGCTAGACATCGAGCAACCAACACCCGTCCTGACCTTGGGCATACAGGATACAATCGCCTTCCTCTGCATGAAATCAAAAGATCTTCGACCTCTATATCGACCAAATAGATCTAACAAGGCGGAGACATACTATCTGAAGTCCGTGATAGTCTCTACAGAACCCTCGTCAGACCCAGCAGATGGAAAAGATTCGAATAACCAAAAGGCTCCGGACACCGAACCGAAGAACGTCAACAAGTTCGAGAGGACAGCCCTTTCTCACACTCTTGAGCAAATACTCGAACTCGTCCCCAACTTTCGAACAAAAAACTCTCGTACCGATCCTGAATCGAGTCCGAGCACAAGAGCAAAGGTTGAATTGGTGAAGGATGAGATACACGTCGAGACTTCCATTCAGAATCTACACGAGACCATTACTCTATATGGAGAAGATATCCGACGATGGACGCTGGCCGCGGACTTGCTGAGAACATTTCAGCTTGGTAACGACGAGAAGCCCGAGAACACCATAGTCCGACGCAGTCGCAACTGGCCAACCATAGACCTACGCCCTGGCGACTTCGACTGGAAGTTGTTGATCGCTCTCAACGCCTCGAGCGTCTTGTACGGTGGCCTGCATGCTCTCGCATGGAACGCAGACTTTATCAATCGCGCGCAACAACATATGTGGCGGTTAGCCTCGTCTTTCGTCATCTGCTTCATACCGTTGTCCACGTGTGTACTTTTGATTGAAGATCTCCTGACCGTTGGAGGAGAATACAAGTTCCAGGTCATGACCAGGGTTAATAAGTTCATGTATCGCTATCAGCTCTGGCAGATGTTCCTGGCGTCGGGTCTGGGAGCTTACATGTGGGCAAGAGTGTATTTGGTGGTAGAGAGTTTCATCAGTTTGGGCCACTCTCCAGCTGGAGTTTACGATCTGCCTGTTTGGAGTTCTTATGTGCCACACATTACTTAAGCCTCTGGATGTGAGGTTTGGAAAACCTCAGGACTGCCTAGGCAGCTCACGACATTGGAATCAAGGCATGCAAGACTTTGGGGTAGACAAACGATCGTATCATTTGCACTGCATCAATCTATCAATACTTGTCTGCAATGCCACACAACGTACTTTGGATGTTTCCTGTCATACGCCCTCAACGCTCTATCCATACGACTGGGGACCCATAGTAAAGCGGAGAAACCGCAGACATCAGCAAGTCCGTTTTTACAACCTGAACGAGCGGTCGAGGCGAACTCCTGAGATCGTTCTTGGAGGTGCAGCTCAGCACGAACGTAGGAACAGTTGCACATTAGGAAAATTATCAGATGAGGGTAATTACGCCAGAGAACATTTGGGCAAGTTGTTGTTCTATACACAACGGTACCGAGTCTTCCCGGTCAACTCCTTTTATGATCAAGATTCGCCACATGCGAGACGCAAATCAGACTTCCAGGCCATCGGTCTCGGCCTCGCGCTTGTCGATTTCTGTCCCAGTGACACCATAAACACGTATAGGTACAGCGACCTCAAAGGTTTCGGCAACAAGTCGTTCCTTTGCAATTCTCACCACACCTCTTTCATCCCTACCCACTTCTTCCAGCAGACCGGCCTCTTTCTCTTCAGCCAATGCAGCTTCTTCTTCTGCGCGGTCGGCCTCATCGTCTTCGATACCCAACCCACGAGCTGCTTTTGGTCGTACTCGAGCAGTCACAAATTCGATCCTGACTCTCCAGTCCAATTGCACACCTGTGGTCTCAAAGGTGGGTGTGGCTGTGGTAGGCACTTCAAGTCTGAAGGAGACCCTGCGGGCAAAAAGTACGTTTTCGCTGACATGGGCATGTGCCTTTCTGGTTGCTCGCTGCACGGAAGACGATGAGCGTAAGGCCAGACTTGGATCCACGCGTTCGGTGGTTTCTAGCCACACGTTGATGCCATAACTTGGGATTTGGTCTGCCTCGGTATCGGGTTCGGGCGTAGGAGGGATGAAGTCAATGATGCCGGTGATTGTTTCACCTAAGCGGTAGAATGGTCGTACAATGGTTATTATAGCGACGAGCTGGCCTCCTCGAGAAATGGTAAAGCGGTTGCTGGATTGTGTGAGTTGATCCGATGATCCGGATGCGATGTTTGATCTCAGGATAGCCATGTCTATGGCCTCTTTCGTATTGTTCGGCAGTATCTCGTCCAGCGATGACCGTCTACGCGAAGGCTTCTCGGCAGTGGGCGATAATAGTGCGCCAGACTCGGATGCAGGTTTCGCCAACAGCTGATCCGTGTATGAGAGAAAGTCGTCCGTCAACGAGGACGACGCTCTTCGTTCTGATGGCGACTTTGCAGAGGGAAATCGAGGGTTCGATCCGCTCAGAGCTATACTTTGACTTCTGGCCTTGTCGTTCAATAGTATGTAGGGAGACATCAAGTCATGGCCCAGGATTTCTCCTCGATCTGAGAATGTAAGATTACTGTGGATGATACAGATAGACATGACTTACTGTTGACGCTGCCAAGCACACGGAAGGGGATCTCTATATGTTTGACCTGCTGTTTCCCTCCAGGTCGCTGAATACCCAGAGTCAGATGATACTGTACCTTGATGGCTCGACCTTTGTGAGAGGGTGGTAGTCCTCGCGGTAAGCGAAAACGATAAGAGTAGCTCTTTGTCTCACCTGGTGCAAGACGCAGATCGACGAAGAGGATGGACTGAGGAGTGCTGAGCAGTGGGACAGTCTTTGAGCTTGCGACACTTCGCATCTCTTGGATACTGCTCATCTCACCACCACCCAGGAGACCACCCAGACTCTCGCCTATGTTCCCCCATCCAAAGCCAAACATGCCACTCTGTCGCTTTGATTTTTCCACGCCCACTACACCACCACCGCCTTGCCCGCCGACGACACCTTTTCTTTTGACATCCTCAAAAGGAGCTTGATTTACCAGTGAGCCGTCAAGGATGAAGGAACCCATAGTTTGAGCGTAGCCCATCATCAGAATCTCAGGCTCTTGATTCCTAGGCATACTGGTTGGTGGGGCTTGCCGTATCCGGCCGTTGAGTGGTTTTGGTAGCATGCGGCTTGGTGGTGGTGGGCCTGCATCGGAAGAAGCAGTCTCAGACGAGTGATTCGTAAGAGAGTAGAAGTCGCTGCTAGTACGAGGAGTGTCATTGGCGCCAGACTCGGATATGATGCGCGAAAGCGGGTTGGCGGATGAGGGCGACACGTCAGGAAGTTTTGGAGAGGGTAGTGGAAGTGGTCTTTGTGGAGGAGCAGGACTTCTGAGAGGGAATTGGAACTCGGGCATTGGAGAGCGACCAAGAGCAGGGGAGCCTCGACGCGAAGTATCAGGAGATTCGGGTGGAATGGAGAAGGTTGGAGGAGGAAAAGAAGCAGAGGAGGCAGAGGGATGTCGCGGCGGAGGCATCATGTGCGAGGCAGAAGGGCGTCTCTGAGGAGAGGTATTGCTCGCAGATGGATGCTGAGCAGTGGTTGGAGAAGGGAAGTTGAAGGCAGGAGTGCCAGGAGCGGTACGGATGCCCGAAGTACGACGGGTCAGCGGCGGGTGTTGACTCTGTAAGGGCGATGGATTTCTGTAGGAGCTGAAGGACAGCGAGGGAGCTTGGTACGAGGGTGTGCGCGAGAGGACCTGCATGCTGGCCGAGCGGCCATGACCACGAGCAGGAGGCCGCCGAACGTTGTGAGAATTGGCTGCGGCTGCATTGTCACTGCCCATGGACATTATCGACAGAGATCGGGCATGAGTGGGCACATTGCGCGTCGTGTTGGTTGTGTTGCTGGCGGCATGGCTAGGCACTCTTTGGTGGGCATTCGAGGGCGGCGGGTAGACGGACAAGGAGAGGGTTGGTCGATGCGAGCGTGTTCTCGAGCCGGCGACTGATGGAGCGACGGATGGGACGGTCGACAATTGCTGAGTCGAGTGTGTGACGGTGCGCTGCCTCTGTGTAGGCTTCTGTCGGGAGCTTGTCGTGTGCTCGTCAAGAGCGTGTTGGTCCTTGTCGTCGCATGTGTTCTTGAAGCTTATGATACATTCAATCTCCTCGCCCGAGAAGACGCTGCTGTCCTTCCACTGCACGTACGCGCGCACTTTGGATCGAGTCGCCATTCTTCATACTGCTGAGTCGTCTAACTCGGAAGCCATGTGTTACTGTCTTTGTTTAATTTGAATTCATCATCCATGACATGTTGATCGTCTCTCCGCATTGCCCATCTTGACCCAACTCCTTAAATCCGTCTTTCCTCCGTAGCTCCATCAAGGCACTCCCGTATCATAGTATCAGGAACTCTATCATCTATGCGACATTGGCTTATGAAACTGCACTACAAACCTATCTATCTATCAGAGTCTCGTGCACCAGTCCCTGCCGTGCGCCACCTGCCACCCACACAGCCCTGTCTCGACCGCCATTCCGAGGAAGCCTGCAATACAGATACCACCCGAGTCCGATACTGAAGTCGCTCCCAGACTGAACTCTCTATCGTTCTCTGCCACCTCCTCTCCGATCCTGCGGAACGTGCTGACATAGACGATTCCTCCGAGTAATCCTTCCCAGAATGTGATCGCGAAGACGATCCATATGTTCGGTAGGAATGGAAACATGGCGTGCATTGCCAGTATTGCCAAGTTGAGGCACTGCAAGAGCGAAGGAAGGTACAAGGCGTGTATCGTGACAAAGGGCAACGAAGAGCGCGATATGAAGACACCTAGCTGATATATAGCATTGTACGTCGGGTAGAAGGAGCGGTAATGCTCAAACGGTGTCTCATCAAGGGGAAAGAGCAGTGTAGGCGCGACACCTTGATTGATCGTGTACTCGGCCACGTATACAAGGAGCAGAGGCAGCATACTGAGGAGAGGGAGACAATGTTTAGCTTACCGTTCTTGATCACAACTACTAGATGATGGAAACTCACTATGGAAAGAAGAGCCTCTTGGCTCGGAGGAAGTTAACCTTGAGGTTGTGCCAGGTATCCGAGGACTGAGATGCTTGACTAAGCATGGGGGGTGAAGCTGGACGGTCATCTTCGACAGCGTCATTCAGCAGCGACTCGGTGTCTGCATCTGCGTCGTGCTGGGCAGCAGCGATGTAGTCATGACTTTTGGGCTTGGCCGGCAGCAAGACGAAGAAGCTGAACAGCATGATGACTGGCAGGAAGGAGAAGGCCAGCAGACTGGTTCGGACGCTAAGACCCAAGGCGCTCGTAGCCAGGACGTATGCGCCCGATCCAACCAGACCTGCACCACCAGTTCCTGAGCCCCAGGCCGCCAGACTGGAAGGGCCATAGAAGTGCGTCAGACCCAGGAAGCTAAGTTCCCCTCCGCCGCTGCTTATAGAAGCCAGTATCACTCCAAGCATCTTTACAGAGATAGAGCCTCCGTTTACGTTGGGGTCAGCGGCCGAGGGACTCAGTGCGACGAGCAGCATGCCGCATGTGGAGAGAGCGACGAATGCTAGGATGCGCAGATTGTAGGGCACGAGATGGATGTAATACGGAGCGGTCAGCTTGACCAGGAAGGAAGGCACGACATCGAAGAGCAAGACGAGAGACTTGGGCACGGCGGGGCCAACAAGATCCAGAGCGCTGCTGAGGATTATCACATAGAGAACGTTGTTGATGAGGCCTGCATGAGGGATCAGTTGGGAGATGCAAGGTACAAGAGGAGAGGTACAGGATGGGATCAGGAGACGAGATGCTCACCAAAAAGCCAGAATGAGCCAACGACGCGTTTGTCGACATGGCCAAGCATGGTAGACAGCCTTTGGCGGAACAGAACCCAAGACGACGAAGGCGCACCAGGCATGGGAAGCATGACAGTCGAGGTCGCGATGAATGTTTGGGCAGTTTGGGCAGTTTGGGAGTTAAAGTTTCACATGACGCATAGAGAAGCTAGTTTTTGGGTAGCGGCAGGCCCGAGTGGTGGCCCTTGTAGAAGCGCGAACAGGGAAGCCAGTCCAGTCTCGCCATACCTGACCTTCTCCCAATAATCCCGACCTAAGACTTCTTTGCGCTACTCGAATTTTGCTGCTACTCGCACTCGCACTCGACTGGACTCGGTCGCGCATCTGTTCCCGAACCACGCTTGTGCCAGCATGTGCAAGCCCGCAGACGTCCATGGTAATGTCTTTGTCGATTAAATGTCTCGGACTCTTCTAACACCGCATTCTCGTGTCAAAGATGGATAACCGACTACCACAACCCTCGTCTCAGCCCCTCGCGGCTGCCTCCTCGGCCACTCCCCAGCCCTCGTCCTCGTCGTCGTCGCATACCCCATACCACACGCAAACGGCGCAGCCACCAGTGCAGATGCCTTTCTCGGATCCATTTCACACGCGCGACCCGTTCATGCCCTCTTCGAATCAGCACGCTAGACGCGACAGCTACAGTATGGGCCCAGCACCTCCTGCAATGGCGTCACAGTACGAAAGAGCTTGGAGCACACAGCCACAAGCACCAGGTACGAACACCGAGTCTTTGTCTTGCCTGGCAGAGCGTCGCGTGGGTCGCTGTCGCTGCTGCTATGCATTAATGACAGCTTGAATCGCAGGGTTCAGTCAGCCAGCAGCCACGCGACCGTGCGTTTCTGAAATCTGCCGATCGCCGGGAAGCCCAAACTCTAATCCGCATGGTCAAGTTTTTCTAACCCCGGATTCTGTAGGAGTAGCGTCCACCCAGCTGAATCACCCAGCCCAGCACCAACAACTCCAACAAGTCGCTCATCATAATCCGCATCCTCCCACCTCCAACACCGCCTCGGCGCCCGTCTCTGCGCATATGTCGGGTGCTCCGTTCCCCTACGATTCTGCACGCCGTCGCTCCGTAGGCAGCGAGCGCTATCCCGGAGGCATGTTTAGCCATGGCGTCAAGCTTGCTTGTCATCAAGGACATGGGCTGACTCTGTCACAGCACCGATCGATCCTCCTCCACCACCCGCCTCGTACTCTTCCCGCAACATGCCACCGCCGTCACCCACCTCGGGTCCGAACACTTCTGCTTTTTCCATGCCTGCGCCGCGGCACACCCCGTCCGCCTCGCCCTACGTCGGCTCCAGAGAGCTGCCGCCCTTCAGCTCGAGACACGGCACAACCATGTCCATATCCTCTTTGATCGGTGGTGATTCATCGCGACATGGAAACCTCTCGCCCAAGACGGTTGCAGCTGTGCCATCGCCCCCGATGAAGCCTACACGCCCTCCTTCTCCGCAAAGAGCTCGCTCAGCTAGCACAAGAGCCCCGAATGGCCACTTCCCGCGACCACACAGTCCCACTGGCATTATCCAAGCCCAGCACCAACAAGACATGTCTCAGCCATTCCATCCAGCTGGTCCTCACCAACCTCCGCACATGTCTCAACACAATGCTGCGCCGGGTTTCCGTCCCTTCCAGTCGTCTCCACCATCCGCTCCTCATGAAGAACACCAACCTTACTCTGGGCATGCGCCTTCGCGCCCAAACAGTCAGCCTATGCACGCTCACCTCGACCAAGAGTTGCGAAATCGTCAAGATATGCACGACCGACCCCCACCGCGTCATCCTTCCGCCTTCCCACCCTACGTCGACCACATGGGCAGACCCGGTCCTGCGTCGCAGCCACCATCAAGACCTGACCTCGATCGACAGGACTTCAACGGGCACGGTCATCATCTCCCTCACACCATGTCGCACACAGCCCGCTCTACACCTATACCTCCACCTCCACAATCCTTCAACCGTCTCAACTTTGGCTCTGCGCGAGACGAATATCCTGGTCTTTTTCGTCCCGCAGTACAGATGCCCAGTAGAGAAGAGATGGATCAACGTAGCCCGCACAACGAGATGCTTGGTCGGCCCGATCACAGACACACACCCGGTATGAATGCCATGGACGACAGACAAAGGCCAAGTGCCGCACACTACGCCATGTATGGTCCACCGGGCTACGAAGCAAGAGAAGGAGAAGAACATCCATTGCAAAGAGCCTTCCTAGGTGTGGCATCAGAGATGAGACACAAAAACGGACGTGCGTCGCCATTGCCCCAGGCAGTCCATGGAGCACAACCAAGGCACACCGGGCCTGGAGCAGATCCTGGCGTCAAAAGTGAGTTTGGTCGAATGTTTTCGGGTCTCGGCAGCGGTGTTGGTAGTAATACTCCCACAGCCGGCATCGCAACCCCTTCACGCGGCAGTCCTGCTAGGCAGGTCGATGCCAACGACGACACCGACAGTAGAAAGGCTAGGACTAGATTAAGGGAAGATACTCGGGAGGACAGTGATAGTGTGGACGGCAGGAATACACCGACCGCCAGTCAGAGGGGTAGCAAACGACCAAAGACGGCACATGCTGCCACACATCATCACCACCATCACCCCCACGCACATCAGTAAGAACTCCAAGCACTCTTCTTGACCGACCATGCTGATACTGACAAGACCCTCTAGTCATCACCACCACCATCATGGCTTGCCAGAAGAGCAGATGCCTCATGCCGCTGCCCCCTTCCATCCTCTCCGCTTCCCCTCTAGCGCCAGCACACCGCAGCAAGCTGCTGTTGCTGGTCCACATCATCACCACCATCACCATCATCATGCCGTTCACGCCCATCCGCCTCACCACCACCATCACAACGTGAGACCTCCGCCTATGCCTTCGACCCGCCAACCTCAAACCACCATTTCCAACCAGGAGTTGCTTGCATCCGTGTCGAGCCTGCCACAGAAACATCTCGGAAGTCATGTCTACACCACTAAACTCAGCCTGCCTCCGAGGGAGTCTACTCCGCTTGACTTCAAATACCACTTCAAGAGCGCTGTCAAACCCATACCACGCTTCGAAGACAAGGCCAATTGCACCTTCACCGTACGCGTACCTCGCGCCTATCTTGGAGCTTCTAATGCGTTCGAAGAAGACAGCGACAACGTAGCTGGTGGCCTGGAAGAGATATGCAAGACCCGCGCAGTCTGGGGCTCCGATGTCTACGCCGACGACTCCGACCCTGTAGCCGCCGCTGTTCATTCGGGCTGGATCCGTGGTGACTTTGGCGAATACAACGAGGATCTTCGCGAGCTATTCAACGAGGGCACAGACGAAGCTCTGGAGACTCCAGAACTGGGCAAAATCTACACGGAAAAGCCCACAAAGCCACTGCGCACATCGACGAAAGCAGAATTGCACATCACGGTGCTCATCTTGCCAGCCCTAACCCACTACACAGCTTCGACACAGAACTTCCTGCGCTCTCGAGAATGGGGATCCGACCACGACGGTGTCAGCTACATGATCCACTCGATCGAGTTCGTAGAGGAAAGCTCGACCAACAGATTCACTGAACGCAGTGCAGCTGCCAAACACCAGCGCATCAGAGACGATCTGGCTCGTAGGAAAGAAGCAGCGGAGAGCCTGCTCGGGCTACTGCAGGGCTCCACGGGAACCATGACGCCGGCGAGCTCGAATGTCTCTGTTGGCGCTTAGTATAAATTTATGACTAAAAGTAATATCATTATGTTCGGAATCTCATAGTCTTTCGCCAATGAGATATGAGGTATCGCTCTCTACTCGATGGTAGCGAGTACTGTGCCAGCTGCTTTTTTGATATAGCTCAAAGTGATAATATTAAGACCTTATCACATCTTCACAAGATGGGACTCTTGTTGCTCTCGCGGTATCGAGAGGCGACCTACGGATACGACCGTCAGATTAGCTGCTTGTAGTTAGCGCGAGAGTTTGCGTGCCCGCATCGGGTCAAATTTTCACGTGGGAAGCTCGATTTGGCGGGCGTGCCCTTTTCCGTGGCCAACACTTCCCAGAGCCTCTGCAGTAGTATGAGGCGTTGCTTCCGACTGGAAGATATGATCAGAGGCTTAGAAATGAATGCTATCCTCTAGGAAATGGAGTTCGATATTGCGAGGGCAAGTGCGGATGGGTGCGTCAGAGGTGGGTGGCTACTTGTGGTTGGCTGTGGCACTCGATGGGGAAGGAAGTAGCATGGCTTGAAGATGCTGTTCTCATTGTATGGATAGCTAGGCGCTCGCTCTGGTGAATGGGTGGCTTAAGAATGGCTTGAACAGTGGTGGGAAGCCTGGCCTTTTTGCAGGTGAATAACGTTGGACTATGAGTAGAATATCATAACAATCACGACTTTGTGGAGAAAGACAACACACAAACCTTCCAGGAGCGGAGAGGGGAGCATGGTTGGTTGATTCTAACCATGCAGTCTGGACTTCCAGAAAGAAGCGCAGCTCTTCCAGAGATTAGAGGAAGGCAGCGAGGTTCGTCGATCAGTGACAGTCACAAAATCCTTAGGAGACAGGGGAACAAAACAACTCTCAGTGTCAAATGTGGCATTAAATTTCTACATAAGGGAGGCACAAAAGAAAGGGAGGAAAGATTGTTTTTGCCAAATGCTTATCGAGTAACAGCATTTCTCTGCTCTCCTCCCCAAACAACTGGATCCAAGACCTTGGTTTGCTAACACCTGACCTTTGAACCCGTGTTGCCAATTTTCTCCTCTTTTTAAACAAAGATAAACTCCCAAGAACGCCAAAATAGCCGCAGAGGCGGTTGCATCGAGACTCTTGCGAGCAAGAGCCAATGCAAGCGACTTATGAAAACCAACCCAAAATCCAGAGGACAAGGATATTGCATTTTCTGAAAACAGCCGCACTCAGGCCATAATCTATCAAAATTTTCAATGAGCAATGCGTAAGTAAAACACATTGTCACGATCATAACGCTCGTTACCAGTCAGCAATTAACTGAGCTCGCAGTATCTCACTCGTTTTTCCCACAGAGTAAGTCGGTCTAAGGGGTATTCGCGGGAGTGTTAGGAGCCAGGCGAGTGAGCGCCATACCCCATATGTCCGGTCCATAGTCCCGGTTTCCAATGATGTTGCTGCAAAAAAAAAACACAACACAGTGCTTCGGTGTGTGGGCGATGATCTGGGTTCGCTCTTGTCCGAGAGGTGTCTTTTTGGTGCAACGCGGTGTGTGAGAGTTGTGCTTCCAGGCATCTCGTGTTGCCGTCTTTCGACATGTGCTTCATCTCGTGTTGGCGGTCACAGGCAGAAAGCCACAATCGACGGGCAAGACGAGCTCCAAAGTGCGAGTCGAAAGAGCGGCAAGACGAGGACAAGAAGGACAAGGCCAGACGTTGCGTAAGACAGCAAAAAGCGACGTCTGCAGACCGAAGAGAGAAGCGAGAAATGCATACCCATACAGCGGTATCTGAGAGGGCAGCGGGTTGTTTGGAATCGTCGGGTAGAGGGACGGGATGGATGGGGCTTCGAGTACCGGAACATTACCAATGTCGAAACTACGACTCTCATCCTTGTATGAAACGTGTCTTCTTCCTTCTCAACCAGCCTACAACTCATCTGCCAATTTGTTTCTGGGCGGGCGAGGCAACCAAAGGTCAAGCGGGAGGGTGAGGCTTGGGAGGAGTATTTGCTACTACCGGAAGAAGACGGATGTGAGGAATTCCGACAACGCAAAAGTAGAGCGCGCCAAAGCTGCAGCTCGAGACATACATCAAGAGAGAGCACAACACAGTGGCGACTCCGGTCAATAAAAACAAAGATTCTTTTTTTTCTTGTTAACATCAGTTTTATAACGTGCACCGATCAGACCAAAGACTGATCATCACGCTTCTTTTCTCCTGCGGAGGAGCGGCATCTGCTTAAGAAAAACAGAGCAGCATCAACTCGGGAGGAGAAAGAGAATGGGGACTCTGGAACACCAAAACCAGGTCTGAGCATATTTAAAGTCTCCCTATATGCAGGTGTCGACCATTGTCCCGTAGCCCACGGGTGACTCAGAAGAATTCACGCGGCCAACGGAATTCAAAAGGTCATGTGTGGGCCGATAGCCAGAAGGCTATCACCGGGCATGGTCGGCGAATGGATCTTGTGGTTGCAAATGAGCATTGCTCCTTTGCGGGCTTGCTGGAGAAACGGGAGACGGGTCTTCTGCAAAATTGCCATGGCTGCTGGCACGAATGTGCGTAGGTCGACGTGTTGCAGCTTCGACATTTTGGGCGCCAACGAAACCGACCTTTTCGCTCGGGCTGAAGCCAGAACTCAAGATTGGCGACGTGACGCCTGGGTAGTCGGATAGTTGAAACTTGCGAGGCGAGAGGGTGTATGATTGGCCATTGAGGCGGTTTGCTGAGTTGTCGCTCGTGTCGACGGTCGTTGCACTGGTTGCTTGTTCGTAGGTGGGCACTCGTGAAGAAATCGAAGAATTTCTGCGAGAAAAGCTAGTGCGTGATGCATGCGTGGCAGAGAAACTCTGCGGAGGCATACTCTTGAGCTCTTTGGGGTATTGATCGGTTGGCGCTGGTTCTTCGCCAGCATGAGCCAACATGTAACCAGCTCGGATAAGTCCGATGATCACAATCAGTACATAGATGAGCAGCACGCAGGTTGAAATGATAGCTTCCTGCCTCACAGCCTTTTCCAGTGAACGCACTACGACCAGAACCGCTCGAGAGATTTGATCGCCTGCGTCAATACTGTCTGGTTCCGAAAGCATTGAGCTGTTGCCGGAAGAAGTGTTATTGACTTTCTCCATGGTTCCGAGAGAGAAAGTGTCGTTGCTGACCATCGGAAAATCAACATGAGCATGATCACTGACCCAGGTCAGGCCTTCTTGGATGCCTTCAATCTTGAGGGTGATTAAGCAGTTCACAACTTCTTGAACGGGTTCTTCAAGGATCGTGCCACCGAAAGTAGCGTTGATCGCGTCATTCATCCCGTCGACAAAAAGGTTGAGAGTGTTGTTGACTGCTCCAGTTGTGGTATTGACCCAGCCGAAGATGTCTTCGTTGATTTTGGTATTTGTCGTATTGATAACATGGTTGGTATCAACAGCCCAGGCTAGGGAAGCATTGTTGAGTGACCATTGCACCTTATCAGCGAAAGCATCGACTTTTTGGGTGAGCTCTGGAACCTCTTTCCTGATCGCCTGGAGCAATATGTATTGACACAGGCAACCAAGAAGGCCGGCGATAGCAAGGCAAAGAACGAACAAGGCTGGTGTAGTCGTGGCATAGGCGACTGCCCACCTCACAAGTGTCCGCGCACGGGTCGATGAGAAGTGGTTCGAAACTTTGACTCCAAAATCGGCCATGTACGGACGCGAGACAATGTAGACAGCGTCCATGGGGTCGTTGATATGCTTGATAGCTCTTGCTCGCTGCTCTTGTAAACGCCAACGACGTATTTCTCGGTAAGCCATGGGGACACAGGCAAGGACTGCTGCAATGATGAGGACCGAAAGGAAAATCTTCTTGGCAAGCGTTATCACATCCGCGAGGTCATCAAAGAAGTCGTTGATGCCATCATCGTCGGAGCAAAACGTGAGCTTTTCCTTTTGCGGAACATGAAATATCGATCGGTTCATGGTGTACTTGCCCATCGTCTCATTGAGCAATTGTTTAACCTCTTCAAATGGGAAGCGAAGAGCAGTGTTCGTTGCGTTGTGGACTTCAGCAAAAGTCGGAATGGAGTTGTTTAAATTACTCAACCCTTTGTCGTATCCAGAAGGAAGTTGCAGTGCGTCGAGTTTGGCGATTGATGAGTTCAAGTTGATGTCGGGAATGTTCTCGGTTTTTCCGGTGAAAAAACTGCCAACATCTTCAATTGCGCCAGTAAATTTGTTCATTGCTTTTTGGAAATCTTCAACAGCATCCCCGAGTTCGTTACCTACGCCTTTGGCGGTGGAGTTCAAAAAGTCTCCAACGTCTTCTGCAACATCGATGGCAACGTGTAAGCTACCACCAACGGCAAAAGTGAAAAGACAAACGTAGGTTGAGGTGAGCAGGTTGATGTAGAACACAAACACCTCCTCGAGTACGGTGATGCTGAGCAGAAGCATAGACATTAGCCCGTTGATAGCCTTCTCGATTCCTGATGCGGTGAGCTCGTTCACGCCAGACGCCATGTAATAAGGCATGCTCGCCATAGCGCTTCCGACATTTTCCACGCCAGTACAAGCAGAGAGTGCTTCTCTTTTTGCGGAAGTCAAGTTCGTGTTCACACTTCCAATGGCGAGTAGTGCCCGGATCAGGACGAGAAGGATCAGAATTGTCCAACGGTTGATCCAAACCTGCGAGAGTCTAGCTCGAAGGCCAAGGTATGGTGTTAGGTATGATGTTTGATCGGAGGACGGTCGTGGTACATCTTGCGTAGCGTAGTAGTTCCGCATCTCATGGTCGCCAGCGGATAGAGAAGGAGGCGCAGCCGGAAAAGCATGCTGTTGGTTCTCTGCGGAGGACATGGTTGAGGTGACGGAGCGTGAATATCTGACCAGCAGGATATGCGTTAGTTGATGTTGATAGGACGGAGAGTGCGGCGCAATGATCCGAGTTGGATTGCTGGAAAGGTTGAATGTACAATAATGCAATCAGAAGCGCTTGTCGGCAGAAGTGAAGATACGAAAATGAAAGAAAAACAATAACGAAGTCGATTGCGGAGCGTACGGGAATAAAGACAATGGCTGCTTTTGAACGACAACAAAGAAACCCATGCATTGGCTTACCTGGTTGTCGGTCCTGGCCCAGTCGTGCGGCCACAGACCTCGCTGTCTGAGACTTAGAGCAAGGCTCCAAGTCAACAGTTTCACGCGCCATCCACTCGTGCCAGTCTCTATTCTGGGATATGGGAGTTGATTCCTGCCCAGAGTGCTGTCTCTGTTAGCGCCCTGTAAGAGGAAAAGTTGACGGATTCGTAAAGCTGCAAGTCGGGTCTTTGATTGGGCGGTTAGAGCAACGCGCATGCGCGAACAAAGAAGCCGCCCAACCCAAGGCCCTCATGTTCTGTCTATTTCGATACACCGAAGCATATTCAGCAGACAGAGCATGTCGACCCAGTTGTCGTTAGCAGGGCGATTCCGTATCTCGCCCTGGGAGACTTCTCGTCTACGCACGATGGCGAGTTTTGAGACGAGAAGCCCGAGCAAAAAACATCAGCGCCTCGCTGCCGCTTTATCGAAATGCATTCTGACGTACGCAGCCACATTGTGGCTGGGCAATGTAAGCAAGCCTGTTTACGCATGCACGTGCCAATATCTCAACTTCATCTCCCGAAAGCTTGCTCTTCCACAACCATCCCACAACAGTGCACAAACTTTTTCTGGAATTTACTCTGACCGGTAGGAGGTCAATCGTGCTGACATCTCAGTGGATATACACTATGGCTAAGATATTTCCATGACTTTTGATTATAGGCTCATATACTCGTCGTCCTTCGGAGATCTTGCATCACTCAGCCTCGGTCGGCAGTCTACTGGGACCTCTGTTCGAGATCTCAAACTCAAGTGCTGATTCGTTATGTATACAATACTTCAGAGTATTCTTGGGTTTGTCATTTCGCCCGCGGAAGCTAAGCTCCTGGCACCCCTGGCTCGTCACGCATCTCGCCTCAATACGTCAACCGCAGGCAGTATTGACCTTTATGGAGATATATCGTAGGTTTGGCAATGAGTCTGCAACGATAGGAGCTGCGAAAGCCCCTTGCACCACCATGAACTGACTACCCACACCGTCTACCGAACTCCAAGCTTTGATGATGGCATAGTTAGCTTCCATCAGAATGCACGATCTTGTTCGGGTGGTCACCGTGGAACTGGGGAGCTGAGAAACTGACAGCATAAGTGAGCGAAATTTGGCGGATCAGAGTCGCCCTAAGTGACGAGAACTCGTGCTCTCAGTATCGAGATAAGTGAACAGGAACTACAGGCAGCTGTCTCGATCGCTGCCTAGCCGTCGCTGCCTCACGTGATCTCAAAACCGGCGTTCGAACCCCGATGGAACCTTTTCTTTACACCGACGTCCAACATGCATTCCAACACCAAGAAGTGGAAGGCACCCAGAGTCAGAGCCCGTGAGGAGGGCCAACGTAAGCTCAAAGGCAGGAAGCATCTCTGCCCCGAGTCACCATTCTTCACAGAACACTTTAACTTTCAGCAACAAGCAACAAAGATGGCCAAGGAGAAAGAGATGTATCTGGAGAGACATCAAGCTGTCGACATCCCGATTAAGCCTTTCGGTGGCAAGATCTTTGCCCCGGTACTCCTTGAGATCTTCGACGAAGACTACCAATACATCAATGCTGGTCCTCTGGAGGGAAAGTTCTTACAGACCACTTGTAGTCCTGTGCTGTGCATGCCAACCATCTGGCAGAAGGACTATGAGCACAATAAATACTTTGTGTACCCTGCCGACGTATATGCCAACGCTCAAGCCACCTCGACCGTCGCCCTCTTTCCTAGCTTACAAGAGCTCAAATTCGAGGGCAATGACAGAATTGCTAGCAAAGACATTCATCGTCGTTTCTTTCCTGCCCCTCGATACCCTTGCAATCAGACTATGAACTGGACGGTCCGACCTTACCTGAAGCCTCACGAATTTGACGAAATCATGGAGAATCACATTCCCACCGAGGAGGAGATTCTCACCTACGATTGGGAGATTGGTCTCCCGAATGATGAAGATCTTCAAACCGGTCTTCCAGTTCCTGACAAGAAAGAGAACGGCGACTTTGAGCACACGACTAAGTCGAAGAACGACAGTGTAGGGGACACTACCAAGACGGAGAAAAATGATGCGGACGACACTACCAACGCGGACCCATACGACGGATGCAAGGCTGCTCGTCTGCTCGGTCACGACCTTCTCGCAGCTCTCGACCCTCAGAACGCCTATTTTTGACAGACGTCGACAACGATATACAGGTTGATATCACTGCATCGTCAGTCCAGTCTCACAAGTCACATCTCGACCTGCATCTACTCTCTCATTCTCACCGAGATCCTTTGATGATTCAACACATCATTGGTCTTGCCATTTTCTTTATCTTTTCTCATCATTTCCTTCACGTCCAACAACATCCACATCATCCTGACCTTTCACGAAACATCACGATTGTTTCACGATATCCAAGACTGCCCTCGAACTCAACATTCACGGCTCTTTCGATTCACGGCTCACGATTTACGACTTACGGCCTCATACTTTCACTCTTGTTTTTTCTTTTCTCTACACAAAGCGTTGTTCTTCATAATTTTTGCCCATACGGATGGCGCACGCTTCAAAGAAGCTCTCTTATCGCGATGCTCGAATGCGAGCACATTCATGATTCTCTACTTTTGCGCATCTTAATCATCTCCATTCTCTATTTCATGATATCACAATAGGAATTTGATACTTTCATGCTCAGTACTGGTCCGCTTCCTATCAGTCGAGTACGTCCACGTGCAAGGTATTAACGTATGTGAATCTACTGATGTCGTCGCTGATCTGCGTATCTGTATCGTTGCACGGAAGGAGACCACGATTGAGATCAACTTGTGAACAAAAGCATGGCCACCAGTCACTCGAAGGATGTACGTTGTATCCGAAGCTCTAGGCAAGTACGCGAAGATGTAAACATATGGAACATCACTTGGAATTTGGAGAACACGCAATCGAGACCAGTCATATCTGGAGGGAAACTCTATTGTGCTTCGACGACATGGCGCAATTTGCTTCGGACAAACAGCCCAACGACAAAGACGCCTGGCCTCCTCTACTCAATCTTGTCCAGAGCACGACTGGGACGGAGATGGGGTCATAGAATTATCCGCTTTGTGCAAGTACTCGAAATGATCTGAGGCATTGTTATATGTCTTGAAGACAAGCATGACTTCGTCCAGACCAAAACTCTATCAACACGAAGTTATCGCAACATCAGAAATGGGCCTGCATTGTTCTTCAAGACCTTCATACATGTATACAATCACAGTGAAGACGTGTTGCCGGTGGTACAAGACAGAGACAGGGTGATGGAGGCATCATGCCGTTCCGACGCATTGGGAAGTGTGTCACAGGTGCCCATCCGAGTCTCTTCTCTTAAGCCCTGAAGCGATGCAGTGAGCTATGATCATACATAGAGAAGCCTATCGAGTGCGACGTTTTCGGAGAGAGCTCACGAAACTCGACTTCGAGTCCAAACTAACCAAGAAACTGAGCATTATTGGTGCTGTGCTGTGACAAACATTTCCAAGCAGGGAGGCTTGAAATGACGACTCGTGCATGTGAAACTACGTCATGAGAAGCATGAAACTCCACCTCCTCCTTGGCTCAACTGCTCCAGATTGATTAACCTTTTTTACCTTGATAACATATGCCACAGATCATCTGAACATCAAGATGAGCATGTTCTCAAAACTCCCGTGGAGCTCAGGCGGCGAGCAACAACAGCAACATGAAGAGGAGCAGTCGCTCACATCGGTGTTGCCGACACCACAAGCACGAAGCGACCTTACCTTGCTTGTCGCCAATTGCACCGAGACGATGAGAAAGGGCATCACCGATACTTTCGACCCAGACCAGGTCGGAAAGATGGAAGACATGATGTCGAAGCTTAAGGTGGATGAGACCGCTCAGCAATCCGACAACACGAATGTCGCAGCCACCGAGGAAGAGAAGAAACGAGCAGAGGAAAAGAGGAAACAAGACGAAGAGAGAGCGAGAAGAGAGCAGGCAGAAAGGGAAAAGGAACTGAGTGGACCCAAGATGCAGGAATTACAGAAAGCCGCGTTACAGCACTTTGACGACTGGCGCGATTCTGTCCTGCTGCGTATTGGAGAAGTCGTCAACCAACGCGAGGAGGCTGTGTCTCAAAAGAAAGAAGCGCATGCGCAGACATCCCGCGTACCACCTAAAAAGGCACCCGAAACATCCAGATACGACGAAGGTGTCAGCAAGGCACTCAAGGAGTTGTGTCCACCCACAGAGACCCCGCTGGCGAAGCTCGAAGAGCAGCATCGTGCTTTGATCCTTCATTCAGTCTTACTCTTGCTGCTGAGCCTCGAACACTACTCGGCCTACTCACGTGTGCTTCTTCTGCACTTGACCAGTAGTTTGAACCTGTCTACCAGCTTCTTGGCCGATGACGAAAACAAGATTGCCCGCGGATTGCTGTCTGCTGCCGAGATGAAGGCTGACGACGAAACAAAGAAGAAGCAGGAAGACAACCAGGGCTCGAGGAAATGGAAGGTCGGTCTGGCATCAGTAGCGGGAGCAGCGCTCATTGGAGTTACTGGAGGTCTGGCAGCGCCTCTTGTAGCTGCTGGTATTGGTTCAGTCATGGGTGGTCTTGGTAGGTCTGACTTGTGACATTTAAATTCTGTTGTCTAACTATCGCACAGGACTTGGAGCAACTGCAGCAGCGGGATATCTTGGCACTCTTGCTAGCAGCTCTGTCATCGTCGGAGGTCTCTTCGGTGCATACGGCGGTCGCATGACTGGACAGATGATGGACGCATACGCCAAAGAAGTTGAAGACTTCTCCTTCGTCCCTGTTCGCACATACCACAAGCCTCGCAAGATTGACAAAGAGTTTCGTCGTCTACGTGTTGCAATCGGTATCTCTGGCTGGCTGACCGAGACCGACGAAGTTGTCGAGCCATGGAAAGTCATCGGACCAGAAATGGAAACCTTTGCCCTTCGCTTCGAACTACAGGCTCTACTCAACCTTGGAAACTCCATCACGACGATGATTCGCTCAGCAGCATGGGGGTACGCGAAGAGCGAGATCATCAAACGAACAATCTTTGCTTCTATGACCGCTGCGCTGTGGCCTTTAGGTCTTCTCAAAGTCAGCAGAATCATCGACAACCCGTTCAGCGTGGCCAAGTCCCGTGCAGACAAAGCAGGAGAAGTCCTCGCTGACGCTCTCATCAATCGCGCACAAGGCGAGCGTCCAGTAACGCTGGTCGGCTACTCTCTCGGCGCTCGTGTCATTTTTGTCTGTCTGAAATCTCTGGCTGCAAGAAAAGCGTTCGGACTTGTCGAGAATGTGGTTCTACTTGGTGCACCTACTCCTTCGACGGCAGCAGACTGGCGTCTGATGCGTGCAGTCTGCACGGGCAGGGTCGTCAACGTCTACTCGACCTCTGACTATATTCTTGGCTTCCTCTACCGCTCCTCGAGCATTCAATATGGTGTCGCAGGTCTGGAACCCGTCTCCTTCGTTCCCGGCGTCCAGAACGTTGATGTCACTGATCTTGTTGCTGGAAACCACACGTCATACCGTTACCTCTGTGGTCGCATTCTCCGCAAGATTGGCTTCGAAGACGTTGATCTCGCAGCTGTTGAGCAAGAAGAAAAGGCATTGGAAGAAGCTACCAAGGCAGAAAAACAAGAGCGTGAGCAAAACGAAGCCAGTACTAAAGAAGGTGCAAGCTCAGAAGCAGAAGTCAAGGAGATGGAGGGCAAAGTGCAGCAAAAGAATGAAGCTTCCATGATGGGTTGGTTCAAGGCCGGTGGTGCTTCGGCATCGAGTGCGGCCAATCAAGCTAAGAACTGGGTGCAGAAGACTGCTAGCCCAAGAACTGGAGAACAGGGTGCAAGTAAGGATGTCGGCGGTGCAGCTGGAGCTGTTGGAAGCAGTTTGATTTGATTGATTTCTAGCGTGCTGAGGTACGTAAAGGCAGCGTGCTGCAGTCACTCACGATCTTATTGAAGAAACATGACAGAGTGTAGAGTATGACACCATGAATGTGCCCTTGGATGGGTCACACCACAGTCACGTTCCCTACAACGAGGCAAAGCGATGTCCATGCTACAAGAATGTACAGCACCTTGCAGCGTCGGGACGAGTCCAGAGAAAGTCTTGACTTGTTATCTCAATGGATGAAGTCCTGTTTGTTGAACGCACTGTGCATTGCTATGTCTGGACCAGGAAGAACAATGGTCAATGGCTTTCATTCACTTTGAGAACGTTCACTCGGTGACAGGGAGTGAGTGCCAAGCCTTCCCGAACGCCCACCACATATCTAAAGCGCGAAGGTGCTTTGCTCCTCTTTTCTCTTTCTCCCACCAACCAATAATTTTTTTCTCTTTCGCCCACCCACCTTCCCTCCTCTATCCCTCTTCAGTTACTTACTTTAATTACAATCAGCCCAAGCCCGACCTGTCATTGCATTAGCGATAGATCACTCAATCAGGGAGTTCAGATGGTCGTAGGGGAAGTGCTTAACGCGAAGCGACAACAACCCTCCAGACGTTCAGTACCTTTAATTAGGTATACTGTTCAGAGCATGAGGAAATCTTCACTGCGCAGTGCCACTGAATCTGCGCACGACCACGTCTCCAGATGATGGTGCCTCCAAAGCAGCACTTCAGAGCATGAGGTGAGCTGCTCCCAGTCTTCGGTCTCATGGACCTTGACACTGACTCTGCGCAGATCTTCTACAATCACGCCCCATTCCGTCCAAGCGCAACGCCTCTTGACTTGTGCAACGCGCTGCCAATGGATGCGCTTGCTTACAGGAAGTGATGCCCTGCGAGCAAACCAAACGACAACTACTAGATCCACGTTTTAGCCGTGGATATGCACTAGTATGCCTCACAGGATGTCGTGTCCCTGTGAGGTTCAACACAAACTTTCAAACTCATAGATCCTTAGATCGTTGTATGTCGCTCATCCGTTTCACTCCCTACATCCCTGCTGACACATATTAGCCGCCCGATAAGCTGGTTCACCTTCTTCAAGGAGCAATCAGCCTACGCCCACATGAAGTAATGCCATGTGGTAGGAATTCTTCCGCGTAAGTGATTGACTAGCTCTTTCCCATCCTGTGAGCCTTTTGACTAAGTTCTACGTTAGTCTGCTACGCACAATAGTCAAGCGTGGTCCCGCGTGATCAACGCATCTGCGTCTGGTCCCTACAGGGATACTATGCGTTGTCTAAGAAATGCAGAAGCAACACCGACAAATCCTCCAGATGTTCGGTACCTTTTATTAGGCATACTGTTCGTAGCATGAGGTTTTCAAAATGCCCGACAGAAACCAGACTTCTCAGCCGACACTTCGGTCTTCGAGTCATAGCTGTTTCACCTCCGCCAAATCAAAAGCTGAAGACCTCGGATAACAAGGTCCTCCTATTGCCAGAGACACTGCTATCGACTCCCACCAACGACTTGTCTCTGGATGTCAACCACTTGAGGACCGAGACCATCTCCGCACGAACAATGAGGCATACCTCGCCGTGTGTTTTTCCCCGCCAACACGTCCTCCTTTCTTGACCAACAAAGCTCTCCCCCGTTCACCAACGTAGTCTTTCATCTTTCTCGGTGCGCACATCCCTGTGTCACTGCCAAAGAAAGCCGTTACGGCGTCGACATCAACCTGACCATAGCGACTTATCTGACAACACTCCACTGGAAAGCATTGCTGCTCGCGAAAAAAAACCTTCACTGTGTCCTGGAGATCAAGAGCGCGCTTCGACCGTCGAGCTCTACGAGCAACTTCCAAGCATCGATCAGTTCAAGCTTATGACCTTCCGCGCGGGATAAAAAAGCATTCTTCGTTGCATTTCTCCTCTCTTCCTTCGTCGGTCGACATTTCTCTCTGGAATCGCTGTGAAACAGTTCGGACCGTCACCTGGCTCCAGGACAGATGCACAAGCACTCCTACGCCCTTCTGCACGCGGCGTCCGTCGCCGGCCTGATCATCCTCACTACTGCTCGGAAAGCAACAGCGCGAGCCTCATGTCTTGTTCAGCCTGGTCCACTCCGTTATCTGCCATTTCGACTTCCATCTTGCAGCCAACCTCGTTCACGCGCTCTCCCTGAGATGACTCTCATCGTTGTGTATCCTTTCCCACCATCCCACTTTGCATCATCCAGCCTCCCTCGTCCACGATTTGAGTCGACCATCATTCCAGGCGGTCCTCGTCAGTACTCATCTCCCTTTTCTTTGCTCTTCCACACCTAAAGTCTCTTTTTGCAGCGCTCAGAGTGGTAGCCTCTAGCCAGACTAGTTGGCCTCAGAGTGCTGCACCCACGGGAGAAAAAACGGAAGGAGTATGAGGGACAAGGAGTCACTGGTGCGCGACACAAATGCCTCCAATGCGCAGATGCAAAGTGTGGATCAGGGAAAGCAGAACTTCCCGTCGATCGAAGATTTGCACGCATCCAGACACCCAAAAAGAAGTAGCTCGCAGCCCATCGACTCCTCAACCTCGCCGGCAACAGGCAGTCCTCTGCCGAAGACATCAACACCGTTCTCTTTTCCGTCGGTGTCGACGCTGAGCGTGACCGTCTCGAGAAGCTCATCTCTGAACTTTCTGGCAACGAGCAGCCTACCGTCTCCTCAGCCTCGCCGGCAACGAGCAGCTCTCTGCCGAGGGTATCGAGTCCGTCCTCTGCTGGAGGAACAAGAAATGCCGCAGAAAAACCAGGGTAGAAAACGTCCACACAGCCTACCTCCTCCTCAACCTCGCCAGCGACAAGCAGCCCTCTAATGAGAACATCAAGTCTATCCTATGCTGGAGAACAAAATATCGGCAGAAGAATCAGAAGCAAGATCGTCCACGCAGCCCGCCTCCTCCTCAACCTTGCCGGCAACGAGCAGCTCTCTGCCGAAGACATACAGCTCGTCCTCTTCTCCGTCGGTGCCAACGCTGAAGGTGGCCGTCTTGAGAAGCTCATCTCTGGCGACAAGCAGACTACCTCCTCCTCAACCTCGCCGGCAACAAGTAGCTCTCTGCCAAGGCCCTCAATCTCGTTCTCTCCTGGAGACTCAAAAACATCAGTAGAAGAACTAAAGGAAGAGCCGTTCTCGCAGCCTACCTCCTCCTCAACCTCGCCGGCAACGAGCAGCCCTCTGCCGAGGCCATCAAGTTCGTCCCATCATGGAACCTCAAAAGGTGTCAGCAGCGGCATGACAAGAAAAAGTTGCAGAAAGGGTAAAGGAAAGAAAGTGTGATAGTGGAAGATAGTCTTAAGGAGGAGAAAACGAGGACTACTAGAGGCAAGTATGGCAAAGGGAAGGACTATGAGCTTTAGAAATCCCAGACAAGTCTTTAACATACAACAAAAAGTCTTCCGTCTTCCCCTATTCGAATAACGTGTGACGAATGTACGTGTATATAAAGGCAGATGAGTGAGTGCGCTGCTGCAACAACAGCTTGTTGGACAGTTTCTCAAATACTTGTGTTCTGAGAAACTGGTTCGACAGCCTTGTCGGGAGATAGCTAGGAACATTGGGTAAGTTTTGCAATGACACAACACAGAGCGAGAAGTTCACGGCAGACAGATTAGCGAAGAGTGTATACTCATCTGGCACCGAATTGAAAAGTTTGTATATACAAGTCATCTCTCTCTGTGCCTCCTTTGAACAGGAAAAAGGGAAGAATGGCTAAAATGCTGATGAAAAGAAGGTCTGGTCGACCACTCTCGAGGAGAAAAATGGAGAGGCACTACTCTGCTCTACAGTCTCGTACAAGACAGCAAGAGATTCAACTCTGCTTGCCTTGCTGATAAATTCTTCTGTTAGCAGGGTTGTGTGCGTTCAAGGTATTTGATGTTGAGGAGAAAGCAAAGGAAGTGCTTCTCATCACTTTGAGTCAGTGGTCGCCAGCATGTTCTGCACATCCCTCATCTTTTGCTTGAGAGCATCATGTTCCGCATTCAACTATTGGTTCTCTTGTCAGCATCATCCTTTTCAACCATCACAAATCACGGGTTGCAAGAACTCACCTGCGCAAACATCATCTTCGTCCCCACCAATTCCTGCTCCATTTCCTGCTGCTGCTCTTCCAGTGTTCGATTCTGCCCCTGCACTTCTATATTTCTCTGCATGATCGCATCCATTTCACCCTTCAACTTCTCTTCGACTTCTTGGGGCTGTTTATCTACCATCTTCCTCAATTCCTCGACTTGCATTTTCAAGGACTCGTTTTCGTCGAGGAGGGAGTCGTTCTCGACTTTCGTGCGGACTAGTGAGGATGCGAGGTCTACGTGCTCGGCATCGGATTGCTGAGTGCGGAGTTCGAGTTTGCGGACTCGTGAGCTGAGGTTTGCGTTTTCGTTGCGTAGGGACTCTAATTCGATTTCTCTGTCTTTCTCTAGACGGGTCTTTTCTTCGAACTCAGAGGTATAGGCGGCGAGTGTTTCGGGTGTGATGGTTACGGCACAGGCATCTCGGACGAGTTCGTCAGCGCGATAGACTTCCTTATCTGTTGCACCGGAGGTGGAGCCGAAGAAACCTGATTCAAGGATCGAGTTTGCGGAAGGCGACTTATCGATGTAGACGTCAAAGAGGCGTTCTTTGAGGTGAGTGGACAGTTGGACCATGTCTTTCATTCCCAGTAGCGTTTGGGCGTTGCGTTGCATGAGTGCGATGCCGAACTTCAAGATGGCGCCTAGACCTTCGCTGAGCACGAGATCATACACGCGGAGTACGAGTTGGAGAGGGAAGCGGTAGGCGAACAGAGTGAGGAACCATTGCGTGGCGTATAAGTTCGGAGGAACGCCACGTCTGTGGAGATGGCAGTAGAGTGCTGGCTCGTAGTCTTCCAATAGGCGCTCAAACAGGTAGAGATGTAGATGAAGGCCGGTCATCTCAGCAGTGAACAGCGATCGGAGGTTGTACTTTGACATTAACCGCACGAAGAGGGTGAATGCCTCCTCTTCTGGCATGTTGAATAGTAGAGGCATGGCAATAAAGTTCATGCCCTGAGCGTAGCCAACAGGTTCGTCATACAAAGCATATGCTTTGCAGATACCGTACAAACCATCCTGAAGACCTGCGCTCGCAATGTACTTGGAGTACGCTGTCCGGGCACCGAGATCGCGTCTGATGGTCTTCTCGAGCTTCTGCAGAGCAGCAGTCTCATCCTTTGATCTGCGCTTCCTCTCTGGTGATGTCGAAGACTCAGTGCCATTGATCTGAGGAGAGGTGGCTGCAGAAACATTTGAGTGCACAGAAGAGGCGGAGGAAGCTATCACTTCTGCGTCACCGTGGCCGCTAGTACGACGAACAGTAGATGCGGAGATAACCTCTTTGTCAGTGCCTCTAGCGACCAACTCTTGGTAAACCTGCTCCAGTTCATCGTTCTTGCTCTCTGCCATGACTTGCCATACTACACCACGAATGGGCTGAGGAATACCATTAGCGATAGCGCGATTGAATTCGTCTCCACTTGTACGCGCGACAGCTGAAGGACCTTCGTAGACAACAGACTGCCAAAGATCCCAATTGACCGCGCCCTGCTCCTCGGATGGTCCAGCAGCGTCTCCAGAAACAGTTCCAGGAGGAAGCTTTGTGGTGGGTGATGAGATGGCGGAGAAGGAGTTTGCTCGAGGAGTGAATGGAGGACTTAGTTGTCCATCCTCTTTGGTGGGGCTCTGTAGACTCCCAGCACGACCCTGGCGGCCTTGAGGCAGAGCCAGACTTTCATCTGTCGATATGGCTGATTCGCCCTGCAGTCGCAAGATGTGGAAACGGTCTTTCAAAGTAGGTGGATGGGAAGCATCGTCATTCGAGTCGGGATTCGTTGTCAAGCTCTGCAGTGACGAAGCGGTATTCCTCCGTGGACTGGTCGGTCTAGAGGGAGATGTAGCTTTTCGAGCTCGTGAGAACCAGGCAAATGGACTTGAGACTTTCCGTGTGGTAGGAGGCTTCTCGACTGTGGGCGAGACTATGTAAGTCTGCGACTTTTGAATCGGAATTGGTGGCGGAGGAGGGTAGTTGAGAGTGGGGAGGTCACCAGATAGACCTTTGACAGGCTCGTTTTCGGTGTCTCTCTCCGGTAGGGCGGGTGGTAGCTCGGGTACGGATTCGAGGGTGTTTTGACGGGATTTGACAGCTCGAGGCATGTCGTCTTGGTCGTTCTCGGGTGTGAGTTGGTTGATAATGTCGATGCCGGATCGCTTGTCTTGGGCTCCTGCAGCTGTGGCGGCTTCGTCGTTCATGGGGATGGGTGTCGCGTGATGGTCCCCTTGTGCTGTCGATGGTCGGCTTTCTTGTGCAGTTTGTCCTTCGCTCTCCAAGGCAGACTCTTTCTCAGCATGTGATGTTTCGGCGAGGGCGTCTTGGATGTCGTCCGAGTCAAATGCTCCTGGCGCAATAGATGTGGAAAGGCTGGGTGCTGTGTCGTTCAATGGCGGCTCGCTGGTGGCTATGCGAGAGTCATGATCGGCATTGTCTCGGTGATGCGAGATGGTATGGTTGGTTGAGTCGTGCTGTTCGGCATGTGCAGCGTCAGACGGGGTCGTGTCGGGAGCATCTTCGAATGTGTCCTGAGAGCCATCAGTCACGGGCGGACTCAGACGCGAATGGGAGCCAAAAGCAGACAACAAAGAGAGTTGATGGTGTGGCTAAGCGAGGAACTTACTGTATCCCTGTCGTCCTCTTGGTGGGTGTCGGCATGCGCTGGCTGCTGCAGTGTGTCGTCGTTGTGCTTGGGCTCAGTCTCAGACATGTCGTTCTAGCTAGTGTATGTGCAAGAGAGTGTCTGCGATTCGAAAAGAGATGCAAGTCGTGAGCGGGCGTGATTTGCGTCGTATAAAGTGGTTGGTCCAGGCTTTGTTTGTCGACGTCGGTGTCTGGATGGCTGGTCAGACTCTAGCTTGGGTTGCGTTCCTGAAGTCTTGGAGGTAGGGTGTGAGGCTGGTCAAGTGACAGCTCGGAGCTCTTCGTTGCTATCCCTTTATCGCGACCGGTCTAACGCTTCTCTCTACTCCTGAATGAAAATGTTCTTGCATCTGACAGTTCGCAGCAACCGCCGTTGAAGCCATGCTAAACACACAAACCCGCCCCGCAGTCCATGTGGACCCTGCTGTGCGTATGATAAAAAACGTCTAGCTTTCGCAAATGAACAACATTGTTCGAGTCCGCTGCGTTTAGAAGTGACACGTTCTATATGCCTTCCCCCTTTTCAACACACCATCTTCGTTGGCTCGGTCAAACTTGAGAGCCGCATTGCACCGGCATAGCCAACGACCATGTCCGAACTCGACGTTATCTATATATGAATAACACGCGTCTCTGCGTATGTAAGCAGTCCTCTATGCGCATAAAGAGTCTCTACTTTCATCGTTTCTGCTATATCTTAAGCCTTACTACCTACGTCTATAGTAGCTTGCCTCTGCTACTGTCTCCCACCATGTCTGCCACATTCTTAGTGACGCATCTAACTGCCTCTGCCAGGTTGCATCCTCATGTTCTGAATGCATTCCTGCAAAATGGAACCCTAGTAAGCCATTGGCATATAACTCTAGCAGCCCAGGAGCGATGATGCCCTCTTCTAAGTCTACTATATCACCATCGATATATAGGATGAGACCAGTATCGTCACAAACGACTAACTGATATTCTACCGATCTGCCGCCGATACAAAGGCGGCAATTCATGGACGAGGTGAAGCAGCCAGACATGCTTGTCGAAGGTCTTACAACCAAGGAACAAGAAGCAGGGAGAAACAAGCCTGATGCCCAGCTGGGAGATGGTAGTCTTTTGGTCCTCCAGATCGGGACCGCTCTTCGGCTCTATTGGTCAATGCTCTCTCCTCCGCATTTGTGCTTATCACTTCTGCGTCGTGAATCGGCACCCCTCTGCAGATGGAGTGGTACTATAGACATGTCGGACTTCTGTATCTATCCCTTACCGGGAACGAGAAGAGTGATAACCATAACTGTTGAGTATTGAGGCCAAGTGTTTGGGCGACGATTTGAGCAGGAATTGACGAGGAGTTGCAACGGGAGCGCTCCACTCGCTGCAGCCACCAGACAAGAAAGCCACTGGCAGTGACGTATGCGTTTTTGGCGAACGCGCCATTCTCGATGGCATTCCCAGTTTCGTGCGTCAATCGCGAGCTGGCCAAGGCAACGCTGTGTAGCATGTGGAGAAGCGAATGATACCTTGATCTAGCTCTTTCTCTCCTCTCTCTACACCACCATCACCTCCACCTCCCTTCCGGTCCGACTCGCTGACCATGGCGGATCAGCAGCAGCACGCCCCTGGTGGACACTACTCGGGCAACAACAAGATCCCCACCATCAACCAGTTTATCGAGAGACTAGATCGCGACAAGTCGACTCGCGACAAGCAGATCGAGGAGCAGAGAAAGCAACAGCTTGCCAACAAGAATGGCGATGCAGTCCCTCACCAGCAGGAGTCGAACCTGCACGCAAAGGAGAACCAGCAAAAAGTCACCGACCCAACCACCGGCAAGGAGGTAGTCATCGAAGATGTCAACAAGGAGATGGTAGATGCGGCCAAGAACCCCATGGTATGGGATGATGTACTTGATCTACGAGACTACAGCTTTCTGACATGCGGGCAGCTCTCTGTACCGAACGCGAATCTGGGAAAGCCTACAGTATGTTGCGCATACGATAACAAGCACATTACAAGGCTGACACAATCTAGACCGTCAAGACCGACCCGTCGCAACCAATGGACGAGTACAAGCACAACCAAGATGTCACCGCCCCTCCGGATCCTGTCGCTGAAGGTAGCACCTCAGACGTACCCATCCACGGCGAAAAGACCAACATTCTGTTTCACCCTACACCATCCGTCAGCTATGAGCCCTTCTTCGCTGCCATGGAGAAGAAAGCAACCGGTCTCTGTATTGGTGTCTTCCTTGCTGTCGTGTTTATCGGAAACATCTTTGGTGGCTCTCTCAAAGGCCTCATCCCTCTGGCCATGTGTGTGGCTTCTGGTATCTTCCTCTGGGCCAAGGAGGTCATTCGTAGTGGCAGAGAAGTCGAGTGGGACAGTGAGAAGACCAGAGGCAGAACCGTAAGTCCGCCGAGGAGCCGACGTCTAAAGACGTAGCGATACTGACATGCACGTTGCAGGCCACAGCCAATCTCCTCCCCGAATCAGTCGAATGGATGAATACTTTGCTCGGAGTCGTTTGGGGCCTCGTCAATCCGGATATGTTCCAGAGTGTCGCCGATACCCTCGAGGATGTCATGCAAGCATCCGTTCCCGGTGTCATCGAGAACGTCCGCGTTGCCGAAATCAACCAAGGCAGCAATCCCATCCGCATCCTCAGTCTGCGCGCTCTTCCCGATGAGCACATGAAGGATTTGAAGAAAGCGATTCACGAGGAAAACAAGAAGACCAAGGACCCGCAAGAGGCCGCTGCTGACGAGGAGGGTGGTGACTATTACAACCTCGAAGTCTCTTTCGCATACCACGCTGCTCCTTCTGGCAAGAGAGCCTCGGACAGAGCCAGAAACATGCACATGCAACTGGTCTTCTATCTCGGTATCAAGGGACTGTTTGGTATCCCTCTTCCCATCTTCGTCGAGCTACAGGAGTTAGTCGGTACTGTCAGACTGCGCATGGCCATGACTCCGGAACCTCCTTTCCTCAAGACTCTGACCTTTACACTCATGGGCGTCCCTCACGTTCAGGCCGGATGTATTCCCATGGTTGAGAAGGGTGTCAACATTCTCAACCTTCCCCTCATTTCGAACTTCGTCAACTACGCCATTGGCGCGGCTGCTAGCATGTACGTCGCCCCCAAGTCTATGTCTCTTGACATGAGGGCTATGCTTCAAGGCGACGACATTACCAAGGACGTCCAAGCTCTGGGTGTCATGTGGATCCGCATCCATCGTGCTGTTGGTCTGAGCAAGCAGGACAAGCGTGGTAGCAAGTACGGAGGCAGCGATCCTTACATCACCTTGTCTTTCTCCAAGTATGGAAAGCCTATGTACTGTACCCGTGTTATCACCGACGATTTGAACCCTATCTGGGAAGAAACTGCTGCGTAAGTTGCATCGCTAAATTGTCTTGATTCCTATGCTGACAAAAATATAGTCTTCTCGTTACTCCCGAGCTGATCAAGGCCGACGAGAATTTGAGTGTCGAGCTTTGGGATTCCGACCGTCACACCGCTGACGACATTGTCGGAAAGGTTGAGCTGTCCATGCAAAAGATGATCCAGCACCCCGGAAAGATGTATCCTCAAGTCTCCAAGCTTGCTGGCATGGACTCCGACAGCGAAATGCCTGGAGAGCTCCATTGGGAGGTGGGTTTCTTCGGCAAGCCTCAATTCAGACCTGCTCTTCGTACCGATGGCAAGAACCACGCACTTCCTGAGAACCTTCGCGACAAGCCCGAGCTCCAAGATGACAAGGGTGTAGCCAACACTGATACTGATGATGCCGTCCAACACACACCTCCGGACCCTCTATGGCCTAGTGGTGTTTGCAGCATCGTCGTTCACCAGATTGTCAACCTCGAACTTGATAACATCAAGGGTACAGAGGGCAGTCGCAAGGGCAGAGAGTACGAACCCGCCAAGCCTAGCGGCGAAGGTACCGACGAAGAGGGAGATCAACTTCCTACCAGTTACTGTACCATCCTCTACAACGACGAGTTGGTCTACAGAACTCGTGCCAAGGCAGTTAGCAGTCAGCCTATTTTCAACGCTGGTACTGAGCGATTCGTCCGCGATTGGAGATCTGCTGTCATTACAGTCACCGTTCGCGACTCTCGCAACCGTGAGCACGATCCCATCCTCGGAGTTGTGCCTCTCAAGTTGTCCGACGTCATGGAGACCAGCTCGCAAGTTACCAGATGGTACCCTCTCGATGGTGGTATCGGCTTTGGTCGCATTCGTATCTCTCTTCTCTTCCGAAGCATTGAAACTCGTCTCCCTCCCAACATGCTTGGCTGGGACGTTGGTACCTTCCAATTCCTCTCTGAGAGAATTACTGCAACTGGCTACAGTCATCATGCTAAGCTCAAGATGCGCACCGGTGGTTCAGTTGGTAAGCTACCACGAACACAATGTCACAAGACTGCCAACGGCCTTGAATGGGAAGTTCAACACAACGAGAAGAAGGAGCCCATACGCCTTCCTGTCAAGTACCGCTACCGCAGTCCTATTGTCTTTGAGTTCCACCTTTCTGGTAAGCGCAAGGCTGATGCTCACGCTGTTCTCTGGCTACAGCATCTGGTCGACAACGAATCAACCGAGATTGACATTCCCATCTGGCGTACTTCGGCCCCGGCAAGGTTGACTCAGAACTACATTACGGAAGACAATGCAGACAAGGCTATGCCTGGCCTGGAAGACCTCGAGGAGGTTGGTCGCCTAAGGTTTACTGGTCGCTTCAAGGCTGGTATGGATGAGAGTCACGAACACTTTGTGAGCGACAACGAGTCTCGCGAGACTTACGAGACTTGGGAGGCTTGTCTTGCTGAAGGCGTTCGCACAAGACTAGTTGAAAAGGAGATGCCTGATCGTGTGCAAGCTCTACACGAGAAGTCTCTCACAGAAGGCCGCGACATCCTCAAAGAGGAAGAGCCCGATGAGAAGCAAAAGTGGCTCAGTAAGCAAGGCACTGACTGGAGTGGAGCCTTTGGCGAAGACCCCAAGGCATACGTGGACTCGCAAGGCAGAAAGCGTCGCGAGCCTGGTGCGGAACCTCCTCTTCACGATCCTCACAACCCCAGCTCCGACGACGACAGTGACTCCGATGACTCCTCGCAAGATCTCGGTATCATGGACGCCGACAACTCAGAGAATCGAGGCGGCAACAAACGCGAAAGAGCAGGCAGAGAGTCATTCGCCACCGACACCACTGGCGGCAGAAGTTCCTACGACTCTTACGCCGGTACCAACTCCACATTCTCAGACCCCAACACCGGAGGAAGTATCAAGAACCACAACGCACAGAACAAGCGTACTGAGGAGCGCAAGCAGCGCGGCTTGATGCAGTGGAAACCAGCTCGCAACCTCAAGTTTGCCAAGGACGAGACCAAGATTGGGTTGAGGAAGATCAAGAACAAGATGACGGGTGGCCTCAATGGTAGACAACCCGGTGTTGAGACTGAGACTGGAACGTAGATGCAGCAGCATCTTTGCACATCACGGTTCTACCTTTCATTCTTGTAGTCCTCTTCTAGTTAACGTTAATTCCCCCAGAGTAGTATTCATATCATGCATAAACAATGCAGACGAATTATGTCCTCCCACAGTCGTTAGTCATTCTTTCAGTTGTGATTAGGCAGATCCATGATTCAGCACAAGGATTTGATGACCTGAAAGTACGACTTGTGATCGTTGTTTCATGTTGGCTTTTTTCTGACAAGTTTTGATCCGTGAGAATCAGTAGTACATTGTTTGGTCTATATCACATAACACATGCCCTTTCCTACCAACGCCATGCAACTTTTCGAACAACAAAAGCAGATCAATCAACAAATGTTCCCTTCTACGAGGCACGCATCTCTTGCTGGCCATCAGTACCGGGAATGTGCTCATCGGTTCTGAAAACAGCCTTCATGGCATCCTCAAGAATATCCATGCCTTGGTTGATCTCGGTCTCGGAGACGATGAGCGGAGGCACAAATCTGAGTGTGTTGGTTCCGCAAGTAATGATCAGCAGACCGCGTTCACGGGCAGCAGTGATCACAGGAGTGGGATCTTGAGATAGCTGCACACCGAGCAATAAACCACGTCCACGAACCTCGGTGATGACATCGGAGTATTTGTTCTTCAATTGCTCGAAACGCTGGCGGAAGATCTTTTCCTTTGCAAGCACGCCATCTTGGATCTCGGCGCCGGACAGACGGCCAACGATGTAGTGTGCAAGACGAGAGCCCAGAGGGTTTCCGCCGAAAGTGGTGCCGTGGTCGCCAGTGACGATTTTGCTGGAGACGTTCTCGGTGACAATGGTGGCGCCGATGGGGAAGCCGTTGCCGAGGGCCTTTGCGGTGGTGAGCACGTCGGGGTGTGCTTCCTTGGGGAGAGCTCCGTGAGCCCACATGGTGCCGGTGCGTCCGAGACCGCATTGGATCTCGTCGTAGATGAGGATGGCGCCGACTTCTGTGCAGCGGCGTCGGAGGGCGAGTAGGAAGTCGTCGGTTGCGACGTTGACACCGCCCTCACCCTGAATGGGCTCGATGATGACACCACAGGTCTTCTCAGTGACGAGGTCGTTGATGGCAGAGATGTCGTTGTAAGTGCCGTATCTGAAGCCAGGAACCATGGGGCCAAAAGGCTTCTGGTACTTTGGGTTGGGAGTGGCTGACAAGGAGCCCATTGTGCGTCCGTGGAAAGAGTTGTGGAACGAGACAATCTCGTGCTTGTTTCCCGATTCATCGGCGGTGCGACCGCATTTGCGAGCGAACTTGATGGCGGCCTCGTTGGCTTCGGAGCCAGAGTTGCAGATGAATGCTCGTGCCGCGTCGGCCATGGCGCCTGATTCGACCGTCTTTTCCACGAGCAGCTTAGACAATGCGCCGGTCCAGGGGTTGTGGTATAGGTTGGAGGTGTGTACGAGGGTTTGCGCCTGAGTAGAATATTAGTATGCGAGGATGTCGTCTGGTTCGACGAGAGCATGACTGACTTGCTGAGCGAGCAGCTTGGACATCTCGGGATCACAGTGACCCAGAGCATTGACGGCGATTCCTGATGTGAAGTCGAGGTATTGTCTGTTCTCAACATCCCACAAGAAGCAGCCTTCTCCCTTCTGGAACATGGGCGGAGGGCGGACGTATGTGGGGACCATGTATGGTGTAGACTGGCCTACAAGACGGCTGGTCTGCGAGTCCGAGGCAGGATCCGGTGTAGCTAGAGATGCTTCCTTCTGCTCATTGTCAATTCAGTCCATGGGAATCAGTCTCAGCATGATTGCGCACTTGAATGGCATTCTGGAGACCGGCAGGCAGGTTGGATGCCGTCGGCGAGGCATAACCACGGCGCAAAGCCAATGAAGGCTTGAGCGAGGCGCTCAATCGCGAAGAGCAAATACGGAAAGACATGACGACGGGTATACAGAAGATCAAGAACAATGCAGAGAGAACAGAAGCAACAACTCCAACTTTTTCCCCGGCCAGATGGCAATTGCTGCGTTGAGTCACGAAACTTTTCTTATCAAGGTGCGTCTCGATATGCAGCTGATCCTACGACAGACCCCGACCTCGGCTCAGACAAACCCCGACTTCGCCCTAACTTACCTTGATGCTGTACAAGTACTCTTCCCAAGACCCTTTAGTCTCGGATAACCAGCCGCATGAGCATTATATCCTGCAAGTAGACATCGTAGTCATCTAGCTGATTGCTTCACGTCGAGCGCAGATTATTGCTCGTTTGTGCCGTACTCTTTGCTTACTGGCCAGGGTTCCTCCCCAGCCGCATCATGACGTAGGCAGGCATATCTTTGGACACCTGGATGGCAGGATGCTTCCAACAATGTCTCTTGGCTCATTATCATTTCATTGCTCGAGCTAAAGGTTTGTTCACAATCCATGCGATCATGTTCATCTTCGACCAGGTCCACCAGCTGTCACAGATACAGGCGTCGCCATCAAGATGGCACCTCTTCGAGTGGTGCGATCTAGCAATGTGAGTGTACCACCTGGATGCATTGGCAGAGGACGTCGGTCGGATCACCAGCATCTCTTACTACCAGATCAAGTGTCGGCAGCCACTGAGGTTGATCTGTCAAAGAGAATCGACTTCTGCTCGAACAGTTTCAACCAAGAAGTCCTTCGTGGGTGGCACAATTCGTGCTAGTCAAGACATCGACAAACTCACGAAGGATCTTCCCAACAAGGTGGCCGACAAGAGCAACCAGGAGGTCCATGATCTACGAACGATGCCACCGACTCTCCTCTGCCTTTGTGTTTGCCTAGATACAGTCTCCATGCACAGTATCTGATTAGTCCATACGTCCATACAGAACACCGTCATTCGTCAAGCACTGCTGTCAGGACATGCTTACAGCTCAATGGACGCGGAAACTACCTTTCCTACAACAAACAACCCCAGCAGAAACGGCGGCCAGACTCATTCACGCCTTCCTCGATGATTTCCCGGATATTGATTCAGAGCAATATTTTGTCATTGACTTTTGCTCGGGAGCAGGAGGTAAGCAAGTTTGGAATTTCCGTAACCTTAGGCACTGCTGCGGAGGTACTTGTGATGTCACCGAGGCTTGAGCTGTCAAACTACACCATACTCTCCAGAAAAGAGATAGACGCACATTGAGAGATGTCATATGCTCAGATCTCCTTGGTCCTGCCTCTGTATTAGGAACGTTCGTGCATCTCTACAACTACATTTACCATAGACTTCCCAGACGGGAATACGCTTTCAGGACCTACATCTAACACCTCCACCCCCACAGGTCCAACACCCCTGATAGAAAAATCCATCAACGCCTCCCGCACCCTCACAAACCACACCCCCATCCCTTTCCGCCTCTCCGACTTCCACCCAAACCTCGATGCCTGGATGCCCCTAGCCTCCCGTTCCGCGAACCTGTCCTTTATACCTCAACCCGTGGACGCCACAGACACTTCACACGCACCTCCCTTAGTCATCTCCAAAACATCCTCTTCCACTTCTGAGCATTCTGGCGACCACAAATCCATTCATCTGTACAGTCTGTCCTTCCATCATTTCACCGACGAAGCTGCAAGCAAGATTATACAGAATACATTGGAAACAGCTGATGGCGTTTGCATCTTGGAACTCCAGGACCGGAGTCTAGGTATGCTGTTGCTGATGCTCGGAGAACCTCTTCTCCTCTTCCTGGTCACGATACTCTGGTTTCCCTTTCGCCCTTTGCATCTCTTCTTCACCTATATTTTTCCTGTATTGCCCTTTGTGCAAGCCTGGGATGGTGTGGTGAGTTGTCTACGCACCCGCAATTTCAACGAAACATTGCAGTTGGCGGAAAAGGTATTGGGAGAGAAAGCCAGAGTAATCAGTGAGGAGCACACTGCTGTCAAGGGAGAAAAAATTACAGTGGCAGAGTGTGCAGAGTGGAAATTCGTGGGAGTGAGAAGATTACACACTTGGCCATTTGGATACATGAATGCTTTTCTTGCGAGGAAAACAGTGTAGAAAGGCGGGGAAAGGGGCGCAGTAAGATGGTCTTGCTGTGTTTGTATGAGGTTGACCGAGGGGAAAAGAGTCGAGAGACATAAGGCGACGAGATTGATGGGGCTCTTCCGCAGCTCTCCTCTACCGATGACAACACAAAAGGTCAAAATACTTCCACTCCGGAAACCTTGGCGGCACTGTTTTCCCAGAACTTTCCCAAGGCCGTGCTAATGACTGCCACACCATTTCATAACCACGTAAGAGACCTGCTTGATCTCGTCCCCCCACTTGCATATCGACCAAGGCCATCGCACAGCTGAGGTCTCTCCTCCTGCAGGATCCAGGCCTATGCTCCACAAGACATCCAGAAGCGATCGAGTATTTGCTGCATTGAATCAACTCGGTGGCACAGATCCGTCGCATCTGTAGGCCTTTGCAAAGCAGTCTGACATTTGTCGCGAATGCCTCCATCAACGGTGTCGACAAGTTTTGTGCATCCCAAGCTCCAACCCCCAGCTTTGACGAAGTGCATGTTGTCACCCCCAGAATCCCTGTGATGCATGAGGACTTCTGGGAGCTGTGACAGACTGATTGTCGCTGGTCTGGGGCATGCTCTCTGAGTTGGAGTTTTGAACAGCGAGGGCATTCCTGTCGATGATCACGTCGGCGTCATCAGCAAAAGTGACGCGGCGGCGCTTGGGGCGAGAGGCGAGAGAGTCGATGTGTTGCTGGTCGCTGCGGCGATTGGAGCGAGAGGTGAGAGGGCTGGTGTTCTCCTCGTTGCTACGAGCCTGCTCGGGGATGAAAAGGGAGTCCATGTCATCGACGACGGGATTGGCATGCTGGTCAAGAGTAGTGATATCTCGGCTATAAGGAGTGGTAGCAGCCGCAATAGTCTCAGCACCTTGGTCGAAAAACCCAGCAGCAACACCCTGAACGTCGGAAGCAGGAGCAACATCCATCCGAGTCCAGCTGTCGGTGTTCAATGCATCCTCCTCCGCGATGTGCTGCTGGATCAGAGCATGCACATGAGCGCGACGAGCATGGAAAGCAACCAGATCCCTCCTGAACTGCTGCATCTCCCTGTCGAGTTGATCGAGTTTGGCGGCTAGCGCTTGCTCTCGAGCGTGTAGGCGCGCCATGGTGTGGTTGAATCTTGCGTGTCTTTCGTCGTCGGTGGCCATGGTGTGAACTGTGTGAGAGTGTGAGTGAGTGAGTTGGGGTTGGTAGCTGGTGTTGTTGTCAATGAGGTCGATTAGATCAAGGAACCTTCTCGAGAGTCGGATGAACAATCAAGGGACATGTACACAACACGAGGACTCTCACAAACTCCAGCACCATCGGCCAAATATCCGTACAAGTGAAAACAATATACGATATCAAGAAAAACTATAAACATCAAAACTCCTATACACCTCCTAGCATGCTCAACTTTTTGCTAAACAATCAATCACACACCTTCTCCTAAGCTCTACTAGCTCTGTTGCGGTTCTCATCCCTCTGGCCCTGGCCCTTGGGTGCAAAACGCCCCTTGTTGACACCGCCATGGCCACCACCTCTGCGGTCGCCAAAAGACCCACGACCACCACGAGACGAACCGCCTCTGCCGCCGCGATCGCCAAAGCCACCGCGATTGCCAGAGTTGCCACGGAATCCTGAGCCTGAAGAACCTCCTCTACCACCACGAGAATCTCTTCCGCCGCGAGAATCTCCTCTGCCGCCACGGAAGCCCGATCCGCCTCTACCGCCACGGAACCCAGAGGAAGAGCCTCTGTCGCCGCCGAGACTTCGTCGTTGGGGTTTGGCGCGAGCATCAGCGAACTCCTTGGCATCGACTTCCATCTCGTCGTCATCATCCGCGTTCTTGTTGCCCTTGTTCTTGAACTTGAGTTTGCCGCCTCTACCGCGAATAGCGGCATCTCTGCCTTTGATGGCTTCGACATAAGCGTTGATACCATCTTCAAGACTAGCTGCGTTGCCCGCGTCGTCAAACTCCATGATTTCGTCGTCGGAGTCGGCCTCGTTGAAGACAAGTTTGCCGTCCAGATCCATCTTTGCGGGTCTGCGCGTGGAAGGTGCAGAGCGCGATTTCGAAGGGATGGTGGAGGAGATGTTGGCGAGGGCTTTGCGGTCGAGCAGATCCAAGGGCTCGTCTTCGTCTTCGACGATGAAGGTGTTGCCGCCTTGAGCCTTTGCCTTGCGGCCCTTGGCTGCTGAGCGACCCAAAACCTCGTCGTCGGAGATGTCAGAGCCAGAGTCTTCTTCGTCGCTACCGTAGACTTGCTCGTCAAACTCTGATTCGAATTTGCCTGCTTTGCGACTGGCGTCATCGTCTTCGGCGTCGGGGTCGTCCTTGCCGGCTTCCTTCTTTCTCTTTGCGCGGTCACGCGATTTGCGGATGTTGGCAATGAGTTTCTTGTCTTCTTCCGGACAGTGCTTTTCTACGATTTCGACGCCGAAACGCTTGATCATGCGTTCAAAAATATGCTTGACCTTGAGTTTGAAGTGGGCCTTGTGCTCGTGGCTCCAGACCATAAGGTTGGGGATGAGGGTCGCCAGGCGGGGGCGCATGAGATCTGTGGGGAGGGAGAGCACGCATACCTTGACGAAACCAAGACATGAGCGTACGATTTCGCGGTTGGCGGATGTGAGGAAGAGATCCATTGTTTGGACAAGGTCCAAGATGACGGGCTCGGAAAGGGTGTTGCGGAAATCGTAGAGAAGGCGAGCGAGAGCAGTAATTGAGGCGGAAATCATGTGAGGAGTGGAACCGGCGAGACCAGCAGAGACCATGGTGAAGTATTCTTCCAGACTGGCTTCTACAGGAGCGGCGTCATCGGGCATGTGAGGAACCTTCGCGTTAACGACGGTACCACCTTCAGCCATCTTCTCACCCATCTGGACAAGAAGCTCGAAAGCGGCGGTACGTGCCTTTTCATTGACTTCCTTTGCGCTAATGACGACTTCGGACAGGATTGAGGGGATGAAGTGGAGGTCTTCCTTGGGAAGAGTGGGGATGATTTGAGAGATGGCGGTCAGACGGTCGCGGCGAGAAGGAGCAGCGGCCTTGGGACCAGCCTGGAGGAGGAGTTGTTGAAGGTCAGAGTTACGCTCAACAATAGCTGCGCGACCAGACTCAGACTCGGCAAGACGAGGAATAAGCTTGTAGGCCTTCTTTTGTAGTTGCGGGTCGGAGTCATTGTTCACAATGATGGCAGCCATGTTGAAGAGTCCAGCGAAGCTGTCACGAGGAAGGTAGATAGAGATTGTGATGACCAGATCCATAAGAGTGTGCGACATGGGAGGCATCTTGTTAGGGCCCTTGGTCTCCTTTTGCTTGTCAGCCTGTGTTTGAGGTCCGCTCTCACCAAGAGATGACTCGAGCATGGAAGCAACGCGGGTGAATGTCTCCATCAGCTCTGCCTCGGGGGTGATGCTGAGGTATGCGTTGATGGCTTGAAGGATGACACCACGGTATTGAGGCAGGGTTTCGCTGTAGACGTTGAACAAAACAGCAAGAATGTTACCAGCAAGGCCGGAAAGATGCTGAATATTCTTCTGTGCGTCAGCTTTGGAAACTCTACCCTGCATGACAAGATCCTCTTCGCCCTCGATTGAGGATACGGTCTGATTCGACTCTACCATGTTTTGCAAAGCTCTGCAAAGCTCGGTACGGAGCTGGGGTTGAGAGTAAAGAAGGTTGGCAACCATCTCAGCAAAGGTCTGGTCGAAGGCTTCGGTTACATCCAATGGAAGGTCGCAGTATCCAGGAAGAGTAGCCCAAATTTGTTGGACGATAGTCTCGAAAATCTTGATCTCCATGGTCTTCTCGGCAGCTCCGTGGTTCAAGACACGCTGGAACATGGCCTCACTGAGAGGGACAAGCTCGGCACGGAAATGGGCAAGGCGGGTGTTTCTGACTGAGTCACGAAGAATAGGCAGCATCCAGGCACGTCCGGGTTGTCCAGCAACAGGCTTAGTTAAGTTCAAGGGCAAGATTTCAAGAACGCTATCAGGTCCCATAGCGGTAATGGCCTTTCCGAGAACAGCATCGGCTTCCTTCTTTCCAGAGAAAGAGTCGTTTCCACGGAGATCACCAACAGTCTTGACGGCAGTGTTAAGGATACCCTGCGAGCGCCACTTCAAGGTGTCGAACATAGCACCAATCACTGAGAAGACTTCCATCCAGGCAGACTGGTATTTGATGCTGAGAAGATCGTTGACCTGGCTTCCAAGGTTCTCAAAGACCTTCTCGTCGTAAATTGAAGGCTCTAGGAGGACAGAGTCGGGGACACAGGTGTTGAGGAAAGAGATAAGACACTCCGAGGCAGAGATACGAATGTTGTGGGAAGATGAAGTGAGGAAGGCAGAGACCTGGGTGAAAAGGGTAGGCAGTTTTGCGAAAGTCTCGTCGGGGTCGAGTTGAGCGGCGACATCGTAACCTCTCGAAATGACGGCGATCCAAGGAGGCAGGAGTTGCGAGTCGTTTTGCGATGGCTGAAGTTCGCCGATAACCTCTAACAGACGGGGAAGCTTTGCAGCCGAAACTTCGTTGGCCAGACCAGCAAAGATGATCTCGAAGACCTCGAAAGCAGACATGACGAGGAATTCGTGGCTGGACTTTGAGATGGCGAGCAAAAGCTCACACAGCGAGTCGATCTTGCGGGAAGGCCATCCATTGGCAGCAGTGGCAATGGTCTTGACGAGTTGCAGGGCGTGCATCAAGGCAGGGTCGTTCTCTTGTTCCTTTGCTCCCTTCTTTGCCTTCTTGGCTTTTGCAGACTTCTCAGCAGCATCCTGGAGCAAGCGCATCGATGTCTCGGCAGCCATGTCGGAGGCGGGGTGATCGAGCGAAGGGCTGGGCGGAGGGTTCTTGAGAACGGTAGTCAGAGCATCTTGAGCTCGCTTGCGGACCTTGGGACGGTGGTCTGCGGCAAGACCAAGCAGACCGGCGACTGCGCGGCGGGGACTGAGAGACGAAGCGGGAAGAGCCCAGGCTGCAGCATCTTGTGCGACCAGCAATGATTCCAGACATCCAATACTTGAGCGCAACAAGGGAGCCTCTGCTTCGGGGTGTGTGAGGGCGGGGGCGAGACTGCCTAGGATCTGACTGAATTTGGAGCGCAAAAGCGGTGCGGGTACGTGGGGGGTGACGAGGTCGAGGAGGTATACAACGGCATAAGCGACTTCCTTGTTGGCCATGTCAAACTGCGCCAGCAGCGACAGGAGGGCGGCGAAGTAGGCGGTGGGTGTTTGTTCTGCATTTTGCGAGCGCAGAGTATCTTCGACTGCGCCGAGCACTACAGCCGTCTGTGGTCCTTGTCAGTTACTGCACTCTGGAAGAAGCATAAGACTACTCACCTGCTGCATGCCCGACAGCTTGGGCTGCGACCGGATCTTGTCGAGCCTCTCGTTCAACGACATGGTCGACATGATGTGTGTACAAGCAAGAGACTGGTCGGTCTGCTTCAGCCTCTGGCTTCGAGAGAACTTTCTGATCACCGACTTTCTTTATCGATAAGCGCACGGGTATCCCGTCCGTAGTCGACAGGGTAGGGCGAATCGTGACTGGAAAGACTACAGTAGTCGACTGTTAAACTACAGCGATCCGCTGGAAAGGGTCTTCTGCCAAGCATCCGTATGCTCTTCGATGTCCATCCGACCCTGCCCATCTTCATCACCGATAGATCTATTCTGATTGATATTGTCTTCTTGCTGTCGACTAGTATATCATGTTACTGCTTCGCCTCAATCTTACTTCTGCAACGGAGAAGCAGCAAGACTAGTACCCGATGATCAAAAGGGTGGAAGGAACATTCGACGAAGCCAACATAGCAGAGGCTGGTCGAGGAAGAAGTCGCGATGTCATTTTGCGAAGGAGGATGAACAAACCAAGAGATAGGGTATGATATCAATGGCGTATGAAATACTGGTCACGAAAAGACTATGTTTCCAAACCTCCATCCTCCACCTCCGTCCACACCTTGAAATCGAACGCGAATGTAACATCATGCTGACTCAGCCCTTCTCTAGGCTCGATGACCACATCAACCCTGACGGCTAAGCAATACTCCACCTCACATCTGATAATCCTTCCCATCATCTTCAACAGCGTAATCATCTTCGAGGTCGGGGACTGGAACGAAGCGGGGACCCTTATCGCTATCAGTCATGACGGCGAAGAAGGAGAAGTAGAACATGCTTACCTTTGGGATATCGATCCAGCCACTAGCTTTGATTCTGTGACTGGTAGTAGTGACTGTGCTGGCAGTAGACCAGCTTGAGCGACCAGTGATCGATGTACCAGAAGGTGCAGTGTTTGTGGTGAGATGAGAGCCACGAGTGGTGGAAGGAACTGGCTCGAAGCCGTTGCTAGGAGCTAAAGAGACACCTCCACTGCTGGACGAATGAGAGGGGATGACACTGCCGCCCATGCTCTGGGTTTTGTAGTGTAAGTAACGTCATTCGGAATATGCAGTTGGTATGTACTCACCGCCAGGTACTTTTCATCAGAACCTTCCTCCTCATGCTCCTGCTGTCCAGGCATAACGTTCTCGATCTCGCTGATGCACTTGCGACACATGGCAGTGTCTGGATCGTTTCTCTGGGTTGTGGAGAAGTGGTCAAGAGGGCGACTGTTGCCACATCCAGTGCATCTGAGATCCGTCTTGGGTGCGCCAGAACAGTCGTTGCAGATCAGCTTGTCTACGACTTTGGCGTCACCCAATCTGGCGCCTCTGTTGGTCATCAAGTACGAGGCATCCTTCTGACGGTTGTTGGCGAATGCAGCGAGAGGTCGAAGTCGTTCACACCTCTTGCACCAGACTCTGCATGATGTCAGTGTATGCCAGAAGATAGTGCCGTGACGGGCGTACTTTGGAGGCAAAGTGCGAGCATTTTTGTAGTTTGAGGGTAAAGAGCGAAGGTTCCTGGGAGTTGCGTCCATGTTGCCTGAAGGTAACCAAGATTCTGAATATTCTGTTAGTTAGTGAATCTATACACAGGTAGATGGAATTGTTGGATGTAAGAGATGGTGGTAGATATGCAGTGCAAGGAGGATCGTGGCAGTAAGACAGGGATATCTCACGGGATGAAGATGGCGAAAAGTTGCGATATCGTTGAATTGGAAAAGACGAAAAGGTTTGGAAGAAGGATGAGCTGTTGCCCGTTGCGCAAGCAAGGAACAAACAAGCAAGTCGGTGGTTAGAGGTATCCGAAGGTCGACAATATGCTCCGTTTGCCAATGTCGTTTGCTCGGCGTTGCTGAGACAAGACTGTCAAATTGTCAAGACAACCCAGCACATAGTCTGAGGTGATGCGTAGACAGCTGAAGATGTCAGTTGTCGTTTTCAGTAGATAGAAGTATCGAAGCCTGTGGCTGCTGAAGGGTCGTTGCTGAGGGTATATTACCAACCGACCCACGCAAGTGTTCCAGATCTGAATGTTGATAGTCAGAGAAATGTGAGAGCAGTAGAGTAGTCTGTGGCGATATAGCAAGAGTCCATGTCCTGTCAGTGATAGCTCTGCTCTTTCATGGTTTGTTCATAAGCTTGGTGTTACTATATATTGGAATTAGCACCGTACACATGAGACAAAACACGAACATAACCTGTCCCTTGCAGAAGTGCCTGCGTATTCCATGCAAGTAGCCACCAGAAAGGCATTTAAAAATGATCTGTCATGTTGCTGTGGCGGGTCTATTCTGAGCCCAAATCTTCAGCACAAGTTTCGAACATTTGCACAAGAGAACAGCTGCAGCAGCATAAGAGAAAAGAGGAAAGATTCATTATACAGGCCTCAGCGTCAAGACCCCATGCAGATATGAAGCCGAAGCCCACCACATTTTGCATCGCCATGCTGAGACAACCCATCAACCAGGTCTAATTTTGCGCTCTAAAGGATATATTGGTACAGGATGGAGGTATTGTTGGTGTCTGGCACATCTAAGCGGTCTCTTCCTTGAGGAAGGTGATAAGGTCGTTGCGGTCCTTGGCCTTCTTCAAGCCACCGAAGGCCATCTTGGTACCAGGAATGTACTTCTTGGGGTTCTCGAGGTACTCGAACTAGAGAAGGGTCAGCAACCACTGTGTGGAGAAGCATGTAACGAGTAACTTACGAGAGTGTCGTCACCCCAGTGAATACCCTTGCCCTTGTTGGCGTCGGAGTAGGCGTAACCCTCGACCTCACCAGTCTTTCTGCCCCAGAGACCGTGAAGGTTAGGTCTAGCGAGATGTTAGCATCCGAGTATAATAGAGAGGTAGAGGACATCTCGAGTACGGTTCGCTGTACGAGACCATACTATAAATGCTGTGTTTGAGGACACGTACCCAATCTTGTTACCCTCACCCTCCTTGAGGTTGTGGCACTGAGCGCAACGGGTCTTGAAGAGGTTGGCGCCCTTCTTGGAGTCACCTGGAGTTTGTTGTTAGTTGGAGGTTCTTTTGCAGGTAGCCATTGGTGGCGGCAAATCGGCAGCGATAAGCGGAAACACAGAGACGAGTCCGCGAGTCTCATTCTTTCGACGAAGACAGTGTCGGAAATTGGAAGCTGTCCAAGGCGCGGCGATCGAATGTTGCTCGTTCGTGATTCGTCTCGTGTGTCCGAGTTGCGGTCGAGGTGCGGTGCCGGGGATGAAGAAACCTACCAGGTGCGAAGCTGTCCTTGCCCATTTTGAAGAATATGTGATATGTGTGGAAAGATTAAAGGTATGTAGAGGTTGTGGCGGTGGTGAGAAGAGTGAAAGAAAGGCGGACGGGAATTTTGTTCGATGATCGCGGCGACCAAGGAGTTTCTAGGATAAAGGCGTCGTGCACCGACCACCGTCACCAACCAATCACCAGAGGCCAGAAAGTCAATAAAATGCTGGAAACTCGGGATGCCTCGGAAAGATTTCTTGATTTGAGTCGTTCCTTTGCTTCACCAGCGTGGCGATGCTCACCTCAACGTATCATAGACCCTTGGACTGTCAATTCCAGACTCGCAGCTCTAGCAAAATGCTTTCCTATCCTTGCTCGTCTGGTGTCACAGCGAGCTCATGACCTGTGAGCAAAGCCACAATTCAAAACAAATTGCCTTTGTCTTCGCTATTGCATGCATGGCTTGACGCGTTTTGACGTCGTGTCGGTAAAATCGCGTCAACATGTCGACTGCTTTAGCTTGAAAGCAGCCGCAAGATCTCGATCTGATAGATGATCATGATCCACGATCCATCATGTATTCCCTCGTTCGTTGTGGCTGAAGACGGCTCAACGCTTCCTCTGTGCGGCTCCTCCAGCAAAAGCCCATAGTTGCTTTCGCTATCGAGGTGTCTGTAGCTGAAGCACCCTCTTCGTTAGGGCCGATATCCCTACTTTATTCCGAAACATGAACCAAATACCCGAGATTCTGTATGGCAAGACCGGACAGAAGACTTGGTGTATCGTTGGTGCGTCAAGAGGTATAGGTCTGGAGTTTGTACGACAATTGATCGCTCGCGAGGACCGCATCCTTGCTACTGTCCGCGACACCGCCGCCGTTCATGCATCTGGGCTTTGGGCGCAAGCGGGAGGTGATCATGGTCGCTGTCAAATGTTGATTTGCGACGTTCTTTCAGAACAATCAATAAATGTATATTCGACCCTGCTTTCCTACCATTCCTTCTTTTCCTCGCTGTCGTTCCTGTCTTTCCATTTTATACTGCTCTTCCCATTCGTCTTGTGGACTGCATACACGCAGCACATCTCTTATAGTGATGGCTAACATGGCGTTGCAAAGAGTTTCGTTTCTCAGCTCGCCGCAATACAAAACCTGAAGTTGGACTATGTTGTTATCAATGCGGGTGTGTTGAGATACCCGAATGTAAGTTGTTGCATGTTTCTGTATTCTTACCATCACTGACTGTTGCAGAGAGCGACTGAATTGTGAGCTCAAGATTGTTTATACCATAGTCTGAACCAGGCTGACCAACAAGTTCTTTCGATGAGTTTGCTTTCCACTTGCACACCAACACGATTGGGCCAATCATTACCGCCCAAAGACTTCTCCAGACCATGATACCTATCGGCACCATCGTCTTCATGTCCAGTGACTCTGGTTCGGCACAGCGGTTTCTAGAGATGGAGGATGGGTAGGTACCTTCTGTCAAGTATTTTGCATCCTTACTCACCGCTTCTTCAGGTTCGCGGCTTACTCAGCATCCAAAGCTGCATTGAATCAGGCAATGCGACATATGGCTGCCGAGCTCAAGCGCAAAGACGATGATACCATTCTGATTGCAATCCATCCTGGAGAGGTTGCCACGTATGTACACCCTCTGGAGTGATGGGGATGAGTCATTTGCTAACGAACCACACCAGGGATATGGCAAACATTGATCTCGGCTGGGAAGTTGACGGCATCATGACACCGCAGGAATCAGTATCGGCGATGATCAAAGTCATTGAGAGCAAAGGAATACAGCATAGCGGAACATTTTGGACCTGGGAGAACAAGGTATGTGATCTTGATGATGTGCCTGGCCGCTTCTCTGACTTTTGCAGCAATATCCTTGGTAGCAGCATGGCTCGTTATACTTAGTGTGCGGCCACCAGCAAGCAAAGTTCTGCAAGGACCCGGCCTTGGTGATCAAGGGATGAGAAGAACAAAGAACCTGGCAGGAAGCTATGAGATTTTCGGACAGAAGCCCGACACATTGGTCGCCAAATAGTACATGTAATGTTGAATGTTTGACTTAGGCTTCAAAGTCTCTAGATGCATATTACATATTCGGTGATATGTCTCGTGATTGACATGACTTCAAGAAAGTGCCCATCGCTTGGCTTAGAGCATCATGGTCACCGGGAAATTAAGTGAGGTGATTATTGTACGATGAAGGCCATTGTTCGTAGGTAGCATGGTGCTCGAGTATTGCATGGCAAGCAACTGGGATGGCACATCCGATGCATTTTTAGTGAAACAGTCCAGAGCCTACGGTGATGCTTGGATCTCAGGTGCCGAGAGCCGCTGTAAGACGGTCCTGAGTGCCGAACATGCACGCACCGACCCAGTGGCATGAAAGGCAGAAAAAGGAGACCAAAGGTGTTGAGAAGAGGTGACTTTGTCGTGGCCTGGATTGGCTGGACCAAATGGTGGTACACAGAGACAGAGTCGACCAGTCAAACAGGGACGTCATGCTGCAACGGCTTTAGACTTCTCCTCAACTGCAGGATTGATCAAAGAGCGGTGTCGAACACTTTCAAAGACATTCAATAGTATCGAGTTGAAGTCGACAATGTTGGACGCGGCTAGCAAAGCGCAGTTCCGTTCGGTAGGTCTGAGGCTGTGAAGGAGCAGGTCGAGGAAGGGCGATCGTCAGTTCCTTCCTCGTGCGCGTCCGCTCAGACATGCCTTGACACTTCTCACGCCGGCGACTCGCATGTGGGGTGAGATGCATATATCCACCTGTTCGTTGACGACGCAGATGACCTCTCTGGCCTACGCTTCCCTTCCTTCTGCTCTCGTCTCTTCCCTAATAATTCCTTTCCTCTTTCCTACCTCCCTCTCTTCCGTCCTTCCTTCGCATTACATCCTTCACCCCCGGACTAGCTAGCTGGCATGGCGTCCTGGGACAATTACGAAACTTCTCGCTCACGTTACGACGATTCTTACACCAAGCCACGACGTTCACGAAACGACTCGACGTATCTTCTCCATCCCGACGATCCATGTCTCGGCCACTGACAGTCCACCAGACTCGACCCCACCTATCACGACTCCACGCAACCATTCTTATACCCCTCCATACCTACGAGAAACCGCAGTCGCGCGCCCAAAAGTAAAGACCACAGTCGACCGCCACGCCGATGGCCCCCTTCACCGTCCGTCGAAGACGAGGAGGTCTCGTTAAGAAGGGAATACAAGCCAGAATCCCCACACCAAGATGACATCCCTTCAAGAGGCACTGTCGAACAAGAGCAATTGCTTGTCGATGTACCTGGCTATACTCCCGATCGCCGCTTCGTCTGGGTCCCCTCGGCGACCAAGTCCGCCAACGCACACTCTACGCCTCCCTCAAGCGATGACGAACGAGCTAGACGCCGCGAAAAGCGCAAAGGTCCTCGGATAGAAACGACCGGATTACCCGAGATGCGCAGAGAAGCTTCGCCATATGCTTGGGCAAAGCCGACTCCGTCTTCGCAAACACCCAAGACAGCAGAAGACCTCTTTCTTTCACCCGAGGCAATCACACCACCTGCTGTTCCCCGATCTACAACTTTCGACAGACCACCACCAACCAGCGCGCCTCGCTCCGACTGGTCAGATCCGAGCCGACGTCAACAACAAACTCCAACAAGGGAAGGTACTCCACCACGGTCAACTTCACAGCACGTGTACGAAGGGCGTAGTACTGCCGAAGCGACTCGAAGTGCAGAAGACTATATTCCGCAACGATCGTCGGCACGCTATTCTTGGACCAAACCAGATCATCCTCACTCTTCGCCTACAACACCTCTCAATCCACCCACAGGTGACTCTTCCAGGAGACGGTCGGGTCCAACAGAAGATTGTCCACTTCTAAACGATTATGCGCGCAAACCCGCGCCACCTCAAGTTGTCAATCTACAGCAATCAGCACGCCCAACGTACCATCCTCGTCAATCGAGTGAAGGAAGCTACGCTCATCAAGACAGTTACACGCCGGCTCGCAACTCAAGCTCAGACAAGCTGAAGGACAACTACCCTCCCAGCATCCCCAACTCCAGACCGACGTCCAGAGGAGGGTCAACTCCATCCTCACCACAGCCTTCTCCTCGCATACTGTACCCTACAGAATATCCTTGGAATATGGGTTCGGCCGCCTCGACCACCGCCCGCCGTGCAGCTCCGCCCTCTCGTCTGGCCGAATCTACTGTGCCTGTTTCACCGCGTCCCCAGGCATCGAGGTCTTTATCTAGTCCATACTCGCCACTTCCCTATCCGGATGACGATCGCCCATTCGAGACCATGCCTTCAGAAAGAGATCATCAATACTTTCCACAACAGCCAAGCGGTCTACTTCCGCCATTCAGTGAACCAGTCACGCGTGCGACTACTCCAAAACAGCAGACACAGTCCAACAACAGCAAGATGCGACCAATTGAGAAATCTGCAAAATCTGGCGCATCAAGACGAGAGGCATCCAAATCTGAGGATTTGTCTGCTGGTACGAAGAAACCTCAGTCCGAAAGGCTACCAACATGCAAACGGGTTACATACACAACCAAGTACAATGATTGGTACATGCTCGAAGGAGAACCTGGTTTCAGCATTTGCCCGCGCTGCTTCAAGTATGCTTTCGACAGGACCCAGCTAGGAACGGCCTTCAAGCTCTTACCTAGCAACGCGCCAACCAGGCCTAGAAAATGCGAGTTTAGCAATGCTTGGATTCGCCTTGCATGGATTCTGACTGCAAACAACCGACAAAATACCCTGAACATGATGATGACAGTCTTCAATGTCGAAGAGACTGAAGAACCCTGTCCGGGGACCGGGCGAGGATGGTGCAGTTGGTACTCAATTCGCGACCGGGATGGCCATTTCCTACGAGACTTTATCGTGTGTCCATCAGACGTCAAAAGAGTTGAAACACTCTTCCCAGGGTTCAGAGGTCTGCTTGTACCACTTCCGAGCAAGTACTCTGACGACAAGGACGAAGAAATCATGGGGCGCTACTGCTCTTTGCGACCAGAACACAACAATCGGTATGCGGCCTATATCGATTGCTTGTTCCAGCTCCACGAAGACGCAGTGTCTGGTCAGCGGATGCCTAACACATCAGAGTTTGTATCACTTGTCCGACACAAGACCAGACTCCCCGAGTGCATCCGTGATGACAAGCTCGAGGGTCATGATTGGTACTACGTCCCCTCACTGGCACCTGCTTTGACCGTATGCGATGAGTGCTACCATGATGTGGTGTTCCCGTGGTTGAGGTCGAATTCCGACGTAGCTGTGAGGTTCAATCGAAAAAAAGAGCTTGTTCGCAATGAAGGCAGAGACGGAGTGTCATGCCAGCTCTACTCACGACGCATGAGGGATGCATTTCGGTATGCGGTCGACACGAACGACATGAGATATCTCGCAAGGAAAGCAAGAGACAGGAAGGATGTAGAAGACGATTTCCAGCGTAGATGCAGAGAGTTGCAAAAGGATGCCGAGCAGCTCAAAGGTCGTAGCGGGTATGCGATTAGCTCTCGAGCAGAGCAAGAGTTGGCACAACTGCAGCGTGAGATTGAAGCCATTGGAGAGACATGGGAGATGGAATACGAGTGAATGGCAATACTTGCAAGTAAAGTCCAGCAGACTTGCATCCAGCGTTGATCCAGACAATAGTGGTTCTACATAACGGCCAGTGCCCTCCGTCCCCATAATGCATTTCTTGAATATCTTTTTTCTTTCTTTTTTTCTTCTTCCGATGTAACCTCCCCGAGTGCTAAACTTTGTAACTTCAGTTCCCTACGCTCCTCTCTCCTATCAAGGTGTAGAACACAATGCTCTCTATAAAAAAGCACAATGATCTCTAGATTGAAAACGGATCCAAAGAGAGCATCAAAGAACACTGTATTTCGATGGATTTGATCCGGTTCTTAAGAACACTGTACATTTTGATAGGTAGCAGCGTTACAAACCTTTGCACACGGGGAGGAATCAAATCAAGCACGCGTGTGGAGAAGCAACCCCGGACTCCGCATACCTCGGCAGGTGTCAACATCATCATCATCACATGCAAGACAAAGGGTAGAAGACGAGTATGATCGAGTCTCTTGCACAAAGACGCAATCTCAGCGACAACACAGGCAGATGGACGTGACCGAGACATGGCAGTACAATCGAAGCTGTCACTGCCGGGCGGCCTCGTGTCAGAAGGCACGCTGAAGAAGGCCGTGTCCGACCTCACAACGCTATATGTCAAGCACCGCACGCCCATCTCGCGCGCCATCTACATTGGCCTCTTCGTCACCTTGCTGAACCGTATACGCAACGCCATCAACGAACAAAAAGCCGCCGAGCAACAACGACGAGCAGCCGGTCGGAATGGAGAAAGAGAGGGAAGCACGACTGGCGGCAGGAAGAAGGTCGAGCTGAACAGAGACTTCTTCCGCAACCTGATCCGCTTGCTGAGCATCTGTATACCCGGCTGGAAAAGTAAAGAGCTGCGTCTTCTCATCAGTCACAGCATCTTCCTTGTCCTGCGAACACTCATCTCTCTTTATGTCGCCGATCTGGACGGAAAACTTGTCTCTGCTCTCGTTCGAGGCAAAGGCAAGGACTTTATCGGCGGTCTGGTGTGGTGGATGATCGTCGCTATCCCTGCCACATTTACAAACTCGATGCTCAGCTATCATCAATGCAGACTCGCCCTCCAATACCGCACCCGCCTCACCCAACACATCCACAACAAATACCTGTCCAACATGACCTTCTACACTCTCTCTGCTTTGGATGATCGAATCAAGAACGCCGATCAGCTCGTCACTGTCGATATCAGCAAGTTCTCAAACTCGCTTGCCGAGTTGTACGGGAATTTGGCAAAACCAGTCTTGGATATGGTCATTTACAATTACTCGCTCTCGCGAAGCGTAGGCGGTGAAGGTCTCTTTGCTATGGGCTTGCTCGTCCAACTCTCTGCTTCTGTCATGCGGGCTCTCACACCACCATTTGGCAAGTATGTTGCGGACGAAGCACGACTGGAGGGCGAGTTTCGCTTCCAGCATTCGCGTGTGATTGACTACAGCGAAGAGATTGCTCTATATCATGGTCAAGAAGCCGAGAAAGATGCCCTTGACAAGAATTACTTCACCCTCATCAAGCACGTAAATCGTATCTTGAGAAGAAGATTCTACCATGGCATCATGGAGGACTTTGTGATCAAGTACTTCTGGGGCGCTCTAGGACTTATGCTCTGCTCGATCCCCGTCTTCTTCAAGTTCCCTGTTGCGAAGAACGCAGGAACCGTAGCCAAGAATTCGACAGAAGCTTTCGTCACAAATAGGCGACTGTTGCTTAGTTCCTCTGATGCCTTCGGAAGACTCATGTTCTCATACAAGGAGATCTCCCAACTCGCTGGTTACACTTCTCGAGTCTCAACTTTACTTTCTGTCATCGCGGATATCGAAGCTGGACACTTCGAAAAGCAGTTGGTCAGTTCTGCATCCGTGGATGCTAATGCAGCTGTCCTTGCCGGCAGAGGAGCCATCACCGAAGGATCTGATATCATGTTCAAGGATGTGCCTATCGTATCCCCCAACGGCGACATCTTGGTCTCTGCATTGTCCTTCCACATACGCCCTCAAGATCATCTACTCATCATCGGCCCCAATGGATGTGGCAAGTCTTCTCTTTTCCGCATTTTGGGTGGACTCTGGCCTGTCTACGGTGGTGAAGTCAGAAAACCATCTGCAGAAGATATTTTCTACATTCCCCAACGACCTTACCTGATGGCACACGGAAGCCTTCGAGCACAAATCATCTACCCAGACACCGTGGCAGAAATGCACGAGAAGAACGTCACTGATGCGAATCTCCTCGCAATCATCACCTCTCTCGACCTCGATAACCTGCTCTCCCTCCCCGCGAAAGACACCACAGGTAACGAAACATCGACGCAATCAGGCCTCGACACCACAGCCCCCTGGCCCGATCTCCTCAGCACCGGAACCCAACAACGTCTCGCCGCCGCCCGCCTCTTCTATCACTCCCCCTGCTACGCCATCCTAGATGAATGCACTTCCTCACTCACCCCCAGCGTTGAAACTCTCATCTACACACAAGCCAAAAAGCGAAACATCACTTTGTTGACGGTCAGCCATCGGAAAAGCTTGTGGCAGTATCATACTAGAATATTGCAGTTTGATGGGAGAGGAGGAGCGTTCTTTGGGGTTTTGGATGCGGACAAGAGGTTGAGGTTGGAGGATGAGAGGGAGGAGTTGGAGGAGAAGTTAAGGGGAGTTGAAGGGGTGGAGAGGAGGATTGCGGAGTTGGAGGCTGCGTAAGGGAGGGTTCTAGTTTGCATTTATTTTTTTGCATGATGTAGGTAGAAGGGAAGGATAGGGGAAGTACATTTCCCAATTGAACGTCCAATGAATTCATGTCAATCAACCTACCTCGCTTCATGCAAGTTTTCCCGGATGGCGTACCACTCGTGCTCTATATTCTCTACTCCTTGGAAAGATCAGTCTTCTCACCAACCTCGTCATCATCATCACCACCATCATGGTGATGATCAACATCATCAACATCCTTACCCGGCCCCTTGAAGCAGATTTTCTGACTCGAATCTCCTGCCTCCATTCACAGCGAGAGGAACAAGTAGACCATCAGGTCGGCAAACCTGTAGCATCTCTCCGGTCTTCCTCGCAGAATGGGAGATTCCCGTGACTTTTCATGGGGAAGAGTGTTGGAAGTGGGTGTCCTGGAGAGATGAGTCGTTATGGAACCTGCCCATTTTCCCATCTCTCCGTCTCCCGCTCAGGCGAGCAGAAGGTCTTGCTTCGATCTTCCCGAAACCGATGTTGGTTTTTCCAAACCCAACGACGTCACCTAATAGGTGTTCCATGCACTTTGGTGTCCGAAGAGATGAATGCGGACTGGAGTATTCTCTGCTTCATGGATGCACACAAGTATATCATCTAGGAGAACTGCCGCAGAGATCAGTAAGCTTTTACTGGGTCAGATATATGCTGATATGCGATTCTTAGCAACAGATAAAGGATCGAAAGAACAGCGTGCTTGTCTGTTACACCTGCTCTGCTGGTACATATCGCAGCTCTCTACTGTAGACATAAAAGACATAGGAGCCATAACAATGCACAATATACTCTACCAAACTATACAACTGCCGAAGAAAGGATGTAGCTCGCTAGAACCAAGAAGACAAACATTCTTGGAAGAAGAAGTGAGCGAGGTAGTCAGCATCAGCGACCTATAGGGTCTCAACTATGAAACTACAAAATATTGCATACCAGAGACAGAGAGAAAAAAAGTGTACTTGTCTGTTTGCTTCTATCCTCAATACCGTATTTCTGAATCGAACTTCAGCAGAGGAACAAGCCATCATAATGCACAATGGTGTCTCGAACGATATAGATTCACATAGAAATGATAAAGTTTCACAGATCAAAAAGGAAGTGGCCGATGAAGAGGGTCTTTATGCCTGGAAACCTCATAAAAATAACAAGCGATAAGAGGTCAGAGGTATATAAGACATTTCATCCTTCTCTCTTTTCACAGTCGAAAATGATCTTGGAAGCCTCTGGCTCTATTCGATATGTTTGACTAGATTTGTTTGGCACTAGATCTGTCTGATACTTCTGGCGTTACTGATAATTTCTTGACACTGATATTGTTTGTAGGTCATCGAAGAGGACAGAAGGACGACCTTCATGGTGAGCTTCGAGCTGCTTTTTGTCTAGCGCGCATTGTTCCACATGTTGAGTGAGCCATGTCGACATAGGCTCCAGCTATTGCTATAACGATTCGAGCGATATTTTTTCCTCAAAGCGGCAAAGCTTCTTTCATGCCCCTCATCACCCAATCTTGGAACATGCCAGCAATATCCGACTTCTTCCTCCATTTCTCACAAGATTTTAAGCTCTTGCGACTTATCGATCCCCATCTTGACCGATTCCCTTCAGCTTCATCCACTTATCCTGCAGGACCTTGTGTAATCCCTGCATACCATCTCCAACTCCACCAACACTTCCGGCCAGCATCAATGCTTTCTCAGCCCACACTCTCGCTTGCTCGTTGCCTTCTTCCTGCATATATGCTTCTTCTTCAGCACCCGCGAACCAAAGATCGACTGCATGGTTGAAAGCCGTACTGGCTAGCCACTCAAGCTCTTCTGATGGGTACGCCTCAGATATGTGTTGGGTAGCTGCTTTGGATGCAATGGCAGAAGCTTGATCAAGACAGCGAAGGGAAACGGCCGAGTCGGTAGTAAGTGTCATCTGAAAGAGGCAGCGTATCCAGCGGGCTACACGCGTGATGTCTTTGTTGTTGCGCCAGCATGTGTTGATTATCTTCTCCATCACAGAGGGGATCCTGGCAAGGAGATTCGATGTGTTAGGGTGGACCGAAGAAGAGATTATGTGGGTGTGTATGTGGAGGATCAGATCCGCTGCGCTTTCGAGCCGATTCGAGTGGCGGGCTTCGAGACACATCTGTGAAGCATGTCAGTATATGCTGGACTACAAGCACAAGGACCATATACCGATAACACTTTGTCAAGGTCGTGCCAATTTTCGAGGCGCATCAATGCTTCGAGGTCGAACTGAACCATCTCAAACTCTTTGACCTCGATGTCTGAAGTTGCGTCTGGTTGCAACGATCCATTTTGTAGGGCTTCTTGGTATTTGTGGTGAAATGCTGCAATCTGGCGTCTCGCATCAAGATAGAGCTGTAGCTATTACAGAGTAAGCATAAAGACTGTTACCATAGCACGCTCTGGGTACTCACGGCTCGCTCGATGTTGTCTTCTGATCTTGCGAGGACAACCAAAGCAGATGTGGCCAGGAAGCGACACAGCAGAAGCCGACTGAGCAGACCATTGTCTTTGTCACCTTCTGTACGGAGGTGATCGATTAGCTGTTTCATGTCAGCAGTCACTCAGAGCCTCGCTTTGGAAGATAGTATGTACAGCAACACTTGCCATCATGAACCTCGTCAGTAGTTCTGGCTGCATATCCGAGCAATACCTCAAAGCTGTGTTGTAACAGTGACAAGCGAACCATCGAAGTTCAGCAAGCCGGGGTTCATCATTACCCACATCTTTGGAACTACTTCCGTGTCTCATCGCTAGTCGTGTTAGATTCGTGCTCTATTGCGGATCGTGTATGGAGGATATACCGGCTTCGAAGACCTTGCATAACTCGGTCAGACCTGCGTCAAGAGGCATATCGTGGTTGTTTACCTCTGCCTCGATCGAACCAGCAATACAACTGGATAACGTCAGCTCTGCAAGAAAAGGTAAACTCCAAGTTACGGACCGTAGAAGAACTGGCAGTCGTACATCATCTAATGGATGTTTTTCGTGGAATTCCAGGACCTTGTGCATTGTTGCGATGAATTGTTGTCGGTTACCTGCCTGTTGCGCTTCGAGTGCGCAGCCATAAAGATACTTCTCAGTGCCTTTTGAGGACGACTTCAGGACGCCCCCAAGAGATTGTGTAGCTATTACGGTAAGTATGATGGTATCTCACAAGTCCAGAGTACTTACCAAGCTCAACATCGTTCTCCTGTATGGCAATCTTGTACATCAGGTATTGTGTCATTGCAGCTGATTTTCCACTCTCTGACATCTGATGGTAAGCTGCTCGCGCAGCCGTTAAATCACCCTTTGAAAGAGCCACTGTCATCAATTTGCTGGAGAATCAGTCTGCGTGCATGCTGGGGTCAGTTGTCAACACTTACCGTGACAACTTGGCTTTGTTCAGATCTCCAGAGCTGGCAAATATATCGTGGCTTGCCAAATCACACCATTTAGCAGCTTCATCCTCATTCTGTAATTGCTGCAGAGCAGTGGCAGCTTTCCATATAAGCTAATTCACTGTCAGGGTGAAACTTCCAGTTTGGAATGTATGCTCCAATCTACTTACAGACTGAGAAGCGTGTGTCGCCTCTGCACTCAATTTTATTCCATTTGCATGAGCAATGTCGTCGAACAGATTTCCGAGTCTGGAAGGGTGATCTTGCACATCCAAAGAGAGCGAACTGATCCAAACTCTGGTTACCACAATCTTTTCGATCCATGTCTGCACGATGGGAGACTGTGCAAGCAGTCTCGACAGTAGTAAATCCGAGGTCTGGCATGCTAAATGCGAATGGGGACCAGGAGTCGAATCAGTCATGGCAGCCTGAATCTTTGCACCGGCTCTTTCCGGATTGTAGAGGTTCAATTTCTGGATTTGACACATGATCCTGGATACTTTCAGCTCATGGTATATTGTAGAAGTTTGATAGCATCCATACGATCTGAAAGTACCGTCCGAAAGGATAGCTCCTCGAACAATCTGATTCAAGACTCGTAGATGGTCAGCTGCAGAAAACTTGTGGATGATCAAGTATTCGCCTACCTCCGCAAAACTGATCAGCTTCGAATGGCTTTTGAGCATAGATGGCATCAAGCCTCAGAAGGTGGACCTCGGCCTTGAAACCATGCTCCTACTCTTTGTTAGCTGATATATGATCTCAACTCGGGTGCTCCAAACCTGGTCGAGTGTCACAAGGAGGCTAGACGCTTTGTCTAACGATATAGCATCACCGGCACCGACTAACGCACGAGCTACAAATGGTAAGAACACTGGCACATATATTCTTTTCACAAAACTCACCATAATCAAGCATTACCACTAGACGAAGGTCGCAGAAGTCCGATGACAACATTTCCGGATCAACGTCTTCGAAGATTTGATAGCTTTGCTCTAGCCACCTGACAGCGGTAGCGAACTGCTTCTTCTGGAGAGCTGATTTGCCAACTTCGTACGTCAAGTCTGCCTTCTTTTCGGCCAGGTGCAGCATGTCTGATCTGCTGGGTACCAAAAGGACCCTCGCAAGCCAGTAGCTCACAGTATCGGGCTTATTCTGTTTCCACGATGTGGTTGCTCGCAAGAGATAATAGTCAGCCGTCAACTCTTTGATCAATTCCTGAGCCTCGCTCTCCTGTTTATCTTTCTTGAACTCTGGAGGTGGATCTTGTTTGTGCTCGACATGATCGGCCATCTTCTCGAAGAGCATGGTGCAAAGGTCCAAGGCATCTGAAGCAATACATATCCGGGCTGCTTTCAAAGCCGTCTTGAGAATGCGGACCAGGTTCTGGGACGACTTCTTACTGCCATGCTTGACGTAGGATCTTTGTGCTGTATCCAGAAGGAAGTATGCGAGCACACGTAGCTGAGGTTCGAGTTGGGGCCAGGTCTCCAGCGTTGGCGAGGACTGATCTTTGAGGCGGATGGAAGCATTCCAGATCTGTGTTCCAAGACGATCGAAGTCTGCTGCTCTTGCTGCTGGCGAACGAGGACACTTGACCTTGAGAGTGGCATCGAGCTCTTTCATGGTAACAGCGTTTACATTGCCTGAGTCTAGACGCCTGATCAATTGCGCAACAAAATCTGCCATTCTAGAATTAGTGCGGTGGTTTCCGAGTCGAAGAGCGAGTCATACCAAGGTATGCTGTTATCTTTGGATCGACCTCTGGTTTGCTGTTTGTCGCCATGTTTGATTGTGCAAGGAAACAAAGGGAAATTGTGCGCAGGATGATGAGATCGAAGTGGCGAGTGTAGTATTCAAGTCAGGCAAGCACGACCACTCGCCCTCCTACCCACGTGGACATGCCTAGTCTACTTACAACTATCTTACCGAACTTTTTGGACAAAGCAAAACCATGTCTAGATCTAGCCTTGATCTGACAGTTCTATAGCACCAGGCTCTCTCTGCTGACAAGGTGTATAGGTGTCCACTCGTGTGGTTTCTTTGGTAAATGAGGAGACTACGTGAGAGGTGGGATATCATTCGTTCTCCATGAACCTACGACTGTTTGGAGACAACTGGGCATTCAGACGGCCTTGTTTACTACGAATGCGTAGTCAACATTTACAGACCTTTGCGCCTGATGGTGTTGTAGGAGGCAGATCAACGAATCGGAGGAAGGCACTCCAAGCTTACCAATTCTGCCGCGGTTCCGAGAGCGGCGGCGGAAGGCTTCTGCGTCATTCGAGGGTCAGATAATTGTTAATCCTTTGCGATCTGAATCACAACACCTTGCGCCATTCCTACGATACTCATACTACTCCGCATCATGCCTGCCAAATCCACCATGTTCACATCCACCTGCAGAAACGTCGCCCGCTCGAGCGCATCAAGGACAATTGCCACAGCACCAATTCGCAGAAGCCTACATCGCTTGTCGACACCTTCATCTCTCACATCAACCGCCACCAGATACCGTCCGAGTGCGCCTTCGCTCAAGCCCGCTCATTCTTGTTTCCCCACCGGTACTCGCTCAATCTTCATCCAGACCGAGGACACACCCAATGCCGACGCTCTGAAGTTCATTCCCAACTCTCGCATCTTGCCTGAGAACTTCCAAACAACCTTCCTTGAATACCTCTCGCCTCGCTCGACGCTTGCGCCACCCCACCCTTCGCCTCTCGCTGCTCAGCTGCTGAACGTCGACGGTGTCTCATCAGTCTTCTACGGTCCCGACTACATCACTGTCACCAAGGACTCCGCCACTCCATGGCCACACGTCAAACCCGAAGTCTTTGCTCTGATCACCGAGGCTGTGACATCCGGACAGCCTCTTGTAAATACGGTAACCGGAAAGAGCGGTGAACAGCAGGCAGTCGAGAAGGACTCTTTGGAGTACGATGAGAACGACAGCGAGGTCGTCAGCATGATCAAGGAGCTGCTCGAGACGCGCATTCGTCCGGCTATCCAGGAAGACGGTGGTGATATTGAATTCAGAGGCTTTGTGGATGGCCAGGTTCTTCTGAAGCTGCGCGGTGCTTGCAGAACTTGCGACTCGAGCACAGTCACTCTCAAGACCGGCATTGAGAGCATGCTTATGCATTACATCGGTTCGTATCTCCTTGCCGCATCGTACTCGGATTCCAGGCTAACAGTGTAAACAGATGAGGTCCAGGGTGTTCAACAAGTGCTGGACGAGGAAGAGGAGGTCGCTCTTCGTGAGTTTGCCAAGTTCGAGGAAAAGCTGAAGGCACAAAAGGGCGAGGTGCCTGCTGCCACTGTCGGCAAGGGCTCGCTCGACACTGTCGAGTAGATGATACTTATATCTTACTCCTTGTTGCATAGCCCGGTTTCTTGTACATTATATGGGGCTCTTTTTTCTGCTCGCGAAGGATACCAATGTTATAACCACAACCATTTTTTGAGATACCACGACACACAAATATCTTGACAAGTTTTAGTACCATCAATCTCCGTACGAAAAACGCAGGATCCACCATGCAACACAGTTGCGAAGATAGCCGAACAGATAGAGGCTCTCCTGCATGTCCAGCTGCCAACTAACCCTACCGGTTTGTGATCGTTTTCAAACACAGCCTCGGAAGCCCATTCATTATACAAGAATAACGTCATGTTTGGTGAGAATAGGAGACGAGACAGCATTAACAAGGATGGTACTTAGCAATGTACTATAAGCGTTGTATGGCGCTTGTTCAGCCAACAAGAAAATGTTGGTGGTGGGGAACAAAAGGTTTCGGTGAATTGACAATCGGGATTGAACAGTGCGTGTGGAGCCCAGCGGAGTCTCCAGGTGGTTGAAGTGGCCTGGGGGAGATTGATCTGGAGACTCGACAGCTGTTTCTGAATGAAATGGACGCGAACATTTCCACTGGGAGACACGGTTGATGAAGGTGGCTATACTCTGAGATTGCAGAGTGCCACGAGGGCTTTGGTATGCTTGTCCAACAGTGCTGCATGGACAGTCCGATGCTTAGAAAAAGTCGATAAGCAGCGAATTGTTGGGAGGGCGTAGCGACTTGCGGGATGACGAAGGTGGATTTGAGCGGCTGCGTTTCCCGCGTTCCCCAGTGGACCTTCCACTTGGTGCGCGGTCCGTAGATCTGGAGTGTATCGAAGCTGCTGCTGCTCTCTTTTTTCCTCCTTCCCGCTACCAGTCGCGTCCAGTTCCTGAAACTTGTCTCGGTTCGGCTGCCTTGCATTGTTTCTTTCTTTAACCTCGCATCCATCACACTTAACATCTTAGCCAATCTTTACCACCACCCGTCGTTCTTTGCCCGGCCTAACTTTCACCACCATCACTAGCCAGCTCTGCGGCTCCTTGTCCATCTGTTGCATCCAGGACACACCGCATCGCCATGGTCTACATCGACAACACAGAGGTCCTCTGTGAGGAGGAGAAGCGTCTGCAAGAGGACCGCGAGAGAACCAAGTATTGGAAGAAATGGGGTTCTTACGTCTCAGAGAGACAGTGGGCCACTGGTAAGTCGATACTCATACACTTCACCGCCTCATTGCACAATGCTGACTGACGCCTCACAGTGAGAGAGGATTACTCGTAAGCTACCCGGCACCCGTCTTGAAGCTTCTGAACAACCACTAACACACAGTCAGCGCTGATGGAGATGCTTGGAGCCGTAAGTCTTGTCCATTGACCCTCCATTGGTGCACCATACAAAGTTAACTCCGACGCCAGATTTCTCTCACGACATGTCACGCAAGCGAGCCTACCGTTGGGGCGAGGATGGTATCGCTGGTGTCTCTGACACTCACGGTCTCCAGAACATTGCCTTTGCTTTCTGGAACGGAAAAGAGTAGGCTCCACACACAACGCTGCATCACTTTCATCCTCTGACACAGCTTCCAGTCCCTTCCTCAAGGAGCGTCTCTTCGGTCTGTCCAACCCTCAGGGTGTTCACGGCGAGAGTATCAAGGAGTGCCATTTCCATCTCGACAACACTCCTACTGTATGTACCTCTGAAGCTTGATCCATGCTTGCACCATGCTGACCTCAGATCTACAGCACTCGTACATGAAATTCCTCTACAAGTACCCTCAAGAGGAGTTCCCCTACGAGCACCTCATCAAGGAGAACGCCAGCCGCAACAAGACCGAGCGCGAGTACAACCTGATCGACACCGATGCCTTCAAAGACAACAAGTACTGGGACATCTTCATCGAAACCGCAAAAGAGTCGGACGACCCGGATGAGCTTTTGTTCCGTGTGACAGCCTACAACCGTGGTCCTGAGGCTGCCAAGTTGCACATCATCCCCCATGTCTGGTTCCGCAACACCTGGGCCTGGGGTTACGACGATGAGAAGCCCGAGAGCAAGCAGGTTAGTGAATTCGCTTGCGAGACCAACCACAAGAAGATCGGCAAGCGCTACTTCCAGTGCTCTCCTTCACCCAACGTTGGCGGCATTGAGGAGGATGTTCACCCCGAGTTCCTCTTCACCGACAACGATACCAACTTCAAGGCCATCTGGGGCGAGGACCAGAAGAACAAGACCAAGTTCACCAAGGACGCTTTCCACAGACACATTGTCAACAAGGAGAAGGGCGCCATCAACCCGGCCCAGACAGGAACCAAGAGCGCAGCCTGGTATGCATTCGATCAGGGCGAGGGTGTACCTCCCGGTGAGTGCGCCGTCGTTCGTTTCCGCATCTCCAAGAAGCTTGCCGAAGGCTATATCGATGAAGAGCTTTTCGACGATGTTATGGACCAGAGACTCCAAGAAGCCGACGAGTTCTACTACCGTATCAGCCCTATGCCCATGAATGACGACCTTCGCAACATCCAGCGTCAGGCTTTGTCGGGTATGATGTGGTGCAAACAGTACTACCACTTTGTCTGGGATCAGTGGGCCAACGGTGATCCTGGTATGCCTCCACCTCCTCCTGGCAGAAAGGCCATTCGCAACGCTCAGTGGAAGCACATGCATCTCGACGACATCTTGTCTATGCCTGATTCGTGGGAGTACCCCTTCTTTGCCGCTTGGGATTCGGCCTTCCACTGTATCCCGCTCACCATGATCGATCCTGAGTTCGCCAAGAAGCAGCTCGACCTCTTCACCCGTGAATGGTACATGCACCCCAACGGACAATTGCCCGCCTACGAATGGAACTTTGGTGACGTCAACCCTCCCGTCCACGCCTGGGCTACTTTCAGAACCTTCAAGATGGAGCGCAAGATGTACGGCCGTGAGGACATTGACTTCCTCGAGCGTGTCTTCCAAAAGTTGCTGCTCAACTTCACCTGGTGGGTCAACCGCAAAGATGCTGAGGGCAAGAACGTCTTCGAAGGTGGTTTCTTGGGTCTGGACAACATCGGTCTGTTCAACCGTTCCGACCCTCTTCCTACTGGTGGTGTTCTCGAGCAAGCTGATTCCACTGGTTGGATGGCTTTCTACTGCTTGTGCATGTTGAACATTGCTCTCGAGCTCGCCAAGCACCGCCGCACCTACGAAGACATTGCATCCAAGTTCTTTGAGCATTTCGTCCTCATCAGTGATGCCATGCAGTACCGCGCCGGTAGTGAGGCAAAGTCCCTCTGGAACGAGGAGGACGGCTTCTACTACGACGCAATCTCGTGGGGTGGCCCATGGACTCAGCAGATGCCTGTCCGCTCTCTTGTTGGTTTGATTCCCATGTACGCCTGTTTGACTCTTGAGCCGCAGGTTATTAACAAGCTTCCTCAATTCAAGAAGCGCATGGAGTGGTTCATTGAGAACAAGCACGACGTCTTTGAGCGCAACATTGCCAGTATGAAGCGTCGTGGAAAGGACAACCGTCTTCTGCTTTCCTTGGTCAACGAGGACAGACTCAAGAAGATCTTGGAGCGCATGCTGGACGAGACTGAGTTCTTGTCCAAGGGCGGTATTCGTTCATTGTCGAAATACCACGAGAAGCACCCTTACTCCATGGACGTCAATGGTCAAACCTTCTCCGTTGGCTACGTTCCTGGCGATTCAGACAGTGGTCTCTTCGGTGGAAACAGCAACTGGCGTGGTCCCGTTTGGATTGCCGTCAACTTCTTGCTGGTTGAGTCACTGCTCAGATTCTACATGTTCTACGGCAACACGCTCAAGGTCGAGTGTCCTAAGGGTTCCGGCGACATGATGCACCTTGGACATGTAGCTGAAGAGATCCAGCACCGTCTTCAACATCTCATGGCCCGTGGTGATGACGGAAGACGTGCCATCAACGACGGCAACGACATGCTCGACTTTGATCCTCACTGGAAGGACTACCTCTGGTTCTACGAGTTCTTCGACGGAGACAGTGGTAGAGGTCTTGGTGCCAGTCATCAATGTGGTTGGACTGGCCTCATGGCCAAGATGATCCACGACACTGGTGTCAACTGCCGTCTTCCCCAGACTCCCAGAACTCCTACCGCTGCCGCATCCCACTACTTCGATGACGTCTTCACTCGTCAACGCAGAAACTCTCAGACCAAGAAGCCTGGCAACCTCCGTCGTTCGTCGACCAGCCGTAGCATTGGTGCTCGCAGCGACTACTGGAAGTCTGCCCCTCCTAGTGATGATGGCGACCATGAAGCTGAAGCTGAAGAGGGCGATGACACGAGGTCTAACGGACGTGCTTGGACGATCTACAAGGAGGACGGTAATGCCGATTCTCGCAACAAGGAGAGGGAAAGCGCAGACGACCACGTCCACAAGTACGTTCAAGATCAGCTCAAGCGTCTCATGACACCGAATGGTCCTGAGCAGTACGAGGATGAGATTGAGTAAACGAGCATGGCATTGGCAGTTGCGGCGTTGGTGTGAGTGGGTTTATTGTTCTGAATAAGGCATTAACAGCAGGATCGGAAACCTGCGGTGTGAAAAGACTCCTAGATTCCTGATATTACATAATGAACAGTTCCGTACCTATGAATTGTCTCCTCAATATGTTCTGTGGTGTCTCGAGTGTGCCAATAGAGGGAAACGGTTAGTGTCAATGTGGCCCGACGTCAAGCGCTAACGCACTACTCACACTATATCTATCTTCGGCCCAACCACATGTGCTTGATTCCCATCTGAAAGTGTTCGAAGTGTCCGCTACTAGTTCCTCTATCTATACGTGATAGAGATATAGACATGTTGCTAGTCAACGATGATTGTTCGAAGGTTGACTTGATGACCAGGGTGATACTCTCGGCCACTTCATCTCGGGCCGACAAATTTTCGGTAGAGCGGTGCACCACATCAGGCAGGTGGATCTGACATGATAGCCGGTGCGGGCAACATGATAGGTATATGTATTCATTAGCCGGACCATCTGGCATTCAAGGTCATTTCGTTTACGTTTACTATCACTGTCCATTCTCTTGAGATAATCAAAACCACAGGTTGAAGCTTGAGCGCCCATCACACCAAGCATCGTTGCGAGAGAGGAAAGACAAGAATGGCTTCACGAGCATTACTCCAACGGGCCTCTGGCCGTGGAGCTCTGCACAGGATCCACCGTGTTACTGTTGCTTCGACTGTATATTTATCGAAAAACTTCAGTACTCGTAACATCAACAGTGGCGTTTTGTACAACACCTCCAGCAACACCTTCAACACCGGCAACATCAATACCGCCAACATAAACATCACCAAAGCCAACAATATCGAAAACTCGAGAAACTCTTCCACTTCAGCCAAAAGGACCAAGGAACTGAGCGAAATGTCCGAAGAAGAAGTTTCAGGATTGAAAGTCAAAGAGGATAGATTGATGCGGGACTTGCATGAGACGTGTGAGTGGGGGAAGGGAGAGAGATGGGGAAGGTGAGTTCTTTTGATCATTTCTTTGTTTGTTTTTGCTTTGTTCGCATGTGTTTTTATGTTGTATGGTATTTTGCTGTACTTGAGGTTTACCCGTGGGAAATGGAAAGAGTAGGGTTAAGTGATGTTGAAGAGGGTAAGGGAGGTGAGGAGGAAGAAAATATAGAGAGGAAGAAGTGGAAGGGGACCAAAGAAAAAAGAAAGAAAGAAACAACAAGGAAACAGTACCGTACGAGGAAGATCCAGTTCATTTTCCCATGAGGAAGAGGAATATGCCTACGACTGGAGCATTGTTTAGAAGTCACGGACGCAAGTCGGCTTGATTCTACCATCAATGCTCGAAAACGACTACCCTGAGGAGAGATTGGGATCCACCAGCATCTGCATCTTCTCGTCCCCAGCTGGACTTTCGTATATAGTTTTTCGTGTTCCATTTCTTTCTTTCTCTCTTTCTTCTGGAACCGCCTTTGGATTTCCATTCTGGTAGCCTGTCTCACTTGAGCTAACCCAAATAATCATAGCGCACCCACCGAGACAGGCATGTCACGCCTCTCCCTATCAGATGCCGACAAAAAAGCCCGAGATTGGTTCGCTCAAACTACAGAGAGCTTGGGATGTGTTGTCACTACCGACTTCATGGGTAACCAATTCGCCATCCGCCCAGGCACCAAAGACGGTCCTCCCACAGTCGCAGGCAGCCACTTGGACACCCAACCCACAGGCGGACGCTACGATGGAATCCTAGGCGTCACCGCTGGTATAGAGATGCTGCGAACACTGCACGACAACGACATCACCACTTCCTTCCCGGTAGGAGTGGTAAACTGGACCAACGAAGAAGGAGCAAGATTCCCCATTTCTATGGTTTCGTCTGGCGTTTGGGCTGGCTGCATTCCACTCAGTCACGCACACGATCTCAAGGAAGTTGGCACTGGCACTGCAACTATGAAATCAGAGCTTCAACGAATCGGATATCTTGGAGAGGTAGACTGCAACCATGAAACCGTGCCTCTAGCCGCTCACTTCGAACTCCACATTGAACAAGGTCCCATTCTGGAAGCTGAAGAAAGGAAGATCGGTATCGTGCAGGGTGTGCAAGCTTACAAATGGTTCACTGTCAAAGTCAGAGGAGCCGATTGCCACACTGGCACAACAAGCTTTTCACACCGCGCTGATGCCATGTTGGCCGCTGCCAAAATGATCGTGTACTCGCATCGTGCGGCGGCAAAACGAGGTGCATTGGCCAGTACAGGAATCTTGCAGCTGAAACCGGGAAGCACGAATACAGTGCCCGGAAGCGTGGACTTTTCACTGGATATACGCAGCCCAGACGACCACATTGTCGAGGAAGTAGAAAAGGATTGCAGAGTTGCATTTGCCGCCCTCGCAGCCGGCGACAACATCGACGGTCTCAACGATCACTTTACTCCATCTTCGAAGTCCTGTGAAGTGAGCTGGATCCTTGACACCCATTCCCCAGCCACGAAATTCCATCCTGACTGCATCTCCTGCGTTGAATCCGCCGCTTCATCGCTCTTTGGCAACGACACAGAGGCATTGACAAAGCCAATGACATCGGGAGCTGGACACGATAGCGTATACACCAGCAAAAGAGTGCCTACGACCATGATCTTCGTACCCAGTAGGGATGGAGTGAGTCATAATCCGGTTGAGTATACGAGACCAGAGGATTGTGCTATGGGAGCGCAGGTCTTGATGCAAGCGGTATTGAGATATGATATACGTAGAGCTGAGGGCAAGGTTTGAGTGTATTGGAGCAGTTGGTGGCAATGAAGAGGAGAAGGAGAAGGCAGGGAGTTTTGCAGCGAGAAGGGCAGAATGAGTCGAAGATTTGTGCGTGGAGGATATGAGTGCAGGTAGCAAGGATCTCGGCGAGTGTGTGGGAGACCCAGAGTCGAACTGCGTGGAATAGTCACACGTCTAGGAAAATCAGGTACCTACCAACCTTCAACATCAAACAAGACACATACAAACAAATCACCACCAACCTTCACTCTCGCATTGGAATGTATACCACTCAAGACAGTCTCTTGCATTGGATTGCATACCACTCAAATCAGGTCTCTTTCTCTCGGGATCAATCACATTTCCATCTCTGGTTGCCCTACCTAGTGTACGCAGGAATCGTGCGGCTGCCTTAGTGGAACAGTGCTTGGTTCTTGACTTTTGCGCTGTTCATCTTGCTCGAAAAGGTCCATTGTTTATTTAATCCAGGGGCTAGCTGACTTGCAGTAATTATTCTGCTAGCTTCTTTGACCTTTTATGTCTTCTTTGCTGGGGTTCAAGGTGCTCAATCGTGCAAGTATGTGTTGCAGTAGTTTTTGATTTGTTGTGAGGCTCGGCATGGATAGCTAGGACGTGATTGCACCCATCTCAATATCGGAAGAACAAGGTGATCAAGTGGACAGTGATCAGCCGTCGGCAGCATGGGAAGAATCTGCAGACTAGCAATCTATCTGTTTGAGAGTTGGGCTGAATGAAAAAGCCATCATGGGTCTGGGTTCGCAAGATCTCTTGTCTTTTCCTTTGACTATCGGATATCGCTCCTGCTGTGTGTGGGTAATCCAACTGTTCATACTCTAGACTTGGAAGTTTTCTTGTAGTGCGCAGGCTGAAGGTTGAACACTGGTCGTCTAAAGCGGGGAGATCCAATCGAAAATTTTATATGAACATAACTTGGATGCTGTGATTGATCTGGAAGATAGCAATGAAGAATATTGCGTGCAATCTAAAGACAAAACGCCAAAACTCGCTCGCTCGAAAGGAGGAAAACAACCAGAGTAAAAACCCATTACCTATACCCAGATGCAAGAACACAGAATGGGAAAAAATCAAGGTCGATCAAAATCATGCCTTGGCCTTGCCTTTGCCCTCGTACTCGACAGGAGCGTCTTCGTCCTCTTCTTCGTCGCTCATGAACTCGTCATCCTCGTCGTCCCAGCCGTGGAAGGTACGAGAGGCAGCAGGGGTAGGCTTAGCAGCTTGCACATCATCGTTGTCGCTTGATGCAGAGCTGGAAGCCTCGGGCTGAGCATCACTGCCTTCACCCTCAGCCGCCGAGCTCTCACTGCCAGTTCTCACAAGCACGGGCGTATCAGCCTCAATCAAACCAGCCTTCATAGCCGCCAACACAGCATCCCTAGTCTTTTGCTCAGCCTCCTCTTTCGCCTCAACCCACTCCCCATCCAACCTCGCATTCCTGTTTCCCTTCTTCAACTCTTCCTCTTTGCGTTCTGCAGCTTCCACGACAGCTTCCCAGCGTTGCCTTCTCTCTTCCCTTTCTTTTTTGTCCATTTCTGGCTTGAGAGCGAGGTACTCGGCTAGGCTCTTGGCTTCGGTGATTGTGCGCAGACGGCGACCGTCGAGATTGCGATTGCTGCCGTTTATTTGGTCCGGATTGCGATTGCGGTTTTTGCGTGAGGACATGCGGCCGCCTGCTGCACGGAGTTGGGAGCCGAAACCGCCTTTCCCGCCGAGGAGGCGTGCGCTGAGGTGTAGAGGAAGAAGGGTGGAGCAGTCATTGTCGGAGAGGAGAGATTGGAGTGATGAGGTTGATGTTGTGTCAATGCGATGGGTTGTGGTTGAGAGGAGGAGGTTGTCGGCGTGGGGTGGTAGGTAAGTCGAGAGAAGTGATGTGAAGGTTGCGATCGAGGTGTCGGCGGGCACAGGGAGAGCCAGTGTGCGAGGCAGCGACAGTCCGGCAAAGGACGAGACCAAGACGTTGATTGTGTCCATTTTGGAAGTTCTAATATGAAGTGTGATGGAAAGAAAGTGGTGGTGGTGATGGTGGCGCGTTTGAAGATGCGGATGTGAAAGTGAGCGGAATGCGGAGAAAGAGGAAGTCACGCACGAGTCGTGTAAGCTGTGCAACGCCAAGTGACACGAGTCAAGCCAGCGCACGCCGACCACGATGCATTTTGGAGATTCGCGCGCCCGCGACCGACGACTTTTTTCTCCCAAACCACGTCGGTACATCAACATCGCCCAAGCCCCACGTTGATCCAAATACATCAATCGTCAAGATGCTGATTCCCAAGGCCGACCGTAAGCTCATTCACGAGTACCTCTTCCGCGGTAGGTCTTGCTCTTCTATCCTCCACAGACTTCAAAGTCCTGGAGCAGCCATACCATACGCACAGCCATACTGATCCCACGCAGAGGGTGTTCTCGTCGCAAAGAAGGACTTCAACCAGCCCAAGCACGGCGACATTGACACCAAGAACCTCTATGTCATCAAGGCCTGCCAGTCCCTGACCTCGCGCGGTTACCTCAAGACCCAGTTCTCCTGGCAGTGGTACTACTACACGTACGTTTGATCCCTCTCCAACTCGGCCGCCACCACATACTGACTCTCCATCACAGCCTCACCGCCGAGGGCCTCGACTACCTCCGCGAGTGGCTCCACCTCCCCGCCGAGATTGTCCCCCAGACCCACATCAAGCAGCAGCGCTCCCACGCTCCCCCCCGCGGTATGCTCGGCGGCGAGGAGCGTCCCCGTGGCGGCCGTGGTGGTCCCCGTGGTGACCGTGAGGGTGGATACCGTCGCCGTGAAGCTGGCGAGGGCAAGGAGGGCGCCGCCCCCGGCGAGTTCAACCCCCAGTTCCGTGGTGGCTTCGGCCGTGGCCGCGGTGCTGCCGCCCCTGCTCCTTCCTCTTAAATGCAGACTTGACTATCTTGTCCTGAATGTCTGGAGGATGGTGTGAGATTGGATTGTGAAGTGGTGTTTGCAGAGAGGAAGGGTTGTCCTGGAGGATATGCTGGATGGTCATCTGTCTTGATATGGTCGGGCGAGAGTCTATGACTATTGGACGCGCGGATGACGACGGTGATCTGTCGAAGGGGAAGCTGCTTCTCTATGCTCAAAACACCATTGCAAGTCCTTCTTTGCAAAAAACAAAAATGAATCAAATACGGTCCTTCCTACGGGAAACCTTGGAAAAACACACCTCTCTACTTATTGCCTAAACTTGTGACTGTTTGTTGTATGATCTTCCAGACTGCATCTTATGGTCGGACATCTGTGATTGATCAACTTGATCTGTACACGCCGTGCATCCAAAACCTTGCCCATCGAAAGATTTAAAGAAGAGCCTTCCGTAAAAAGTATTAGATATCAAGTATCGCCCTTCATCCCCTTTCCCTCAAACATACAATCATAAAATCGTCCCTTGCATCATCACAAGAACCCCTTCCGTTTTCCTTCCATATACATCAAAGCCTCTTCCAGTCCCTGCCATATACATTAGTCCCTTTCACTGCCATCATATACAATCATCAGCAGTTTCACACGCATATCCCTCATCTCTGCTCCCACCAACCAAAAATGATACCCTACATATCTCCAATTCAACAGCTTCTCTGACCTCCAACCAAGTTCCGACCATCACAACCATCAAACAAACGAACCACAAGCCATCAATCCCAAAACCATCCACATCGACCCTGCAACTTCAACACCAACAGCCGCATTAATCGGTGGTGCAGCAGTGGTGGTAGCAGGAGTTATCGAGCGAGTTCCACTTGACGCCGATGTCGTTCTCGAAGCCGGTATTTGTGTCGATGTCGATGTTGTTGTGCTGGACTCGATCGCTTGGGATGTTGATGTCGACGATGATTGTGATGGGTCAGATGGAGAGGTAGAGCCAGAGGAGGTTGTGATGGTTGTGAGTGTCGTTTGTGTCGTGCCCGTCGTCTGCATCGCTGAAGAAGCAGAAGATACAGCGGACGAAGACATGGAGCTGACAGCCGAGGAAGCAACAGAGGACGCAGCAGAAGACACCGAGGCAATGGAAGTTGATATCGAGTTGACAGCAGAAGAAGCCACGGAACCAACATCGGTAGAAGAAGAAGCAGCAGATAACGAAATCAAACTGCCGCCACTACTCAACAGCGTCACGGTGGATAGTCCACTGACCACCACTGTTGAAGCTGTGACTGTACTCTGCGCTCCGCTTCCACTAGCCACCGTCGTCTGCGCACTCATCGTTGTCGGCAGCGGCGTAAACGAAAACGAATACGTAGTCTTCGGAATCAAACTCGAAGGAAATGTAGCCAAAGCCGACGAAAGCACAGATAATGCATTGGTGGTTTCTGGTGCTGCTTCGGTTGATGGCAAAGTAGTTATGGTGGTGAATTGCGTCGTTGCGGTTGTTTGGATGGGAATGATTACTGCTAAGGTCAGGGAGGGAGGGATTGAGACTGTCGCTGTTGCGAAGAGTCAGTCAAATCATAGGGCATAGAGAAGCAAGAGATATACCAGTGACATTCTCCTGTCCCAAGACCAACGCAGGTAGCACTGCGAGTAACGCCGAGGTAGTCTTCATGATTATGGTATTTGATATTAGTCGTATAAGCGAGACGTTTGATTTCCAACGAAGAACAAAAAGACGGGTATTAGGACAACGATGAAAACGAAGATTTGCAGGGGATCTCAGACAGAAAAGCTGGGGAGAGAAGATACAAAGATGATATTGGAGACGATGAATTCAGGTGCTCGGTTGAGATGGCTGGGAGTGGGCAGAGGTGGATCTCGAAGGGGCGTCTGAGGTGGCTGGTAAAGACCAAAGATGAGATATCTGCATCTTGTGTTTTGGTTTACCTTTATACGTGTCATTTGTCCTTGATGTGTGACACAGCTGAAATTCTATCATCATCTCTTCGCTGGCAAAAGCAGTATACCTCTGAACTGTAGAAAAGCACAAAGCTTGATAGATGAAGTAGTGCAAGTGGGGGATAACATCTGTCGTGGCACAATTGCCAGCATTCATGCCTCGAGTCAAAGACACACAGACTGCGAACCCTGTCAAGTCCAGCTACTTCCACATATTACTTACAACAGTCACGTTTATTCTTGTTATTCAGAGGTCGAGGTGTGTGTAAAAAGCTTGATTTTTTGCCAGTCGAGTCGGTGTGACCGTGTGAGGTTGGAGAGCGGGGCGCGTGGCTGGCAAGTTCGCATCAACCATGCTTGACGATCGGCACAACGGAAAACAAGATTCACAAGGTGGCATAGTGCGCGAGGCCTAGGCAAAGGACTATGTTCATTGGCTCATAGAAATTCAGATGGCACAAAGACATGTATGTAGCAAGAGAAGAATCTTGATCTCAGGAAGTATATGAAATGACTGCGCTATACAAGACTAGATGTAGCGTGGGAGCAACGTGCCGATGTCTGAAGAATGCATACAAGGCCAAGAGGGTATCACGAATACTGTTGCAGCATTGAATCATCATATCAATGAGACGCAATGATAACCAGACGTGCCGACGTGCGACGAGCTGATTTGAAGAGAACTTAGACCTGTCTTGTTCAAGTTAGCTTTTGATTCAAAAAAGTCAAGTTTGAAACAGAGTGTGAGGTGTGGTATGATTGTCAGACAGCAGTTGGACAACAAGTATAGAATCGACATAGTGATTTCCGATCAGGTCTGTGAGATATTGCTTTTTCATCATGATAGAGAGTGGGAGAAGAAGAAAAGTGGGAGCTTACCATGCTAGTGAGTGCCTATGCGCAAGCATCTCTTGAGTCTGAGACGCCAGACACAGGCAGACAAGGAAATCAATCCTTTCTTGCTTTCTTGAAAAAGGCCGTCATGCTTTGCTGTTTGTCATCATGTTGAGCTCGACCAATCCCACCTCGTTGCCGCTTCAAACCCTGGAGATGCTGCTGGCCATCGACGGTAAGGATAGTAGTACGGTAGCCATCAAGGATTCTCGAAATTTCCTTCTCGCCTGACTCAGGGTCAATAGCATCCTTTGGGACACTTACATCGCCAACAACATCCTCATTTGTCGGCATCTCTGGCTCGGAAGACTCAGTCGTCAGGTGGGGAGGAGGTGAAGTGGCAATTATTTCCTTTCGGTATGACGAGTCAGCAGTGACTGCTATGGCATGTGGAGATGGAACCACGGTAGGTAAAGTGATCTCGAGCTCGTCGTCCGGGGGATTCATATCCTGGATAGACAGTTCAAGAAAGCCGGTATTACTCCATCCGCCCAGATGCGAAAGCACGACTTCACCGAGAGATGCGATGACTTCACGTGAGAATGTCACGCTCTTGGGACCTAGACGGAGCAACAGTCTTCGCCAAAGACTCGACAGCAAGATACCATGTGATACAATAGCGACGACGTGTTCAGCAGCGCCTCCAAAGTCGGCCTCATCGTTCAGCATAGGCCAGAGATGATGATCCAGGAAGAGGTCTGCGCGAAAGGCGAGACTATCCTTGGACTCAACGTCGACAAAGCCAGGCTCTTGCTTGTGTTTCTCGCGATCCGGACCTTTTCGAACGCGATTGGTCTTGCCCTCGTAGTAGCCAAAGTCGCGCTCGATCAGATAAGGCACGGTGCTGACAGTCAGGCCCTTGGTCGACTGTTCGGCTGCCACAATACCAGCAGTGGTATAAGCGCGCTGCAAGGACGAAGAGAAGACACGCGTCAAGTGTGGTCTATTCTCTGCCAGGTATTTGCTCAGACGACGGGCTTGTTCGGCTCCATGGTTTGTGAGGGCGGAGTCTCTTCTACCAGCACTGTCAAAGGTCAGTCAGAATGGTCGAACTTTCGCCAGCATATACAACGACTCACAGTATTCCGGCCACATTGTCAACCGACTCGCCATGGCGAATCAGGAAGAGGCGCATTGAGCACACTCGAATTGTTGGCCATGTGTGAGATGGGAAGAGATGATGTTTCGACAAGGAGCGTTGGGGGGTTGAAATCATCTGTGGTGGCCAGTGCCCGACATCGCCGGAGCTTGCAATTCTACGCTACCGACTTCATCCCCTCCGACTTCCAACATATTATCCGGCCTTGGAACAAGCAGAGAGGTAGATGTGGGTCTGAGCAAGTGCAATACTGTCAGTCAAACTGTCTCGACCAATCTCGTACAAGGAGAAAGTCAATCAGCATGACTCTTGCCTGAGAAAGCGAAGATGCAACATCCATCTGGTTTTCCTCTCACCTACCAGGTGTATCCTCACTACCAGGTAATCAACACGAAGCTACTCGCAACTTCTGTTCCAACGGCGTGATGTTCGTACCGCTAAAGATCATTTCTATGTCTTTCACACAATTCTGGAATGTCTATGCATGACTTGGCCACATGGGTCGCTCTTTCTCTTTGTTTGGTCTCAGTCCTCTTTCTGACTGCTTCAATCTTGGACAGTCCCCTCAACTGCTCCCTGATTGCAGGGTTTGCTTCTTGACATGGCTCTCCATCGAAAGCGTCGATCTTTTTGCCGATGGTTGTCCCTCAATACCAAATTCTTCATTTTCTTTACAGAAATACAGACGCACCGTCGACGTAGAAATCTCAACTGTTCTCATTAACTCTACCACTTCAGTCATGTGTAGCTTGTCCAGCCCCTTCACCCCCATCTTATCACCTATAACTACTTTCATCATCCTCGACCACTTCAACTCCAACTATTTTTACCTCTCCAAATTGCGACTACATTGTCCATCCATCATCTCGTCCAAAGATCCATGCTCTTCTCCACAGCCTCTATCTTTCCTCATCCTTTTTCTCCACTTTCGTCTCTACTATTTGCAACCAAAAGTGGACATCTGCATCTTCGCACGTTCTACAGTCTTCAACCCACTTGATATTGGTAGTCGCAACAACGACTGTTCACCGTCATCGATCCCTGCTCGGGGCGCATCGTGACCACGAAGTCGAGTCTTGAAATTCCTTTCCACTAGCACGAAACAGTAGCGATACACCGCCGGCCCATGGTAAAAGACTCTTCAATCTGACTCACCACCTAATTCAATTTCACACCATCTACTTCATCATATCTGATATCTGCTTCCTTGATACATAACTTCACAGCAAGGGTTCCGTCCCGGGGAACCGCCTTTGCCACGCTTGAAGGACGAACTCCACCACCCAACAACTTCTAAAGCTCAGTAAGTCATCTACTTCACTTCACTACTTCCTCCTGACTGACACTACTTGAAAGGTCCGGTATGGATGATAGCATGATACTTGACCCGATGGCAACTCACCAAGTTTCGGTCATGCCACCACGCGACCCAACACCCACCGAAATCTATCTGGACGAAGACCCCAAGAACCTTGCACACGACATCTCAAACACCGCCGCATCCCCTACTCTTGACACGGCTGGAATGGACTCCATACCAATGCAACTCAGCATCCATACACATACGACTGCCCTCGAGACCAACGCCCAAATCCCTTTCGGGGCTGTAGCTGAAGCCGAAACAGCATCTGTCGAGGTGCAAATGGATATCGGCACAGACAAGACTGTCACGGCTGCAGAGGCAAATCCCGAGGTTGTTGAAGAGGTCGCCCCAGCCTCTTTATCTCAGGCGGAAGGTCCAGACGACAACTACACAACTCCAGCGTCAGTTGAAGATGCCACTACTAGATCAGATGTGACGGTCCACGAAGCTGCTAAAAAGGATACGTCCGTCAAAGCCATCAATGATGCTCCGCATGCCGAAGAGGTCATAACCATTGAGGCACACAATCCTGTCATCATCAGACGCGAGGTTTCTGAGGCTATCGACACTGAATCTACGACCGATGATACCGCAGCTCCAGATCTCAAACTTACCAAGGCCGTGGCTTCTGAGCAGAAGGATTCGAGCACTGTTAACCTACTTGTCGGTGAAAGAACGAACAGCTGCCCGGAGAGTTCCAAGCCCAGCACACTCGCTGTAGAGAACACGCAAGAACAATATAGACTTGCCCTTGACAAAATCGCGTCCGAAGTCGTCAGCCCGGATAACGATCCTTCCCGAGCTACAGAGTCAAACTCAGAGGCCGGAAATTCTGATGATACATGTGCAGAAATAAGAAGACTTACCGCTGCATATGATTCGTCTGGAGAGGACCAAACTAAGCCTAAGGGATCCCTGTTTGGCGGTCCAGCAGGTCCACAGATCCCGTTACATACAGATACTCCCAAGATCTCAGAGGGCCGGACATTTGTACAGACTGAGACACTCAAAGGTTTCGAGGAGCTCTTCCCAGAAGAAGTGACTTCGGGAAACAATGTCTTCCCAGAAGACTCCGGGCTTGACATAAATTCGTTTCACTTTACGAACAGCAACACCGAACAAGATGCCGAGCTTGGGGCAGAGGCAGGAGCTGAGCAGGAGGATGTTCTCGAACAACCAACAAGTTCTGATCAAGACCCGAAGCCTGATGTGGAGCCATCGCACGATCCCACGTCACCAAACTACACCTGGATTCCTACGTCTCCGGCTTACTCGCATACTACTTCGAACAACTCGCATGCGACACACAAGAGTTACGAGTCGGAAGTCCAAAGTATACTTGGGCTCAATCTGGATGATCCTTACAATGTAGCCGCTGATATTCAGGAGACTCCCGAAGCTTATGCCAGTCTTGAAAGAAATCCTGGTCATATCGTCCCAGAGTTGCCTGGAGAACAGCCGCCTTGCAACTGCGAACAACCACATTGCGGACATCGTGTGATCATAGCTTTCAACCTACGCAAGGAACCAAGAAAGGAACATTGCGTCTACATCAACAATCTCGTCTACGATAACGACCCATCGGGAACCTACACCGATGAGCAGAAATACTACCCATCAGCACAGAAAGTGGCCATTGAAGACCTCGACGAAGACGAAGAGAGCAACAATGACGGAGAGGAAGATCGTGTCATGAGCGGCGGCTTGCCTACTGGTCCCACTGACCCAAACGGCAGATTCAAAACAATACCCTTCAACCACACCGACACTCTGATCAGGGACAAGATGTCATTCGGAGAAGAGTCATCCTCATCAGACGAGTCACGTACCAAGAAGAACAAGAAGCGCAAGAAGACAAAGACAAAGTCCTCCAAAGCCAGCAAGAAGAGTAAGAATAACAATGGCACCGCCATTATCCGTGCAACTCAGAGCGACGAAGAAGACGTCCGAATTGACGAACAAGCCTCCACACCCGTCCTAAAGGCATCTACCAGAAAGCCAGCTACTAAAAAGCCCTCCTCAACCACGACACCAGATCAAACAATCGTCCAAATGCTGCAGCGGCTCGCAAAACCGCACACTACAAGACTGTGCTATCCCATTACATTCAACTGCCCCGCTGCTTCTAGCTCCATCTGCAAGAGTTCCTCCTACGCAACCAAAGGTTGTTCACCCACACCTCGCAAGATCAAAATTTACGACTTTGGACAAGGTAGTCAGGAAATTCCTGATGAAAATGAAGCTGGGAGTGCAGTGGTCTCTGCAAAGGCAAAGAAACCAGAGCAGACGCAGTTGTGTCTAAGTTGCACGACGAGGTATATGAAGATTTTGATGTGCAGCACTCACGATATCAGTCCCATCATTGCCTCTCCATCTCAACCCGCCTCAACTTCCTCACCTCCCTCGGATTCCTCATCTCCAACTGAAGCCCGATCGCCACAGATCTCGTGCACAATCTGCGCAGCACCATCGACCTACACCTGCGAGACCTCCTGCGGGGCAAACTTCTGCGATACCTGCTCTGGAAAAGTATATGGAGAGCACGAGGGCAATCTAAGTGCTTTGCTGGATACCATGACAGATGAAGTTACTGCAGAGTATCCACAGGGACTCAGGGCCGATGTGGAAGTTTTGAGGAAAGGAGGTGAGTTGTGGAAGTTTTTGAGCAGGATGGCTAGGAAGAAGGCCTGAATGTAAATGCAACTGCAGCGGGAGAGAGAGCAAGGAGGAGAAAAAAAAGTATAAGAGGAACATGAGAGGAGAGAAGGAAGAAGAGAAAACAGAGAGGAAGACTCTGGGAGGGGAGGAAGACGCAGAAATGAAGCAAGGGAAGGAGAAAATAATCTTTGCCATACTCGGGCTTGAGATGAGGAGCTGAGCATCTGATTCATGCTACCCAGATATGACGGTCAGACAACACGGTCGGCTAGCTAGCCAGACAGACATACTTATACGATTTCTGCCTCTCCAACTGTTTGTGATGTGGCTAGAATCGATGATTGGAACACACGGTAACTGGTCTTAGACGTGAGAATGTACGATCATATACAGATGCAGCAATCGAATGCGGAATACTCAATGTTAGTCGTCCTTGCTGAGAATATGGCAGTCTGACAGCTTCATAAGTGCAGTAACTCAGGAAAGTCCGAAGAAATAAGACTAGTTGTATAGAAGACTTAATATCTGGCTTGACGGCAACAATGCAAAGGTCAAAAGCTTCTTCAAATCCTGCCCATCCCAGCAACGTAGACCATACCCGGATCCCTGCTTTCTGGTCTGACGTCAATCTGCTCGGAATAACTACTGGCCGTCTTGTGTGATACCCTTCCAGTAGTTTTGGAGCGTCTGGAAGGGTCCTTTGAAGTTTTCGAGCGTGAAGTTGATTTCCGTGCCGACTCTGTGGGTACCAACAGGCTTTTGTTGTAAGGGTCGCGTTCGAGAACGACTGCAGGTCCAACAGATGGGGGTGGCGCAGATTGGTTGTGTCCCGAAGTCCTGTGCCTTGATGGTCTGACCATAGCTGTGGAGGTCTCTTCCGATACACGCCACAAATCGTTGCTGTGCCGTAGGTGATTCCGTGGTTCTGCCCAATCTTGACCTTCGGCAGCGACACTTGGCAGCCTGATACTGCCGGTCCGTATGTGGGAAGAGCTGCTGGCATGACGGGGAGGTAAACGAGGACTCTCCTGCATGTATCGCTTCATGGACCTGTTGTATGGTATCATCCGGATGCCAGAGCCAGGATCCGAGGATTCAGACGCTTGTTGGTCTGCGAGCTGGGCGATCATGGGTACAGGGCGCTGCTCTTCCAAACTCCCGCTGAGCTGAGTGGATGGTGGTGAGGGATCTTCACCGGCCTCGGTACGATACCGTGCAAAGGGTTTGCCATCGTCGTTCGTCATCAAGAATTTGAGTTCCTCGATCTGGGCATCAATGACTTTGATGCGTTGTCGATTTGCTGCGGACAGTCGCACGATGGGGTTTGTATAGATCTTGCGCAGACGCTGTAAGCGGTTCAACCTGCATCGCGGGTTGGTCTCCAAGACGAGTTGCTCGATGAGACTCCTTGAGTGATGGTTTTCGACAATTCGCATGAACCAGGTAGGATGTCTTGGCAATGGAACTACTTGAGACGCTCTGGTGGTGATCAGCATCTCTTCTAACATGTATGTGGGAGAAAACGGGATCAAGTAGCAGGCTAGGGTCTGCCAACGGGCAGATACTTATTCAGCGAGCAAGCGCAGTGATGAAAACTTCGGAAAGAAAGCTGGCCTTTCGTACCGATCAGAGCGAAGCATCCATGACTTACATGCTTCCCATCTCACTTCCGTGCTGATTCGGCTCAACGTAGGCCGCCCTGAATTCTTGAAGCACGGGATCTGGAGCGACAACGGGAGTTGGCTGGGTTCTGGGAACTACGGGTATGCCAGATGTAGTCATATGCTGTGGTTTGGCGACCGGTTGTGTACCTGGCTGAACAAGTTCTCGTTGCAATCTTCCATTGTCTGCGGGAGCTGCTGGCTTCGGTCTGGAGTTGTTGCCGCCCATCTTGAATGCGTTGGTAGCGATATGCTAGTGTTTTACCCTGCTGGCAAGTATCAATGGCGTGTACTCTGCTGACTGGAGAGATGCTTTGTATCGATGGCGGCTTAGGAAGTAGGATGAATGTTCAGCTTTGGGGGAGTGTCAGATATTCAGAAGTTGGGCGAGGCAGTGTCGACCACTCGTGCTTTCCTCGTTCATCGGTTCAATTGTCACTTCCCATCTTGTCAAGTTGTCGAGAATCGAAGCACTTCTCTGACATGATGAAGTCTAGACAAAATATTGTTGTTGTCGTCTGAGAAAGATAGCCGGCGGCCGAGCAGAATGGCGCGTCTTATATACATCCGGATCGAGACCACCAATGAGTAGTACACATGTTTCTGATGCCGGCGAACACGATGGTAGTCGAGAGGGTAACCTTAATCGCCCAAATCGCAAGCCTTGGGATTCGTTGAGAACAACAGGACCATATGCTTGATCAGTGGATCATGTTCGCGTCCAAAGTCCAGGCATAGTCTTGAGCGCGTTGAAGTTTCCTCAAGGGTGTACCATAAAGGTCGACCGTGGTACGAATCTTGTGCCGTCCCACGCTTGCTCAACCCCCCTTATCAGCCCTTATCGCTGGGAATGTCACGATGATGAGCTCTTTGTTGAGAATATAAAGGCCTCGTGCTCAAGCTTATATCTGCTGGCATCGATACCATGAGAGAGTGCCGACTTTCATTCTATCAGTACCTACTTCTTAGGCAGCAATAATTTCAGAGACGGCAAGCAGGAGGATGAAGGGGGTTATGGCAGGCACTCGGCCTCGTGCAAGCACTCTGTCAGACAATGTGTTTACAGTAAGTCATCTCTCTTTGCGTTGGGCATCTGGACATGCCGCTCTCCAGTACCGTACTGTGGCAAACTCTGGACTCTGGACTCTGGAGAAGCTGGATAAAAAGGAGGTAAGGAAGAGAGCAACCGCGCGGTCGAAATGTCGCCGAGAAGACCCGAGGTTGGCCGTATCGGCGTCATGCACTCGTACCCAAATGACGGCCTTAATCTCTCGTCTCCTGACCCTTGTCCATCCTCGGTACAGTGTCCGTTCTGTTCGAGAAGTCACACATCCAAACGCAACACATCTTACGCCACACTCGAAGACGTCGCTGTGTCTCGAAGAATTACCCGGTTGCACATCAATTGAAGCTGCGGACCAAATCGGGCGCGGGGAGGGACTTGAAAGATAACCCCGCCATCTCCATCTACAACGGAAACTACCAACTCAGCGGTAGTCACGTAGCAGCTGCAAAACTTCAGGGCTTCCTCGTCAAGCTTACTGTACCTTTGTTCTTCCATTCTTGCCCTCTTTTCATCGAGTCGCAAAAACTCTACTTGCTTCTTCTCAAGCCGCTACAAGCCGCTGGCTCGGAACATCGTCACGGCAAACCATTAACCACTGGACTCTCCTTCCTATTTACTTTTCTATCAATACCCTCTCTCATAACAACAACTATGGCTCTGGATCAACCCCCCTCGGAAACGAGCCAGCAGTATAAACCTGAGATGCGCAAAGTGCCCGACGGCCAGATGATGCGTCCAAACAGGAAGACTAACGGCAGCGGCATCCAGGCCCCGGAAACCAGGATCTGTGTTGTTATGGTTGGTCTGCCAGCCAGAGGAAAGAGTCTGATAGCTCAGAAAGGTCATATCGTCCAGCTCTTGCTCTTTGAATCGTACTGACATGCTTGCAGTTGTTCGCTACCTTCGCTGGCTCTCGGTAGACGCAAAGACCTTTAACGTGGGCCAATATCGCCGTACCACCACTCCCAACCCTTCCGCCGAGTTCTTCGATACAAGCAATGCAGAGGGAGAAAGAATGCGCAAAGCTGCTGCTGAGGCTGCTGTGACCGATATGATTAAGTGGTTCGACAACGGCGAGGGCCTTGTTGCCATCCTCGATGCTACCAACTCGACGAAAGCACGAAGACGTTGGATCCAAGATCGATGCGACGCTGCCAATGTACAGACCATGTTTGTCGAGTCAAAGTGTGATGACGAAGAGCTCGTCATGTCCAACATCAAGGAGGTCAAGACCACATCACCTGATTACCTAGGACAAGACCCCGAAGTTGCTGCACAGGATTTCAGAAAGAGAATCAGGAACTACGAGAAGGTGTACGAGACATTGGATGAGGATGAGGCCGATCTTACGTATTGTAAGCTGATTGATGTTGGACATCAAGTCATCATCAACAAGATCCAGGACTATCTGCAGTCCAGAGTAGTTTACTACCTGATGAACCTGCACATCAAACCACGTTCTATCTGGCTGTCGCGAGTAAGCTCCCTGCCATGAACATCATACCCCCAAGGAACACTGCTAATTTTCACAGCACGGAGAGTCCGAGTACAATCTGTCAGGCAAGATCGGCGGTGACGCAAACATCAGCGAAAGAGGTCAGATGTACGCCAAGAAGCTGCCAGAAATTGTAAAGCAATCTGCTGGTGACCTCGAACTCACAGTCTGGACTTCGACACTGAAGAGAACAATTCAGACCTCAAAATACCTACCATTCGAGAAGCTTTCGTGGAAGGCTCTGGACGAACTGGACTCTGGTGTTTGCGACAGCTTGACGTATGCAGAGATCGAGGAACGATACCCAGCAGACTTCAAGGCTCGCGACGATGACAAATACAACTACCGCTACTTGGGTGGTGAGAGTTACAGGGATGTGGTCATTCGTCTCGAGCCCATCATCATGGAGCTGGAGCGCAGCGAGAACATCCTGATTGTAACACATCAGGCAGTGTTGAGATGCATCTACGCCTACTTCATGGGCGTCGACCAGGCGAAGAGCCCCTGGATGGAGGTTCCTCTACACACTCTGATCAAGCTCTCACCCAGAGCATACGGTACACAAGAAGAGAGATACTCGGCCAAGATCCCTGCAGTGAGCACCTGGCGTGGTAAGGGATCGAAAGCTCAGCATGAAGATCCTGGTCCTGGTCAAGGGACGGTCGATATTGAGGTGAATGGAAAACCGACCAAATAGATATTCTTGCATGCGGGCAGTACCGGTGTTGCGGAGATGGAGGTGAATGCAGGTACCGGCTCTTCCTTCTTCAGGAAAGACAGCACAGCTTGGACACAGGACAGATAACGCACAAATGTCTGATGCCCAAACATTCATTGTACACGTAGAGCGAAAGCAATTGACAGCTTCCATGTCTCACCTGGTCGAAGTGCAGTTGAGTGCATTATCAGAAGGCTTCAGGGTCCACCTTGATCAGCTTTATCGTGCATAGGAATACTCTGACCATGCTTTGCTGAGCCGACAGACGCATCCAACTCTGAAGAGTCATAGCCAGTCAGTCGAGAGCATAGTAGATGGTCGTAGTGCTGTGATATCCAGAATAATCTCCAAGTATCCCCAGTGCGAGTGGGAATAGATTAAAAGTCTGACGTGGTTGGTCCGTGAGTTCATGACAGCGGCCGGGAAAGCAAACGGCTATTGCCGAACGGTATCAAGTAGGAGCTATCCAGACGAACGAGGAAGGCATTCTCGGATCTCTAGAAGTTTCACTCGCGCACATTGTGAACCTTGCAACACGACAAGATCTTTGAAGCGCTGCGCTCGCGGAAAGATTTGCTGTCACTTACTTGCCCAGTCTTCCGCCCAACTCCATCTTCAATATACTCCGCAACGCTTCGACCAGCGAGATTCTAGTCGACCCGCATCTCACCGAGCAAATTGTAGCCATCGTGACGTTTCTCTTTCACGCCCTACCATCTGCAGCTGCCCGCGCATCTGTTTGCACTACTCATCCCATCCACACCCGCGACACCCGCAAACCTTCGCTTCTTGCAGTCTTTTGCCGCCGCAGCAACCTTCTACAACCATCGGATCAGTCGCAACCATAGCCAGACACAGCACATAACCCGGTGAAGCGCAAGACTTGCGCTCGCGTCCCGGCACGCCATGGGGAGGATCAAGAAGACCGCTACCGAGCGTCATGAGGCGACCATCGTGAGTCTACCCATTCACATTCGCATACTTCGTCAGACTAACCTTTGCCATAGTCTCCCTACATCACCAACTTTATCAAGACTTTGGTCGAGCTACCTCTGCACAAGGTGCCCGAGCACATTGCTTCCTTTCCACACAACTGGCCGTTCCCCAGAGGCGACCTGTACCACTGGATCGCCCCATTAAATCGCTTCGATCGCATTCTTGAGGGTTTCACAACCGTGTATGCTCTGGACAAAGGCCCACAAACGCAACCATTCGAGCTACGGCTATTGCAGAAGGGCGACGCTGAGGATGGTTCGGTGACCGAAGTGTCGGTGCAAGAGCTCGAGGCATGCGGATATTCAGCTGATGGAGATCGCGAGCTCGTGGAGAGTGTCCTCAACTTTACTCGTATCCTGCTTGAGCGTTGTGGCAACCGCAGTCTGTATGCTAGCAGCGCACATCTCAACCACCTACTCAACACTGTCTCCCTCAGCCTACTCAAGATTACCCTTCGTGTCAGTTTGCGCCTGGCTCAGAGATATCACACTTCGCGAATGCGCGTTGCCTCGCCACATTCGCTCAATGCTTTGCTGGCTGGCCACTACAGTATCAACCTGGACCGTATCCAGAAACTTGCCGTCCCCTTTCCCAAGAAGCCCGTGGCTGCCCCCATCTTTGGACAGACCCCGTCCAAGAACAAGGAGAAGGAGGATGCCCTCAAGCCTGGCGTCAACACAGCCGATATTGAGTCTTTGGTCAAGGCTAAGGATGTTCCATCATCGTACAAGGAGGAGCTTTCTAGCGTACGCTTGACCTACTACGACAAGACTGATGCATCTGCACCTGCATCATCTATCGAGGCTCGCGCCCCCAACACACCTGGCTCGCCAATGCCTCCCGTCACACCCACCCCTGTGCGTCGCACTTCGAACCTAGGCCCCGGCTCAGCACGCAGTGAACGCGTGATCAACAACACCGACGCCCCCGAGACGCCAGTACGTGCCCAGCAGCCAGAGAATTCTTCGACAGGTCCCAAGACTTTTGAGCTTTCTTCCGCTCAAATTGGTTCCAAGGAGGCCTGGAAAATCATGGAGGAGAACGTGACAAAGGTGCCCGAGGACAACCAGTTCGACCTGCTTCAGAGGGTCCGTGTGGCTTCTGCGTTCCAGACTTCAAGAGAAGCTGTTCACGATCTGGTTGCCGTCAGGATTCTGGCCATTTCCAACCTGTCCTATGTCTATGGCGAGACAACATTTCATCAGCGTATTGGTCAGCCTGATTCTGAGGAGCCTCGCCGAACTCAACTGGCTCAGCAACTTACAGACATGCTCCAGCCTCCCAGTTCTGGTCAGGAAGAGATCTCTCGTGAGATGATGGTGATTGTTATTCAAGCTCTGGAGGCTTTGGCCAAGTGCAAATCCAAGACCAGCGAAATTGCCAATGCTCTCAACATCACTGTCAGCCATGGTGTCCTCTTCTATGTTCTCAGAAAGATTCTTGCCACTCTCGGTGATGAAGAAGCCAATGGCCAAGACCACGAATGGTGCAAGGATGTCTTTGAACTGGTCATGACCCTCACCCCAGCTGCACCGCACCCGCAACGGAACGCGGACGTTCTCGTGGCGGCTGGCTTCGTAGGCATCTTGGTCGATATCCTCAAGCTTCGCACGACGCAAGCCGAGATCTACTTCCCTATCGCTCTTGGCTTCTTCGATAACTTCATCCACAACGGAGTGCGAGATGCGTTCCAGGCCATTGTTAACGCCAAAGGTCTGGATGTACTTGCCGATCTCACTGCCTTCGAAGTTCAACGCTCGCTTGAGGCCGCTCATAAACAAGAAGGCTTGCCCATTGAGTACAAAACCAAGATCACTGACTTCCAGATCCCCTTCAACTCTCAGCAGACCCTGCGTCAGCTTCTCAAATTCGTCGCCCATATGTATCATCACAATGTCGGTACGGACGATCGCTTGCTACGCAACTTTGTTGACTCCCCACAACTTCTTGGAGCACTTCGCACCATCTTCGACAATGCGCCCGTCTTTGGTTCAAACGTCTGGAGCGGAGCCATGAACATCCTCAGCAGCTTCATCCACAACGAACCTACCAGCTACCAAGTCATCGCTGAAGCAGGATTGAGCAAGGGTTTCCTCGAAGCTGTGACTCAGCAGCCGATCACGGTCTCTGACGTGGTCGTCGAGAATGCAGATAAGGATGACGAAGACACCTCTGAGAATAAACCTGACGTAGACACTACCGAGATGCCGACCGCTACGGAAGACTCGAATATGAAAGTTTCTTCCGTTGACACACCCAAGGCATTGGGCATTCTTCCTGTTGGAGAAACCATGCGCGAAATTCCTACAGCTTTCGGTGCTATCTGTCTCAACGAGAATGGTATGCGTATGTTTCAGGCATCGCAAGCTTTGGAGAAGTTCCTGGAGATTTTCGAGAGCCCTGAGCATATCAAGGCTATGGAAGAAGATGCCGAGGTCCCTCAGTACATCGGCACTGCCTTTGACGAACTTGTCCGCCATCACCCACAGCTGAAGGAGAGAACTTCCAATGCGGTCGTCGGCATGGTTCGTAGAGTCATGACCATCTGTCAACGTCGCGCCGAGACCAAGGGTGTTGGTGCCAAACTGTGGCTTCAGGATGATCAGGGCTTGCAAGTAGCCGGAGGGCGTGACGCTCTGAGCGGTATGACTGACGCACAGGTCGAGAACGCTTATGATGCTGATGATACCAACTTCTCTGCTCGCGCTGAGTCTTCGCCACCGGTCACAGAATCCGAGCTTGAGAACGATGCCCTCGTCAAAGGCCGTGGTGGTGGTCAGTCTAGCTCGGACTTCATCGCTATGGTCTGCAGGTTCCTTGGTGGCTTCTTGAGTAACCATAGCATGGCCACGGCCTTCTGTGAGGCTGCAGGTGCTGAAATTTTGCTTGATATGGCCACTGCTGCTTGCAACCCGTACAATTTCCATGAGACGCTTGCTCAGCAGGAACTCATTCGAGTGCTCCAGCAGTTGGTCGAACACAAAGCTCATTTGATTCTCCCATCTCTTGCTCGACGCATACAACTAGCCTACTTCCAGCTCAGGCCATTGGCAGAGCACCAGCCTGGCAAGCCTTACTTTAGTGATCTGACAGAATCGACAGCAGACCAGAGCTCTCACAACAACCTCGTGGTCTCGAACGCAACATACACAGCCAAGGCCATGGTGCAAGCCCAATTCCTCTGCCATGTTTTCTCTCAGGTCTTCTCCATGCACGTTTACCACGCTGGTCGTACTGTGCCCCATCACTTCTTCGGTCAGGTTAACCTCACAGACATCTACACTGACTTGATTGACGATCTGGGTCAACTGTACTCTTCGTGTGTCTGGGAGGCCATCGCAATGCGCCACAATATGCCCGAAGACTGGAAGAAGCAAATCAACATCACTGGCATGAGCTTCGACCATAGCGAGGCCGACAACGTCATGGGTTTATCTGCCTCGAGCAATTCTCAGTCCACCAATGCCGAGGCTGGAGCCGCATCACAAGGACAGCAGGATGGCGAGGCTAAGAAGACCGAGGCTCGTAACAGTGCCCAATTCAAGAACTGCCAGATTCTCGCGTCGCTCACCAACCAAGTGTCTACCGGCATTCTCTCTTTCTTCCAGGCGATTGGTAAATCATTGCTGTGGAAACACTCTTCGCGCACCATCCTCAGCGACTACCAGAGGCAGAATGCAACCAAGATAGCGGATCACTTGGCACGCGCTTTGACAAGCCACATCTCAACAGCCCGGCCATCAACAATTTCGGAGGTTGACAGTGTCTCCTACGACATTGTCGTTCTCACTTCGACGCTACAGACTTTGGTTGACGAGCGAAAGACTACCCGTACTGGCGGTACTCATCGTGAGGTCTTCTCCCTGGTGCTACTTGCGTTTTATCAAAAGGGTGGTTTCAAAGAGTTGGAGAAGCGCCTGCAGCAATTCGGCAAGCTTGTTGAACAACACAAGGAAGCTTCCCAAGACACTTCCACTTCCGAACAAGTCTCTTCATCCAAGCATATCCATGTTTTGGCACTCGCTGGTATCGATAAGATACTCGACTTCTACAACAAGATCAGTCACTCCAAGAACATCACCGACGCCCAGCAGACTAACGTTATGGCTGTCCGAGAGCGTCAAAAGAGCGACTTCTTCTTGGGTGCTCAATTCGTGGTGGAGCTTCGTAATGCTATCCTTCCACAAATTAGTCAGATGTGGAAATCATCCGTGATGGAGGCTCTTCCTGCGCACAGCGTCAAGTCCATTGTCGACTTGCTCAAACTTATTCTTGAAGGTGAAGGCGAGTCTAACGCTGTCAAACGCAGCGAGAACTTGAAGCGTCGTGTTGCAGCCGAACCTCGCAAATTCAAGGTTCGCTCAGACTCCAAGGACGCTTTGCAGGCGGAAGGTCACGAAGACGAAGAACTATGCATCGAAGCACTGTACCGTTGTAATAACAACGTGGCAGCTGCCAAGGAGTATTACGTATTGCGAAGAGACAACCCCGACAGTCACATTCCTCTTTTCCCTCTTCCGTCACATGATGAGGTCGAGCCTCCTGCTCAGGAAGCTTCCAACGACACCACCGAACAGCCGGCTGCATCTGGCAGTGTACCCTCGGTCGAGATGCAGGACGCGGACGAAGCTGGATCAAGCACACAAGACACCGATGGCGATCGCTCAGAAGCCGACCTTCTTCTCGGTAGTGGTAATCGTCGCTTGGTGTTACCCCCAGATATGCTCAACGGTGGCCTTGCAGAAGTTCTTTCAAACGCTCTTGGCGGCGGAGAAGAACTAATGCGTGCTCTTCCAGTTCACAGACGACCATCAGATGAGGCTCAGAGACCCGCTGATGTTGTTACTGAAGAGAGCTTCGTTACCGTTGATGATCTCGACGACAAGCGCAAGGACGTCAGAGATGGACTTATCGATAGGTGTCTCGATGTTCTCAACACCCACACAGACGTTACTTTCGAGCTTGCAGACCTCATCACAGCTGCAGTCACGAAGGCCGGTCAAGATCAGTCATCGAAGGTGGAGATTGGCGAGACTTTGGTCAACTCTCTCATGTCTCTCAGACCCGAGGAGGGTACTCCGCTGGACGGCAAGAAGATTGCATCATATGCTCATCTGCTCGCACTTGTTATGCAGGACCGCGATTTCTTCAATGCCTCTCTCGATACCTTGACAGAAAACTTCGAATACTTTGGCGGTTTCATCAGGATGTTCCAAGGTCAAAAGCTGGAGGAGACCTCGCCTTGGGTCAGCAATATGCTTCTCATCATTGAACGCGTTCTAGCTGAGGATGAGAAGCCCCAGCAAATTCAATGGACAATGCCACCATTTGAAGATCCCTACAAGGAGCAAGATATTGCCGAGCTCAAGCCTCCGATCGTTCCTGACGAGGAGAAAATCACAGTCTTCGATGCTCTAGTCGAGATACTGCCCAAGATTGGTAAGGATGAAACTCTTGCACTATCTGTCACCCGTACGCTCGTGATCTTGACTCGTCGTCGCGCTCTTGCAAAGAAGCTTGGCGAGAAGCTGTCGATCTCGAGACTCTTTGTCATGATGAAGCAGCTTGCAGGCGTTGCAGGTGAACGTCTTCAGAGCACATTCCTCATTCTTCTTCGTCACATTATCGAAGATGATGAGACTATCCGACAGATCATGCGTACTGAGATTCAATCTACGTTCGAGAGCAAGGGAACGGCCAGAGGCTACGACACGACATTGTACACCAGAACTTTGTACCATCTCGCGTTGCGCAGTCCCGAAATCTTCGTCCAAGTCACCAACGAGAAGGTGCAACTCTCAAGATGGGATCAAAACCGTCCTGGCGGTGCACAGCCGCTCATGTTGAAGAAGATTGACAAGCCTGAAGAGACTAGGAAGACAGAAGAGTCTCTTGAGGGCGACGCCAGCGCCGCTCCTGAACGACCAACTATTGAACGCACCAAGACCGGTGACCTCAAGCCTCCATCAATTGAGAATCCCGATGGTGTCATTCAGTTCTTGCTCAAGGAGCTCTCTTCTTACAAAGATGTCGAAGATAAGGAAGTGCAACCTCCCAAACCTACTTCTCCGGATGCTCCGGCGGCTGCCACCCCTTCAGATGTAGAAATGTCAGATCCAACTTCTACTCCAGTGGCCGAAACTCCTTCGATAGACTCTGCGGCCAATCAGTCTGACAACAAGCCAGTGTTCAAGGCTGACCAGCACCCGATTTTTGCCTATCGCTGTTTCATCTTGCACTGTCTGGTTGAACTCCTCGGCTCGTATAACAGAACCAAGGTTGAGTTCATCAACTTCTCGCGCAAGGCCGAGCACCAAGCATCAACACCATCCAAACCTCGCTCTGGTCTTCTAAACTACTTCCTTACCAGCTTGATTCCGATTGGGTCTTTGAATCACCCTGAAGACATTCCATCAAGGAAGCAGGCCGCCACTGCCAATTGGGCTATCAACACCATTGTTTCTCTCTGCTCGAAGACAAGTGAGCGCATGATCGGTTTGAAGATCTCGACCAGCGAGGAAGAGTCTGACCTTGCTTATGTTCGCAAGTTCGTCTTGGAACATGCTCTCAAGGCCTACAAGGATGCAATGGCCTCTTCAGAGCCTCTCGATCAGAAGTACGCACGTCTTCTCAGCCTGGGCAACCTCTTCTACCGCATGTTGACTGGAAAGCAACAATCTGGTATCAACCACTCCATGCTCGAGATGGTCACCGTTTCTCAGAAGCAACTCGGTCGCTTCATGTACGAGAAGAACTTCATCACCGCATTGACATCCTCTATCGCCGAACTTGACCTCAACTTCCCTGGCGCAAAGCGTGCAGTCAAGTACATTCTTCGGCCTCTCAAGTTGCTGACCGATATCGGTGTTACTCTGAGTATCTCTGGAGACGTCTCTGCGCCTGGCACTACTGAAGACGACGAGATCTCTTCCGCCACTTCCGTTTCTGATGATGACAATGAACGCGAAGAGACTCCTGACTTGTTCCGCAACTCTACCCTCGGCATGTTCGAAACCGCAAACAGCGACGACGATGAGGATGAGTCCGGCTCCGACGAAGCCGAAGAGTACTACGAGGGCGACGAGTACGGCGAGGAGATGGACTACGACGAGTACGAGGAAGGCGGTCCTGGTATGCATGAAGGAGATGTAGTCAGTGATGAAGATGATGACATCGACGGCATGGGACCCATCGAAGGCCTTCCTGGCGACATCGACGTTGAAGTTGACATGGACGAAGACGAGAGCGGCGATGATGACGACGACTCCGACATGGACGAAGCCGACTCAGATGAAGGTGATGACATTGAAATCATCGACGAAATTACTGGCGACGATGAGAATGCTAGTATGGAAGAAGATGATGATGACGACGACGAAGACGACGATGAGGAAGACTGGGACGACGACGATGATGATGGTGACGATCCTTACCATGGCGCTCTTCCCGTGGACGCTCTCGTGCCTGGCCATGGCGGTCCATTCGGCGGTGCTGTCGTCCTTGAAGACGACCGCTCAGATGTCATGGATCAGCTGGAAGGCGATGATCCTATCATGACTCTGGACATGGGCGGGCCCGAGCAATACTTCGAGGACGAGATGGCCGAAGATGACGAAGACAACGAAGAGGATGAAGATGAAGAAGTCCTCGGCTACGAACCCGAACATGACGACCCCGAGAACGACGAGATGGAGTGGGGCTGGGAGACCGCCGCTATGCCTTCAACACATCATGGATGGCGCCGTCCTGGTGGTCCCTTCTATACTATGGACGACTCACCTCTTGGACTTCCTCGCTCGCATCGTGGAGGCGCTGCAGGTGGTGGAGATCAAGATGGTACCAACCCTCTTCTCCAGCGATCAGACCGCAGGCCTACTACAGGTGCTCCAACTCGTCCCGAAATGCCTCATTGGCTTCACCAGCACCCTCCTCGACTCGGTGGCCAAGATGGACTCTCCTTTATCAACGATCTTATGAACATGACTGGACCTTCGGGAGCTAGAATCAGCGTCGTTGACGGCTCCGGTGGTCTTACCTTCCCGCCTGTCGCTTTGGCTGGTGGTGCTGGTGCTATGGGGCCTGCTGTCTTCCACATTACAGGAAGCCCGAGCAGATTCGGACTCCCTGATCTCCGTGCTCTCCAGCGCATCACCAGAAACCTTACTGGTCGTGATGCACCATCAAACGGAAGAGCTTCCTCTACCGATCCCGGTGCAGCAGTTTCCTTCACACCCACTCTTACAACTCTCCGCTGGCAAGAAGAGGCTCGCCTGCTGTTCGGTCACCATCACCTCGAGAGGGCGATGAAACTTGTCGACTCCCTGCTGCGCCTTCTCGTCCCTCCTGCCATGGAGGCTAAGCGTCAGAAAGACAAGGCTGACGCCGAACGCAGAGCTGCGGAAGAGAAGGCTCGTGAGGAGCAGCGCCAGAAGGAAGAGGCAGAGCGTCTTGAGCGCGAGGCTCAAGAGCAGCGTGAGCGTGAAGAACGTGAGGCCAAAGAGGCCGAAGAGGCTGCCGCTCGTGCTCGCGAGGCCGCCGAGCGTGGTGAGACCACAGAAGGTACTGAGAGCATGGAAGGCGTTGAACAGCCTGCGGGAGAAGATGCCGCCGAAGCTGCACCCAGAGTCATGACCAACATTCGTGGTAGAGAGATCGACATCACTCACCTCGGCATCGATCTGGAATACCTGGACGCACTTCCCGACGACATGCGTGAGGAAGTCATCATGCAGCAATTCCAAGAGCAACGTTCTCAGGAACGCACTCAAGACACCACCACTGGGCAGCCTAGCAGATCCAGCGAGATCAACCGTGAGTTCCTTGATGCACTACCACCGGATATCCAAGCCGAGCTGCTTGCTTCCGAGGCAGCTGACCGTCGCCGTCGTGAACGCGATGAGCAGCGCCGCAGAGCTGCCGCCAGTGGCAACGCTCTACCCCAGGCTGGTGATATGGATATGGCGGACTTCTTCGCGACCCTGAATCCGGCTCTTCGCCAGCAGGTCCTTATGGACGCTGACGCTCCCACACTTGCCAACATGCCTGCGGAGTTCCAAGCCGAAGCTCGCAACCTTATCGGCAGAATCGAACGTCATCGTGGTGGCGGTCGTGACAGACGCGAGAGCAACCGCCTTCAGGATGAACAGGAAGCTCCCGAGCCTGAGGGGCAGCGCGTCCGCAGGCCTGTCATCCAGATGCTCGATAAATCCGGCGTGGCCACCCTCCTGAGATTGATGTTCGTCGCCATGCAGGACAGCGCACGTACCACAATGCAGGCAATCTTGTCAGACATTTGCAAGAACACCCAGAACCGCGCCGAGGTTATCAGCGTTCTCCTTTCCATTCTCCAAGATGGAAGCTCCGACGCCAATGCTTTGGAGAAGAGCTTTGCTCACCTCACCCTTCGCGCCAAGCAGATGTCTGGACAGAAGACACCACAGCCTCTCAAGCGCAGTCTGACTGGTTCGCAGTTCACAGCACCTAGTACAGACGTCTCACCTCTCATGATTGTACAGCAATGTCTTTCAACTCTTACCCATCTGGCCAACGAGAACCCTCGAGTCAGTTCATTCTTCCTTTCTGAGCATGAGACCAGCATCAGCCAGAGAGCCAAGTCGTTGAAGAAGGGCAAGGGCAAGGAGAGCAAGGCTGCCAAGTACCCTCTCAACGCGTTGCTCACTCTTCTTGACCGCAAGTCAATCATCGAGAACTCGTCTGTTATGGAAGCTTTGGCCTCCTTGCTCATTCGCGTTACCGAGCCTTTGAAGATTCTTCTCAGAAAGGCAAAAGATGCTGAGAAGGAGAAGGGTAAGGCTACTGAGACAGTTGCCAGTGCATCTACCGACGTGGCCATGACTGAGGGCGAAACTACGGTTGCTTCTGAGGCCCCTGTTGAAGCCGACAAACCACAAGAGCCTGTCGCCAAGACTGAAGAGAAGAAGAAACACAGGGATCTCACTCCTCCTGAAGTTCCGGAAGAGAACCTCCGCTTGGTCGTCAACATCATCGCTGCACGCGAGTGCAACGCAAAGACCTTCCAGAGTACTCTCGATATCATCAACCACCTGTCAGCCATTCCTGGTGCCAAGGACACTTTCGGCAAGGAGTTGGTACACCGTGCTCAGGACTTGGGCGATGCTGTTCTTGTTGATCTGCAACAATTGGCTCCTCAGATTCAAAATGCCAAGACTAGTACTGACATTCAAGGCATTGCTTTGGCTAACTTCTCCCCTGCAAGCTCTCATCAAAGCAAGCTGTTGCGTGTTCTGCTCGCGCTCGACTACCTCTTTGACCCCAAGCGCTCGGGATCTCACGACAGACAAGCATCCACCTCAGCTGATGCTTTGCCTTCAAAAGCTCGCCAGGATCTGCTGTCAACACTTTACGAGACCTCGACATTTGCCAAGCTCTGGTCCAACTTGAGTGACTGCCTGACTGCTATTCGCGAACGCGGTAGCATGAACAATGTGGCTACCATTCTTCAGCCCCTGATCGAGTCGTTCATGGTTGTCTGCAAGAACACAACTTCGAAGGAGGCCAACCTTGCTGCTTCGCAGGAGCTGTCAATTGGTACTCCTCAACCGGACTCGCGCATTGAGAAGCTCTTCTTCTCCTTCACCGAGGAGCACCGCAAGATCCTCAATGATCTTGTTCGCAACAACCCCAAGCTTCTCAACGGCACATTCGATGTACTAGCTAAGAACTCCAAGGTGCTCGAATTTGACAACAAGCGCAACTACTTCACTCGTAGAATGCACACTCGCAATGCTGAGGAGCGCATTGCTCATCCTTCGGTTCAGCTCAACATTCGTCGTGAACAGATCTTCTTGGACTCTTTCAAGAACCTGTACTTCAAGACTCCCAACGAGATCAAATACGGCAAGCTCAACATTCGCTTCCACGGCGAGGAGGGTGTTGACGCTGGTGGTGTGACTAGAGAGTGGTTCGCAGCTCTCTCAAGACAGATGTTCAACCCCGACTATGCTCTCTTCAACCCCGTCGCTTCCGACAGAACAACCTTCCATCCCAACCCCATGAGTGGCATCAACGATGAGCATCTCACCTTCTTCAAGTTTGTTGGTCGCATCATTGGCAAGGCCATGTATGAGGGCCGTGTCTTGGACTGCCATTTCAGCAGAGCCGTCTACAGACGTATCCTTGGCAAGCCAGTATCACTCAAGGATATGGAGACTCTGGATCTGGACTACTACAAGTCACTCTGCTGGATTCTTGAGAACGACATTACTGATGTCACTTTCGAGACTTTCTCGGTAGAGGTTGATAGGTTCGGAGAGACTGAGACTGTTGATCTGATCGAGAATGGTCGCGACATTCCTGTCACCGAGGAGAACAAGCAGGAGTATGTGCGTCTGGTTGTTGAGCATCGTCTGATCAAGTCAGTCGAGGAACAGCTCGAGCATTTCCTGAAGGGTAAGTCACCTCCACTATATCTTCTGTCATGTCTTACTAACCCGAGTTCATAGGCTTCCACGAGATCATCCCCGCCGAGCTCGTCTCAATCTTCAACGAACAAGAACTCGAACTTCTCATCTCAGGTCTTCCCGACATCGACGTCGACGACTGGAAGAACAACGCCGAATACCACAACTACCAGCAGACCTCACCCCAAATCCAGTGGTTCTGGCGCGCGGTCCGCAGCTTCGACAAGGAAGAGAAAGCCAAGCTCTTGCAATTCGTCACTGGAACTTCCAAGGTTCCTCTTAATGGCTTCAAAGAGCTTGAGGGCATGAACGGCTTTACCAAGTTCAATATCCATCGTGATTATGGCAGCAAGGATCGTTTGCCTAGCAGTCACACTTGCTTCAACCGTAAGTTCTGCCCAAGTTCAAGAGATGAGTAAAGGACGAATGCTAACAAGGAATTGCAGAGCTTGATCTTCCCGAATACGAGACTTATGAGCAGTTGAGACATCAAATGTACACTGCCATGACGCAAGGAAGCGAATACTTTGGCTTCGCCTAGAGGACCTTCGATGCCCGCATACAGCCGCAACAAAAACCCACCCACCCATGATACTTTCCGCATTTTCCAAAGGCGTTTGTTGTTTCTCTTCTCCTTTTTCTGTTTTTTTCTGCGACAGGAGTTTTTTTTCGTTATTGCTGCTTTGCCTACTCTTTTCGCCTTGGCTGTCACTCGTCTAGGGCTCTCAGACTCTGAGTGGAGGAAAAAGTACAAAGGACATCGACGTGCAGGTTGATGGACTTGAGTCTTCCTTTCAAACACTCAGGGAAGGGGTCTTATGGTGCTTGATAAAGCAAAAGGAGAGGTGAATATAGTGGCAGTTGATTTTCTTTTCTCGCTATAGCAAAAACTGCGAATGCCTCTACTTTATTTCATAACTTCTCTGTTCTCCTTGACTTCGTGTGTGTCAGACCTGTAAAGTTTTCCTCGTACGGCAACGTGTAGTGTTGTGGTAAGGCGAGAACGGACAGCTTGTTGTACGCGAGAGTAAATTGCATGGGATGAGTTCATGTGAGGATGAGCAAGCGATCAGACGTAAAATCCAAGTTTACCATTTTGGATCGCTGACGAACGAGCCAAGTAGCGTTTTTGCAGGGTAAAACATATAGTGAAAATTGAACCACTTCTTCCATTGCTTTTTCAGAGTCGGCGTCTATAGTATCTCAATATACCACGCCTGTCGGGGGGAGGGAAAAAAGATTTCGTGTCAAGCCAGGGTGGCCCTTCCTGTTTATACCCCGACCTCTTGCCATATCTCAAACTCTTCCATCTCTCGAATTCCCTACCGATGTCTTGAATCTTTCTTCTCTGCTTCCCTTGCCTTGAGTCCTGCTGTTGTCCTCTGTTTTCCCCCTTTGGTTATCCTCGCTGTTTCTCATCTGTCTTTAGTTCATAGTCTTCGCTGACCAAGGGGCAAACCAGTCGGTCACAATGCGTGCTCACAAGAAACGCGACACGTAGTGACACACACCGAGAAAAAGGACAACGGATGGTTACACAGCATAAAGCAGTCTAAGATCGAGACTACATAGGAGAAAGCACCATGGACAACTTTTGAGGCGAGGATAGCATCATCCATTAATGTATAGCCGTGACAAACTCTCGACAAACGAGCAGGTCCGCGTGGTGTAGATTTAGATTTGAAATCAGAAAATCGAAATGTTGAGAAGGTACGATGAGATGGATTTTGCGTATTTGGCGCAGTTGGCTTGCGAAGTTTGGCTTGACTACGAACAACTCATACCATAACCAGTCAACGGAGATAGAAGGTAAAGGGGCTATAAAAGTATACTCGAGTAAGAAGGGAATAACGAACTAAGATGAAATAAGATCGAGCATTACATAAATGCGGGTATCGATGCTTCGGGCAAAAGCAATGAAGAAGAGAAAATGGTAATCCCAAAGTAGAAGAGAAGAGGAAGAATGCTAGGAGTCACAAGACGCCATGGTAGTGAGTCTCTCATAGACAGAAAAAGAAGATAGAAGAAGAGAAAACGGGAACAGAAGTAAAAAGCCATGCCCCATCCATCGCTGATGCAAAGAAGCATGATTTTCGGTCTTTCGTAGCTAAGTCGTGATGGTTGATGTGTTTCAAAAACACTTTCGACAAGAGAGGTAGAGGTCATGATAGACTGTCATCCTCGACAGGACTTGAAGAAGGCGGCGGGGTGATTTGGTTGATCGGACCTAGCGTCCACACCCATTCCCGGGGTTTCTTGCTCTTTCGCGTGACGGGCGTTGAAGGGCAGATATCGCTGTCTGAGTCGTCTTCAGAGGACGAGTCGCGTTTGTCTCCGCATGAGGGTGTTGTGGATGTTCTGATTGGCAGTGCGGCCGCTGCTGCTCGTTTGTGCTTTTGTTGTTGTTGTTGTTGTTGGACATAGTGACCGTGTCCCGAGGGTAATGTTTCTAGGGCTGATGCAGAGGAGGATGTGAAGTCGATGTCGGATTGTGCGAGTGTGTAGATGTTGTTGTGGATGTCTTCTGTCAAAGGTGCACGGAAAGACACTTTTTTGGGCGAAGGAAACATTGGTCGGGTACTTGAGAAGGATTTGCGACGGCGAAGGCAGCCGTGAGGGCCGTTGGTCAGGATGGAGTGGTGGTTGAATGGGAGACGGTATGGGATGGGTTTGTCGAAGGCGTCGGTGGTGGATGTTGAGGAGATGGAGGAGTCGGTCGAGGCCGAGGTGGCAGAAGTGGCTGACATGCAGCTGTCGGTGGAGGAAGAGCGCGTAGAGTGGTGGTGGGTAGGTGTCACCGAAGTGTCCAGACACAGTCGGGACTTTGGTCGTAGATGGTGGTGAGGAGTCATGGCCTCAGGGCTCGTGACGTGATGTGGTCCGTATGCATTGCTGAAAGTGTTCCTAGCTGTAGGCGAGGCTATTGAGGGAGCATCCAGTCTGAGTCCGGTAGTGCTCTTGCCGAAGGTCGAAGGAAGAGAAGCAGTGTTGAGAGAGAGTTTGGGTCGTTTAGTCGGAGCAGTGGGCCGAGAGACGGGAGTATGCGAAGGTAGTATGGCGAGTGACATTGTATCCACGGGCATGAGTGCCAGCATCACGCGGGCGTCGACGATAATATACTGAGATGCGGGATGATGGGAGCAAACGTGTTGGCTGATCTAGCCGCTCATCGCCACACAGGCTGTCGTAAACATCCAACCAAGTCAGCAGGTCCAGAGAGGGGCGGCCAGAGGGTGTGGACGACAACAAGTGTCGGATGACGCGCGTGTAGGATGCTTGTGCCTCTTCTATACTTGGAGTCACTCTCTCCACTCGCAAGTGTCAATGCCACTGGTGGATCTGCCAGAAGACGACCTGACACACTGGCCGTTCTGGTACACTGGCGCCGTAGGGGTTCGTGTGAGAGAAAAGTGTCAGGAACGAATACAGCGGGCCTCTAGGAATCAAGAAGTCGCAACGACCTTTGGGTCGGGAACCATGGCCCTTGTAAACCACCACAACCGGCAGAGCGGGCGCCAAAGAAAAGGAAAAAATCTCATCCTGTCGAAGCAATTCTAAACGAAGCCGATCTTGCCCATGCATCGTCTTTCGCTCTCTATCTTGCAAAGCAGCCCTCTTCCCACCAACCACTCTCCTGCGCTGGTTCACTTTGCGCGGTTCTTCCCGTACGCGCTTTGATCTCCTCGTGTTGCTATTTCAGGAAAGTAAGCCCCGCCTGTCATTTTGGACCCCCTCCGTCACGATCCAAACGGCCAGGATTAGACGCCATCTCACGAATCAGTGGCCAGAACCACTTTTTGCGAACCTGCATCCAATAGAACCTGTGCCGTCCTGCTGCTGCAGCTCCTCTTCTCGCCCGGTCTGTATATGCACAAGATTCTGAAACGCTACTCTTTGCTTCCACCAAAACCGTGTCTGCATGTCTGGAAGGCCGCGTCTCGAGATCGCGCCATTCAAGAGCCTCCCCCTGACCCACGACATCGACCGGGCTGAGTATATATGGCGACGTGGATCGAAGGCGCATGTCCGCCGCGACTTTCTGCTCCGGCGTGGCGCCTCACAAACTACACCGACTTCAGATACGTAACCCACTCCCTGCTTATACATGCATCCGGCTCCCCCCCCCTTGTCGCAAGGGCAAAGAACAAAACACCTCCCGTGCCTTTGCAGCACTACGGCCGTTCTCTGCATCGCTGTAGAGAAAGTATGCGACTCAGTATACGTGATTTGTGGGGAGCCGACATTCGAAGCCCTTCTTCTTTTCACCTGCACCTGCCAATATCGTATTCCTGCTCCTTCTGTTTGTCCAGAGGGACCAACCGTTCTGCTATCAAAACCCCTTTTGTCTCCTTGTTTCTTTGGTTCGACCAACTTCCGCTGCGAGTCTTTGAAGTTTGATGCTGTTCTCCCGGCATCAAATTTCCCAATCTAGAGAGGTGGAGCTCGTGGCAGCCACAGAAATACGAAAGTCTAGAGTTTAAATGGCTTCGCTATCGCTAACCAAGCCCGAGCGCCTACCGACGGTTCGAAGTTGTGGGCCGTGAGAAAGCCGCTTTCCAAGCAAACGCAATTGTCTGGGGTGTCTGTGAATCGATTTCGACACGTCAAAGGAGATGAAGAGCTCTGTTCAAAAGTGTCCCGTAATCGAAGAGCTTGCTACTGAGCTTATCAAGAGCAGCAACATCGCCGACGTCTTTCCATCAGGGACTCACCACCTGGCGACAGTTTTTCCTACTGATTCAAGCGTTCTTTTCTCGTGACAGACATGACTCTGGCAGACGGAGAGCCACAACTGTCTTACTTGCCAACCCTTTCAATCACAGTTGATGCTGATCGCACGCGCGCATCGCTGATGGAGAGAGACTCATCGAGGATCTCGCAGCGCTTCGTGAATCATCATTTCAATCGCGAAGAAGCGCCTGTTTCTAATGTTCGTAACAAAGCGCTTCATCTCTTATGTGTTTTGTCCGCTTGCGTGATTCTTCAATTTCAGCCCTCTCGTTTGTAGAGTTTCACCTGCAACGCCAGGTTCCTGGCAGTTTGAGGGCGAGAACCAGCGTTACAGCATTATACGAGATTTAGGCTTGAGGGTTTGAGGTGCGTATTCGGGATCTTGTTGATATACGATACAAATCAGATGGGTGAACAGATCAGTCGACGACAAGGTTCGCTCATGTCTCGACGCATGGATCGGTGCGATCCGAGTGGACACGGAGTTGAGTGCCTTGTACGTGCATACCATGCTGCCGATATACAACGACAGCGCACGGTATTGTAGATACATGGGACGTTTTGATTGAGGTGGCCGTGCTTGCATCGCATCACCGCATACCGACATACACCACGGTTGACGGCAGTGAATCCTGCGAAACCTTAGCATCGTCGTGCAAACTGCAGTGAGACGAGGTGTCGTGCATCAGAGGCAGTGAGACACTTTTGCCCAACGTACGCCCGGGTAGCCATATTACGAGGAGCCAAGTCCTGTACCTCTTCAATGTATTTAGCCTGTGAAGAGAGACGTCCTTCATTGTAGGGTTTGTACGAGCGCCACTGCATACATGTTGGTTAGGCTATGCTGTCATCGCTCTTGTTACAAGAATGAGTACCGCGACGTCTGTCCGAGATTCATGCTGTGTGATGAGGATTTGGCCATCGGACAGGTCGGAGGTGCTGATTGCGATGGACATCCGATATCCATGTTCAATGTCAGCCATCGCCAGCCATCTCGGAGTGGGAAAGCGCTCCCACACCAACGAAGCCCTTCTGCGACATTTTCAGGATGACTACTTCTTCTCATAGTCGATCAGAGAAATGATTCATGACGGAGTCTATATGCACTCCGCTTCGGTATCGCATCTGGAGACAGGCGTCCGATCACTTCCTCAGATGGCATGCGCTACAACATGTCGCAAACCGTATCTCTGAGGCCTGACAGGCACGCATCCCGGCTACACAAATTTCTCTGCAACATTTAAAACAATTGTCTGGTTTGAGTTCATCATGTTGAGTTGGCCTTCTGCTCGAGATTCTTCGTCGACTTCGAGAAACCATGTGTGTCTATCTCGAGTGCGCCTTCCGAATGAAATGATCGTCAGGATTCCATCCGAAAGAGGCAGCTCGCTATCAACTACTATACTATTTCTTGCTTCTGGATTCACGAACAGCACGCTGCTGTACACCGCTCATGAAGTTGCACTTGAATTACTGAGTACGTTCAATTAACAGAGCTGCGTCCATGGCACCAGAGCGCGAGATTCGACGGTCGAACAAAGAGTGTGCACAAAAGTTGCTCTGATAGCAACTGTAATTCCTCCACAAAATCAAGCTTCAACAAGCTCCGCGATCATCTCTTCGAGACGGTCTTGGTATCGTTTCTATCTCTTATCACCGCGGTGAAAACGTCATCAAGTCCCAGCAAACGAGTTAGCTGCCATGGTTCTATGGCATATCCTTCCTGCCGACTTTCGAGCTGCTTGTTGGAGTTTAGCTGCGAGGGTTTTCATATTTGTCTCTGCCAATCATCTCGTGTTCATCATGCAGACTAGGTCATTGTTGGGGCATGGCTAGGACTCTGTAGGCTGCCACAACTTCCAAGGTATGGAGAGTGGAAGTATAAATTGAGGCACTGAGTCTTCGTGTCGCGTGTGTATTCTCCTCCCTCCTTCCACCACTATCAAGATGATCGGAGGAACCATGATGCTCAGCAGCGCTGCTGCTCTGCTCTCAGCTACTGGAGTGTCTGCTCTTGTTCCAGTTCTTGACAAGAGACAATACTTTCCCGCCAATGCCACCGATCTCAAGACCATCACTGTGGGTGAGCAATAACACTACTCGTTGACTACGACTGACTCTAATTATAGACTCCCACCAATGTGACCATTCGTTACAAGGAGCCTGGCAAGGCCGGCATCTGTGAGACCACTACTGGTGTAAACTCATACTCTGGATACATCGATCTGGCTCCGGACATGCACACTTTCTTCTGGTTCTTCGAGTCGAGGAATGATCCTGCAAATGACCCCATTACACTCTGGCTTAATGGAGGTCCAGGAAGTGACTCATTGATTGGCTTGTTCCAAGGTAATTACTCTCTTCTTTTCACTATACGCGCAGATCAGGAAGACGTATGAGCCTGTAGGAGTCGTTATCTCCTGATGTATCGTGGAGAGATACCCTGCGGCAGGTTGTGCTTCGCGATACCCTGTTGTCACAGAAAGTCAACTTGATGTGTTTGCGCTGCTGTATTCGCGTCCATTCCTTAGCCCCCCACTGACACAATCAGAACTTGGCCCTTGTAACGTCACCGCCAACCTCACAACCCAGGTCAATCCCTACAGTTGGAGTGAGGTTTCCAACATGCTGTTCCTCTCCCAGCCGTTCGGAGTCGGTTTCAGTTACCAGGAGGAAGAAAAAGGATCCTTCAACCCTGTTACTGGATCTTTCATGAACGCAACACAGGCCAATGCTACTGGCACTTATCCCGTTATCAACGCCACCGAGATCGATACCACCGATCTTGCCGCTGTTGCTGCATGGCATGTATTGCAGGGTTTCCTCAGCGCTCTGCCCCAGCTTGATTGCGAGATTGGCAGCAACAAGGAATTCAACCTCTGGACTGAATCTTACGGTATGTGCTGAGATCTTTGACCTTTGAGATACATCACTAACGTGTCATAATCGCAGGCGGCCACTACGGTTTGTGCTGAGCTCTTTTGCGATCGAAATCAGTCTGCTGACATGCCGTAATCACAGGACCTTCGTTCTTCAATTACTTTGACAACCAGAACAAGCTCATCTCCAACGGAACCATTCCTGGCGTCAAGCTCGACTTCAACACCCTCGGTATTGGAAACGGTATCATCGACGAGGCTGTCCAGGCTCCCCACTACCCCGAGTTTGCCGTCAACAACACCTATGGCATCAAGGCAGTCAACGATACCGTCTACAACTACATGAAGTTCGCCTTGAACATGCACGGTGGATGCCTGGAATACATCGAGTACTGCCGCGAAGCCAGAGAGACTGGCCAAGATAACCTCGCCACCCAGACCCTCTGCTCCGAAGCCCAGGACATGTGCAGAGACAATGTCGAAGGACCTTACTACCAATACTCTGGCAGGGGAACCTACGATATCAGACATCCCAGCGATGACCCTACTCCCCCCGAGTACTTCCCCGACTTCCTCAACATGGCCGAAGTTCAGAACGCTCTGGGTGTCAGTGTCAACTACACCGAATCCAACAACGACATTTACTATGCTTTCCAAGCCACGGGAGATTTCGTCTACAACAGTTTCCTCAAGGATCTTGAGGATCTTCTTGCCCAAGGTCTTCGCATCAGTTTGTACTACGGGTAAGTTTCTTTTCCCCACTCTCTCACCATCCGCTTCTGCTAAACAAAACACCCAGCGACGCCGACTACATCTGCAACTGGTTCGGCGGCCAAGCAATCTCTCTGGCTCTCAACTACACCCACAGCGCCGAATTCGCCGCCGCCGGCTACGAACCCTTCACCGTCGACGGCACCGAGTACGGCGAAGTGCGCCAATACGGCAATCTCAGCTTCCTCCGCATCTACGAGGCCGGTCACGAGGTACCTTACTACCAACCCCAAGCCGCGCTCGCCATGTTCAACCGCACTCTCAATCACTGGAACATCGCTGATGGCACCGAGATGGTGACGGCGAATTTGACGAGTGTGGGTGGGCCCAATGCCACGCACACGGAGTCGTTTGTGGCGTTGCCTCCTACGTCGACTGCGAGTGCTAGTGCTACTGGTGGTGTTCAAGGTGGGTTTGTGCCTCAGATCTGGAAGTCTTAGTTGTATAGAGACGAGAGATTGAGGCGATGAAACGATGGCATTGTTATGAGATCTTTGCCCAAATACTCCAATCACGAAGACTAGCACTACGTAGGAGAATTGAATGCAAACATGGCTTTAGAACGGTGGTTTTGGATCGCCATTCCGACCACAGAAAGTTGATTAGATCTAGCTATCGGTGATTTGTACTTTATCGCATACAAAGTGTCCTCTATACCACGATGAAAAACGTGACCTAGATGTCAGATTACCTTTTACTCCTTTGCCTCGGGGGCTCCCAGGGGCAGTGAGTATCGTGGCGGATCTTCTGTGGATGTCGTGGTCTTTCCAGCAAAAACCCCCATCTTCTGTATCTAATCTCTATATTCTAGTTTTCGCCAAATGATGATCGGTTTTTCTTCTCCAAGATTCGCCGTTGTCGTTCCTCGCGTAAGCAATGCTTGATCTGTCCCGTCCCAAGTCCCCATCCTTGTGCATTTCGTGGATTTTTCCCTTCCGTCGATGCACTACCCGGCCTCAGTCAACCATCTCATCAGCGCTTTCCTGAGCGTCAAAGTCTTCACTATCGACATCTTGATCATCCTCATCGTCGACTTGCTCATCTCGCATCTCTGCATCATCATCTTGCTCGACGATCCCATCTGCAAACTCCCTCTTGTCCTTTACATCCCCATCTCCCTTCTCCTTCGCATACCCCTCTCCTTTCTCCTCCTCCTCCCCCTCCTCCCCCTCCTCCCCCTCCTCGACGCCTCTCCAATCCCCACTACACCACTCCAACCCACAAACACCACCTTCATGCACAAATCCCACGGGCGCAACCACAAAACTCGGTGGTTGGGTCAGTGCATGCAGTTCCTTGCAGTTTCTGCCCTTTTTGGTGCACGAGGAGCCGTGGTACCAGGCAAAGCAAGTCGTGTGGTGGGGTTTATTGTGATCTATGCGTTTGACCATGAAAGACTTGTTGGTGAGGGAGGGACGGCTGGAAGCTGGCTGGTGGAGGGAGGAGGGATGGGAGGAGGGCAATGAGGAGGGGATGATTTCGCAGGCTTTTGGTGTGGGCGTGGGGTTGGTGGAGACAGTGGTGGAAGGTGGAGGGACAACGGTGCCAGTGATGAGGGCTTGGGCCTTTTTGTTTAGGCGTTTGAGACGTTTGAGTGCTTTTTTGCTCAGTGGAGTGGTGACAGCGGTAGGATCTGTCGTCTGGGTCGATGGGATCGGAGCTGTTGTCTTGGGCCTTTTCGGAGCAGGCGTGGGTGTGTTTTGCGAAGAAGCATTGGCTTTACGTTTTAGTGTCGGCAGAGTAGGCGAGGATGTAGGCGGTTGTTGGCGTCGGCTTCCTTTGGCGTACCGTCCTGCCCGAGGAGAGGTGGGTATGGAGAGCGTGACCGGATCAAGAGAGGTAGGAACAGTGTCTTGATTTTCTCGCTCCTCGGATTCGAGGATGGACTGAGAAGTCGAATCAACGGCATCCGGATCTTCAGCTTTGCTTTCAAAAACGCTGTCATTCTCATCCACATTCTCCTCGTCCTCCGCCGCATCAGCAGAAGGAGCAGCCTCAACCTGCTTCTTTCCTTTCTTCTCTCCTTTACGCTGCGTCTTTGCATCATTTCCATCCGCATATTTGTAGTTGCTGCTGAACTTGCACAACTCAAGGCCACAATCGCCCATACCTCTATGCCAATATCCTTGACCTTGCTGCACTTGGATCTCTTGCGTATCATCAATGGAATGCAGGTATCGACATGCGCGGTCAGAGGGCTTGTACGTGGGTGACGAAGAATCGTTGGTACAGTTACCATGGTGATAGTACCAGAAGCAGACTCTGCCTGTTTTAGCTACTGTCGGGACTGATGAAGGGGCTTGGTTTGTGGGTGGAACTGGTGAAGATGGGGTGGTCGAAGTTGGCATAAGCTCTGCGATGATCTGGTGAGATGGTGGTATGGTGGTGCGCTGAGCCATAGTCATGGTTGTTGGCTGAGAAGACAGGGGAGGAGTGTCGGCATGCTGTCTCGATGCCCTGGAATCGTTGTGCGTCTGGATGGGGACATGTCCGCTTCGAAGGATCGCGGCGAGGATGTCTGGATATGCGGTCAAGCCATTGATAACTTGCTCACGGGTGATGGTTCCATTTCGCGACTGCTGCTGTGGCTGTTGCTGCAGCTGTAATCGCTGTTGGAGTTGCAGTTGTTGCAGTTGTAGTTGTCGAATTCTTTCTTTGTAATCGCCGATCTCAGTACGTGCATGGTTGGCAGTGATAACTGGTTGATCTTGACTGAAGTTGGCAGCTGCATTCGTTCGTGTACGATGTGCCAGGCGTGGATCGAGGGTGTTGGTAGTTGGTTGGTACTGAGAATGAAGATCTGGAGTGTCATGACGAGCTGGCTGCTCTGTAGGCCGCTCGTGCGGTGCTATGAGATACTGCCGAAGATCCATGTTGGTGGGCTTCTTTGTAGCTGTGGTTTGAGTGACTGATCGACGTCGCCGGTGTCGAATCAGTCGCCTAAGAAGTTGAGAGGTTTCCAGAGGTTCGTAAGGTTTATCTAACCAGATGTATGGCAAGAGCCTGCGGAAGATGCCTGGAGTGAAAGCGGAAATAAATCAAAAGGGGTGAGAGATCAAGATTCGAAGCGGATTGGTGGTGATAGTCAGTGAGGATGTGAGTGTAGAGCGGAAGGTTGTCAAGTTGCTTCGCGCTGGCTATGTCAAGCTTTTCCAGCAAAAAGAGAAAGGTGAGGCGTGTGAAGCTGAAAGTCTGCTTCAGCTCATGGACGTGTATCTTGGATGGTCGAATGAGCAGAGTGAAGCCAGTTGTTAAAATCGGTAGGAGGGAGTATGTCGGCGCCCTTCAGCGAACAGCTCTGTCAATCTCAAAGTAATTCTGTCTTCCCATCAGCCTTGTCCTCCATGCGGTTGCTCAAAGGTTCCCGACCGTCAGCTCTGGAGGTCCAGGATAGCAGACCTCGAATGCTAGGTAATCTCAGATCTTGAGATTTCCCTCTCAAGCGCAACAAACCATGCAAATGGAACGCTTCCAGCCCCAAGATCCAGCAATTCAGCAACCTCTCTTTCTTGCGAATCCTTTCTTTCAAGCCTTTGAGGTCAAGTAAATTTTCAGCTTCAGATTTCCTGAGGTCAGCAAACGTCGCATTGGTATCATCGTTGGAAGAAGTCCAATTGAGCAGCAGAATGTATGGCAAACGACACAGACACCGCCTAAGCGGCCTCTTGCAGCTCGGACAAACAGCGCGACTGCCGAAGGCAAACATGATATTATTGGTTTCTTTCTGTCCCTGAGAAAAAGAACGTTATCAAAGAAAGCAGAAATGACTAAGTGTTAATAAGTGTGAAAAGAATATATACATTAGCAAAAAAAAAAGATTGCCTGACTCAGAAATCCAAGCTAATACACATGGCCACGCGGTGTAAGGGAAACGAAGAAGTTCTTTTTGTGTGCAAGAGTGGACTGCAAGACAGATGAAACATGTGAACAAACAAGGATGTCTAGTTTGTAGAAGACCAAGCACAGTGCTCGAGAAGACAGAAAAGAAGAGACATCAAGTGATGTCTAAAAACAAAAGGGTATTTGAGTCTGTTGATCTCAAAACAACGAAGGGAAGAAAAGGAAAGAGAAGATATACACACGAAGATGCCAAGAAATAAACCCTCCAGATAGACAAAAGTAGAAACAATCATCAGCAAATGTCCTCAATGTCTCTTGAAAATGTTGAACAAACTGCTCCTCCTCTTTTCCTCTCTGATCTGCTTGACAGCATCATTAATCAGCCTATCTGTCGCATCCCCATGACTCTTTTGTCTCGGCTTCGCAGCCGGTCTCATACTCGCTCTGAGGCCAGCCATCTCCGCCTCTTCATGTGCCGAATCCTTTTTGCGGAACAAATGCAACGATTGCCTTGCACTGTCACCACACTGACTGCCCTGAGCCCAGTCATGGCGGTCCTTGACTTCACGCAAAACAGGGCGGTTCAAAGCTGATATGTAGCCAGAGGAGGCGATGGGTGCTTCCTCGGCAAGGACGGCAGTTGGTTTAGAGTAGACGTTATCTACAGCGTCCCATTCGCGCATGTTTTCTAGGGCTGTGCTGAGGGGTCTCGGACGGCTGGTTTTGGAGGTATCGCGGAAGGCGTGCAGGGCCTGTATGCGTGATCGCGTTGTTTCTGCATCGGGGAAATCGGAGGTCGAGGGTAGAGGTGGTGAGGAAGACTTTGGCTGGATGACGGGTTCGCTCCAGTCGAGGATGTGTTTGTTGGATGTGTCTTTTGCTTTTGCGTCTTTGGGCTGCGGCTCTGGGACTTGGTGTGAGGATGTTTGTGCTGCTGCTGCGTCGTTCTTGGCTTTGAATGGGGTTGTGGTGTTGGCGAATTGTTTGGCTGCTACGCGGGGGATGAAGGGTTTGGCGGGTTCGGTGGGAGTGTCTTCTTGGGCTGATTGCTTGCGGCTGCGGTGCATGATCGATCTCCTGCGTTCCGGTTGTTCGCCGATTGCGAGAGTTTTTGGCACAGAGACGGATTGTGCTCGCTTGATTCCAGAGGTCGGTTTTTCTTCCCGTGCTGCTGTGCTAACTTCTTTTCGTGCAGGCTGTGGTTGTGTTGCTGCCATCTCCAGAGTCTTTTTGTTTGCCAGCTCGCGCCGTGCCTTTTCCAGCTTGAGTTCTTGACGGTAGTTTTCCAGTTTTCGGGTAAGCTCAGCTGCGTCAAAGGGTTCCCTCAACGATCTCGACCGTGTGAACTGCTGTACAGGCTGTGGTTTTTCCTGGTGTGCCTTGGCCGCATACCGAGGCTTCCAAAGGTTAGGCTGGGAGGTGCTGGTTTGTGCCATTCTTGCTATCACAGCCATAGGTGTTTGTTCTTTCTGGGAGGATTTGCAAAAAGGTCGAGGATGCTCAATAATGCGCGGTAGTATGGATGGATATATGTCGAAGGGTCCAACCTAGGCCGTTTTACCTTTTGTCGCAACGGCCAAACACGTAGAGAAATAGCACCGAACGACAACGTCAGAGGTTCTGTTGGTGATGCGGGATTGGCATACGAGTCGTAAGCAGGGAAAAGCGTAAAATCAGAAGAAGCAAAGCCAGGGATTACAAAAAGGCGCCGAGGAGAGAAGAAGAGCAAGAAGGAAGAGATCCACTTGGAGCGTCCGCCGACGTCCGGGATCCTTTATACAACCTACGTCTCGCTTCCCTTTTATGATCACACGCACGCCTCGGAGTCAAGAAAGCACCAGCAGGGGCTGCCGCCAGTGTATTAGCGGAAGTGTTTCCTTTGGCGTGAGACTTTTAGGCTTCTGTCGAAAAGAGGTACGAGCTACTACGAGGGGCAGTCCGGCATGGGCATCGCGTGGTGCGGCAGGTCCTACTAGACCCTTCGCAGCGACTCACGAGGGCATAACCTCTCGAGAAGGAAGAGCAGAAAAAACGCCATACCAAGAATCGTTTCCCAGTCAGGGCAAGACCAGCGTACCCCAGATCGACAACATGACTTGCCAGTCCGATCTGCGTGTCAGCGTGCTCACTCTGCGACCAACGCTTGTATTTCCTTCCTGTCCTCGCCTCGTGAGCATTTCTGCAGGAAATTTGCTGTGGCTTTTTTCCCTTTGCCAACCTTCTTCGAAATAGCGACTCACCCGTGATGAATGTTGTATTTTTGTGGTTAAGCATGAGACAAAACGCGCATCTAGATCACAAGACCGCTGCCGCCGCCCGGCTCAGGAACGAGAGCCACACACGCCCCTCCGGAGTATTCTCGCGCTTGACAAAAGCCACAAGGGGATCCCTTTTCTCGGCGTGCGATGCATGCATATCTGTTTTTCCCCCTCACTGTCACAATGAATTGCCCTGTTTTGCTTTCTGTCCATGGAGAGCAAACGGTTCAGTGGAGAGGTTGCGTAGGCAATGATGCGTTCGTGCAAGCTATCTATGACATCGCTGTTCCTTGTGCTCAACACTTCCGGATCTCTGCGGCGCGAGGAGGATGATATCCACTGCCTGCGTCACCGAGCCCCTCAGCAGCGAGCACAAGGATGAGCGAGGAACAAGAACTCCCTTCCACGGCCCCTCCAAGGCACTGAAAAGCAGTCGCTGCATAAAGAGAGAACAAAGGCACGTCATGTTGCATGACATAATTCTCCGTTAGAGTGCTCCTCCCCAAAGGCCAAGCGTTCGTGTTCGCTCATGCATGCATACCAATAATTCCCCCGCTACTCAACTGCTTCTCTAACCCAGCCCTTTGCATTGTCTGCAAGCAAAACCCCTTGAACTCTACTCTCATCTCTGCCGCGCATAATAATGTCTTTGCGACGTATCATATGTCCTGCGAACAACCCGCGATCGCGGCAAGTCAAACGGGAACGAATGTCTCGGTGCGGGATGGAGGGGACAGCGTAAAACCGGCACAAAACACTTTGTGGCTTTTTTTTTGTGTTTAACGCAAAGCGCAAAAGGACGCCATGCGCATGCAAGTCCCCTCATGCACGCAAGTCGCATGGCAACATAATTCTCCGATGTCATGGCGTAAAGACTTGTAGCTTGGACCAACTTGGAAAGACACGCAAATGAATGACCGAGACACAGATACAGACACAGGATGTATGGGCCGGGTAGTGAAGCATACCATCGAGTCAGCGCAAGTCGACGGAGATGAGCAAGGGAGCGACTACAAATACTACCTCTGTGGCGTTATTTTTCTTACTCGTGTGGGATGCAACCAGAGCTGAGAGACAGATCTGAGACCACGAACAATCGGCAGATCGTGGAGATGAAGTGCATGGAAACGGGGAAGCTGAAAGAGCTGAAAGTCGTCAAGAAACTGGACATTGGAACCGACCGACCTTCAGTCTCTTGGCATAACACCTAGCAATCGACAAGAAGAACAGAAAGCAAGTTCATTCGAAACACAGAATATCAGATATGACTTTTTACACCTTCCTCCTCTTCTTATCCCCACCCACAGCGCCATCCTCCTCGTCATCTTTATCAGTGTTCGCAGCACGTACGTTCGCCGCCGCACCCTCAACTTGCCTCCAATCCCTGACTTTGGCTTCTACATCATCTGCCATCTCCCTCGCATCCAACACCATACCCTCAGTGCTACCAGGATTGAACATGACCGCATTCGCAAACATCCTCATGATTTCCTTCTCAAGCTGACTAGAATTGACTATTGCCCTCGGAGGAATAAGATCTGCAGTCTTGTCGAGGAGAACCAGAGATGCAGAGGTAGAGGCAGAGGGGGTAGTGGCTGGAGAGTCTAGGGAAGCGGTAGCGGCATTGATGGCGCGGGACCCATAGGTGATGGCTGCTTTGATGGACTTCAGGTCTTGTGGGCGTTTGATGATAGAAGTATAACCCTCGGCGTCTTTTTCGCGGACGGGCTTCTGGAACGGTCCTGCGTGTTTGTGCTGTGTAATGTCGTTGATGATTACGTTTGAAATGCGGGCGAAGTTGCGGTGAGCTTGGACTTTGTTCTTGAGAGGAGGTCCGTAGGCAGCACTTGCGTTCTCGGGCTCAGAGGACTCTGGAATGGGAGGTTCAGAGGATGGGATGGGTGTCGCTGAGCGGGCTCGCTTGCGTTTATTGGTTGATGTGCGGCTGCGTTTTGATCTGAGCTGGGAAGGAGGATCCGAAGTTTCGGCTTGAAGGATCTCTTCTTGGAGCAGCTCGGCGGGTGTCATTGGCTCGTCCTTAACGATACGTGAGATGGCCGATGGCTCTGTGGTTGCGGTTTGCTCCCCGGCCTGGGACAGAACGGACTGACTCCTCGTCCTGGCATGTACAGAACTAGCGATCGCAGAAGAGGCATTACTATTGGCTCGATTGCGTCTGGTAGATTTGCGGCTTGACTTGGCAGGTTTCGGAGTAGATTCTTTTTCTTCCTTTTCTTCTGGCTCGACATTGGTGAGTTCTTCTTCCACAACCTTGGATTCGAGAGGAACGTCCTTGGCAGTGTGAGCAGGTGAGGCCTCGCGCGATGACGGAGACGGGCTGGCACGTTCTGGAGCAGGACTCTCCACACCGTCAATGAATGGTCGTGATAACATCGACGGTCTTTCGCGTTTCCACGTTGCTGCACGAGAAGCTGAACGAGGAGTCATGGAACGAGAAAGCGTTGATCGAGGGGTCTTTCTCAGACTGCTCAAGATGTCCAAAGGATTAACCGATCCGGGCCGGCGAGGGTCTGAAGGCGCTGGGTATGCGTATGGTGTATGCGGCGAGTAAGGAGCGGCGACGTTTTGACGAACTGGCGTAGGCGGATGACGTCCATCTTGAGTGGCGACCTGCTGCTGAGCCAGATGTTGTTGGTGCATCCTGTTGGGGTCTTGAGCAGCAACCTGGAAAGGTGGCAGCTGATATCCTCCCTGGTGTGGCGGGCGGGGTGGGTATACTGCCTGGGGTTGTTGCTGAGGAGGATATCCTTGCTGTTGAGGGTATTGAGAGTATTGGTTGGGGTATGCTGGAGGAGTTTGCATATGGGGTGGTCTCGGTGCGGGCTGGAGAGGTACTGGGGGCAGACGCTGATTAGGCGGGGGATACTGGGCGGGACCAGCACGAGTTGAGACAGCGGGAGAGTGTGGACGAGGCGGCATACTCATACCAGGAGGAAGGGGCAGCACTCGAGGCGAGCCTGGGGCTGGACTGTGACGAGGACTTTGCTGGGGCCGAGCAAATTGAGGCGGAAAGCCGTTCTGCTGTAGGCTTGGAGATAGACGGTAGCCAGGAGCTGCTTGCAGGGGTGGGAGCTGTGGAGAGGGCTGCCCAGAGTGTATTTGCTGCGGGTGAGGAGACTCTGGGGCCATTTCGGACAGTGGTGGCAGAGAGGTGGTCGAGAGTCTGTGAGGCACTGCAGGCGGAGCATACTGGGTCTGCGAAGAGGTGGACAACGGAGGGGTAGGCGAGATGGTCTGACGAGCAGCCACGGGTTCATGGTTGATGACGGCGTCAATCTTTGTGCGGTCCAATCGTGCTGGCTCCTTGGACTGCTGCAATGCATCCTCTACAGATGTGGCAGCGACAGCTCCGTTGATCTGAGAATCTGCATTTGCTGCCGGTGATCTGGATGTGGCATCGATTGGCGAAGGTCGCGTAGGCGCGACACTGGCAGCCTGGTCACTTCGAAGACGGTCGTCCCATTGTCCACTCTCAATCTCGACGATCTCGCGCGTCAACGTGTCATATCTTTCCTCTTCATTCCTGATCTCAGCGACAATGCCCTCCCTGTATCGAGCGTACAGACGATGAACGAGGCGAGGGATTAGATGCGAGTGTTTCGCGGCTTCTTCAACGGTGGGTATGGTCGGGCTAAGTTGTCTTCTCTTTCTGTCTTCGTGCTGGTCCGAGCTACTGCGGGCTTCATCCTTGAGCAATTGCAGACACAAGTGCTTCAGGGCGTCTTGGTTCAATCGAGCACTGTCGTAGGAAGGGTCGTTGCGAATAAGTGGTATGCTCTTTAGTTGCTCTGAAATTTGGTCGAAACGAGTGGTAGTCAGGCCATCGCTGCGCAAGGCGTGCAAGAGCAGAAGCGACTCGAGCGGAGTATGCTGAGCCAGACTAGTCATTACAGAGTCGACTTGTCGCAAAGTGTTCACGGCGTCGTCGACCAGAGTAGCGTGTCGAGATGTCTTCGGGCCAGAAATGTCGGAGATTACAGTTCATGCTTGTCTGGCGATCAAATCACGCGTTGTGGCTCATGGTGAGTTTATTGTGAGATTTGTGATGGCTTGAGAGACGAATTCGAGCGTCTTGTGATGGCCTTGTGCTTGATCTCTCACAACTCGCTGGCACATGGGATTTGGTCGCGGATTGCAGCGCGGCGCCTCTTCCGCCCTGCCGCCGACCGACCGTTGCTTGGCCAGCCTTTTGGTCGCCATTGATCTGCCTTAACGTCTATCTTCGAATGCTATACTGTCTTCACATGCTGATGGCCTTCCAAAGAGACGTCTTGATTTCTGCCCGAATGCTATCTGCGGGTCTCTCTGCCTGACATGGCGGAACGAGCAATTTGACCGGCTATGACAAGGCAGATCACAACTTTGATCTGCCAGCTGTGTCTTCGACATCAACACTGATCACACAGCCTTCTGACGCGATACACAAGTCGCCATGAGGCACTTTTCTGATAGGATATACTTCGCAGAGTACGTACAGATATACATTCCTCGGTCTGCTTTGATGTCGCTGGGGACTAACAAGGCTTGGCGGCATATGCTGCCTGAGTCGAGTACGCACCGACAAGTGGTCATTACGCAGCTTGCATATGAGAGAGACGATCCTCCTTTTATCATTGGGATAATTCCATTTCTATTTCTGTTCATCTCTCTCCCCGCCTTCCACCTGCTTTCCAACTGTTGTTCCTGCCCATTGCTCTGCCATCGTCCTCGGCTTCGACTGTTACACATTTCTGTCAACTGCTCGTCATCCCTCTACAACGTCATGGAGCATACACCTCAGCAGCGAGCCAGACCCGAGTCGTGAGCTACACTTTATCGATAGGGCTATCTACCATCCGCTTACACCCGCATAGCATTGCTGCTCGCAACTTTTCTGATGATCTGGACTCTTTGTTTGGCTTGAACTCGGGCACGACTCTCGGCAACCTATCATTCACCGTTGAGGAGAAGTCAGTAATCCGTCTCGATATCGACTGTCTATGACGAGGCGTCAACCACAGCTTGAACTCAAGCTGACAAGATGCAGGAAGCGTACAGTGTCGACCCGAGAAGAAGAACTCGCAGCGATTGAAGCCCGTCTTCGCGAAACAGAGCAACGCCTAGCACGAGCTGCCAACAGTCCCGACCGCGAACCCACATCCCATCAAGCTGCACCTGGCGCCCAGCCATCTTATACCTCAAGAGACGCGGTCCCTAGACAAGTCTCTGGTTACCAATCATACCCCGAACAACAGTACCAAGCGAGACCACCAAACAACAGAGAAGAGTCGTTCCGACCTCACATTCCTGGTGCTATGCCCCAGACACCCACACCACACTACGGCCAGGGACAGGACTATGTGACAGTCGATCGTACTAGATGATACTCGACTCTTGTCTAGAGACATCAGCATACGCAGTCCCAAGAGGTGACTATGCAAAGGAGTTTTGGGAATTGGTCAAGTGGCATCTTCCAACCCGGGGTTAGCAAGCATTTATAAGTGTACCCAATACATTCCTTGAGGTACGCGATTCAATTCTATCGTCTGTGGAAGACGAGCTTGCTCGAAGAAGGACTTTCCGGTTGTGGCTCGATGGTCGTGGGTCAAGGAGCGAGGTTGCATACATTGAGCGAGTATCTATTTTTGCCGTTCTGTCTACCTACCGAGATGTGATGGATCTGAAACATTGGAATCTACAAATTCTGGTGCAGGCCGTAACAGAAGCATGCAGTCGTCAGGTGTTCGGGACGGGCGTGTTCGGTAGACAGTGGAGTGATGAACGGACTCGTTCGGGCCGTGCTCGCTCTTGCAGATGACGGCAGAGAGAATAATAGTCCTGTCACCAGAATGTCGGACTGAACAAAAGCTGGACACAGCAAGAGGCAGCCCAATGACTGGACAAGACGACAGAAGCACAATATTTCAGAGTCGATGGACGAAGGATGCATTTGCTTGAACAGACGGGGGCTTGGCAGCGGGCCGACGGGATGCGTCCCGCTATGGCCTGCTACACCTCGGCCTACGCGTATACCACAGCTCAACGACTCAAGGAGCATTGATCCGGCGTCGCAATAGTTCTAACAAGGACCTTGGCTGGACACGACAAACAACGAGACGAAGCATGATCGCAACACAACCATGAACGACACCAAATCCAACAGCAAGCCGCAGCAGCAGCAGCAGCAGCAAGTCACCCACAATGCAACAACGACCGACACACCAAAGTCACAAGAGAGATCCAAGAGCACGGCTATCATAGACAGTCCCTCGAGCCCACCGAGAAAAAAGCGGAGAAAGGTCAACCATGCCTGTGTATACTGCAGGCGATCGCATATGACATGCGACCTGGAACGACCATGCGCTAGATGCGTCAAACGCGACATTGCCCACCTCTGCCACGACGAGCCCAGAGAGCCCACCAAGCCCAAGAAGCCAGATACCGACACGCCTCCCGCCGACACGAATCCCGTCGACGATGAACGCAGAAGCAGCTTGAGGATGGAAGCTCCCTCGATCCAACACCCAAAACCAATGTCGCCTGCTCAATTGAAGCAGCAGAACCAGCCTACCAACGACCAGCGTCCCTTCTCTGTCAACGACTGGAACTTTGGCACCACGACGAATCAACTACACGACATGCGCAATCTACATCCAAACTACACCTTCAACACGTCTGAGGTCACCGACGAGTACAACTTCCTCGGCGACTTCCTCAATAACTCCCTCCTCGACGACGGCGCAACCTATAATCCCGACGACTCCAATACCATATTCAACGACCCCCTACTTGCAACCGGCTCCCTGTCCACCTACGCAAACAACATGAATCTCTTCTCCGGCATCCAACAACCCAACCCTTCCACATCAGCAGCCAACGCCCTACAACAACCCCAAGACCCTCAGATAACCGCCGGCAACGACATTACTCGCCCTTCCTCAGTTATGCCTGTCGATGCAAAAGCCCGCGATAAATTTTACATGACCGCTGCTGACCCTGCCGGCAACGACACCCCCGAAGCCCGCATGCTGAAGCTCCTACAAGCAAAATACGACGCCGGTATGCTGCGGCCCTTTAACTACGTCCGCGGCTACTCGCGTCTGAACACTTATATGGAGTCACACATGCGGCCTCCCCTGCGCCAAAAGATTTTAAGGCAACTAGAAAAGTTTCGACCCAAGTTCAGGGAGGCTATGCATAACTTGACTGATATTCAGCTTATCAGGGTCGAGATGTGGTGGGAGAGTACGTTGATGGAATATGATCGTGTGTTTGCTAGTATGGCCATCCCCGCGTGCTGTTGGCGTCGTACGGGAGAGATTTTTCGGGGCAACAAGGAGATGGCTGAGTTGATCAGAGTGCCCATGGAGGAATTGAGAGATGTATGTCTCTAGCTCTCTTCCTTGCCTTCCCTTTCCCTTTTCCTCTCCCGACCCGTCTGTTTCTCGCTAACACAAAGGTTCTACCATAGGGTAAACTCGCTCTCCACGAGATCATGGCCGAAGACTCTCTAGTCTCATACTGGGAAAAATTTGGTGCCATCGCCTTCGACCAATCTCAAAAAGCCATCTTGACTTCCTGCACTTTGAAGAACCCTCATGACGATGATGTGGACAAGGATAAAGAGAAGAATGGAGTAGAGGAAGGGAAGAACGCAAAGAGGAAAGCAGTGGGCGTGTTGACCAAATGTTGCTTCTCATTTACGATCAGGAGGGATATACATAATATGTGAGTGGCTCCCCTACCTTATGACTGAGATGAGGAGAGATGAGGGGATGGATGAGTGCTGAGAGGAGATTTTCATCTACGAGGAGAATTCTGCTGACAAGATGTGATGTTTGCAGTCCTTCGGTTATTGTGGGCAATTTTCTACCTATACAGTAACCGTCTTTGGCCGGTCACTGGCACTTCTTGCCTCGGAGGCTGCTTGCTCTAGCTACTTTTACTTCTGCTGTAAATGACTTACCTTACTTGTTCCCCGCAAGCATATAACGTTTATACCTTTGCCACACTGTTCGCTTGCATTGTTTTCCATATCCATCTCACCCCAACAATTTGTTCTTATATCTCTAGCACCTCCCCAAGACGGCGATTCACCACTCGACTAGAGAGTGAGCAGGCGGATATCACATGTCCCCTTCACCTACATGCAGAGCGACGAACGATCGGAAGAACAAAGATTGCCGATCTTATAGGCCAGTCGAACATCATGAAATTCACAATGATCGATCCTTTCAACAACATCTATCCAGGCATGGGATTCGGGAGCCATTCCGACAAACGACGATTGTTCACACTGCGAAGAAACTTGGATCCGACGTCGAATTCAAGTTTGCCCAACTTTTACTGCTTTACACTAAAATCTTATCGGTTTGCAAGACATACGCATGTGTGTCGCTACAATCTTGTTGCTGCAGCCTGCAGGAATCCTTCCATTCTACTGCACTATACAGTGAGGGGTTCGCACATGCGCAGTCATGCAAATCCTACGAATCCTTGCATGCCTATCTTTCGTCTACGGTTGTCCTCTCAACCTCATCCTCTATTCCTTTGCATGTCAGGTTTTCTTGTCAGAGCCTTGAACTATCACAAGATCCTCGAATACCAACAGCCATTCCCATCATCTCTAGAGACTCTTGTCCCACAGAAAGCTGTCCTAACCTCGCTCGGAAGAATCTCGAGTTGGTTTTCTTTCACGCAGGGCCTCCCTGGTTTCGATTGTCTGACGTTGTCCAGGGCCACAACAGTCTCACCCCGTCTCGCGCACTCTCTGCTCGCGTCATACACTCTTTGCACAGAGAGAAACCCCCCTGATGTTTTTGTAGTTCAAGCAATGGCAACCTCGTCTAAGAGCGCAGCGCAAACAGCACCATCACCCACGAAAAAGTTATCGCTCAAGGAAAAATACCCAGAAATCTATGCTTAAACGAATATAGATCGAAGGGGATGTGAAAGAGTTGTCGCTATGGAGATCTTGTCATTGGGCATGGGTAGGACGGGAACGATGTGTAAGTCTTGCTTCCTGTCTTTTCTCCACTCTCGTTTATAGGGGGAAAAAGGAAGAGGAAGAAGGGTTCATGTGAGCGCTTTCGAGCAAAAGAACAGCAAGAGTTGGAAATTCAAGCATTTGTCATCTGTGGGCACAGTATACCACATGCGAACAAATCTCATAATCAGTTCGCACCCTCAGACAAAAGACCTTTTGGATTTTGGATTTTGTGGATCATTTCCATCTTGTCTAGATTTCCTTTTCTTCATTATGTTTTGTTTCCTTAACTGCATCTAGCTATACCAAGTCAGCTACACCCTTGACACATATTGAACTGACAAAACACACACCATATTAGCAATGAAAGCAGCCTTTGAGATCTTGGGAAACCCTACTTATCACTACGTGTCCATGATGGAGAATCCACCCGACATTGATGCTTGGCTAGAGTTGCTGGAGAAGAAATATCCCTCTGCTTCCACTTACTCTTCTACCACCACCACCACCACCACCACCACCGGCGAATCTCCAACTCTTGCAGATCTTGACGCCCTCCTCGGCCGCGTCTCTGCAGTGACTGACTCGCCAGCCAATGCCTTCACCGCTGAACTCATCTCTGCATATCCCTCTGCCAAAGTGATACTCGTTGAACGCGACGTTTCACCGTGGTACACCAGCTTCGAAAAAAATGTCATTTGTTCCTTTTCCTCACCTTTGACTCGTCTGGTTTGCCTACTCGACCCTGGATTTGTGGGAAAGCAAGGACGACTGGGTCAACTGGTTATGCAAGGACAATGGCAAGCGTCCTCTTTTGCTGAGTGGAGGGCCAATGCAAAGAGTATTTATGCAGAACACAGCGAGATGATCAAGGCAATAGTGTCAAAGGAAAGGCTTTTGGTGTATAAGCTAGGATCAGGATGGCAACCGCTGTGTGATTTCTTAGGCAAAGATGTGCCGAAAGTGGGGTTTCCGAGAGTGAATGAGACTGAGGAGATGAAGGAACGAGTATTTCTGGCGCTGATGTTGGTGGTTAGGCGAGCAGTGGTTGGATGGATGAAGTTGCTGATGTGGGGCTTGCCGCTCTTTATGGCGGTGATCTGATATCTTTGGCGTTGACGGTGCTTGATGCTGCAGAACTTTGGATATGCGTGGTGGTGTTTCTGTGCGAGGTTGTGGGGATGATATGGGCAGAGTGTGTATAGCAATCAGAAGAGTTGAACAACCACTCTGGCTCTGGGCTTTGGAATCTCCCATCTCTTCCGATGGGTTGGCCATAGTGAACGAACAACTATCCTCAAAAGGCCCCGGAGTAAAATATCGTGACTTCGTGAGATTTATCAGGGATTGTCGATGTGCCATGAAGCCTCATAAGAAAGTCGCATCGAAGACCGCATGCCGCCTGACGTCAATCCTCAATGTCGCCATAAACTGACTTTGTTATACCATTAACATGTCAAACACGACGGAAGGCAGGATATTGATCTCGGGCTGATATAAAATGGACGTGAAATCCAGCTTTATCCATGATTCCATTCTCTTCCTTTTACAGTACAGCGAAAGCTTCAAAATACCATGCGCGTACGTACCATTATCCCAACCGTATTCGGCATTGCCGCCGCGGCACAGTCGATCGCAACATCGATAGCATCAGCAGCCTCCGCAGCCTCAACCTCCAATGTGACAACCATAAATACAGCAAATTCTGTTGATGGCGCATTCAATGCTACAGTCTGGGCTCTGATAGTGAGTCGCGCAACCCCATCTCTATCGATCTAACCAGACGTTCCTTGGAGACTGACATGGAAAATAGTACTCATATCCTCTATTCATCTTCGGCAACTTTGCCGGCAATGTCCTCAAGAGTGTTGGCGTCAATACCATATTCAACCAGCGCAATCTTGCATCCGTCGACAGCCCGGGAGTCATCAAGCCTAATATCGATACTTTGTACTCTCGAGTTGTTCTGGACCTTTCGCAAAAGGATGTTGTGTTGACCATTCCCAACATCACTGATGGACGTTACTGGAATTATCCGGTCATTGACTCGTGAGTTAAGCAACTTGACTAGACGATGGTCCGAATGCTAACAAGTGTAGATTCGGTAATATCATTGCCGAGCTTGGGAATTTGAACAACGTTTTGCCTGGACAGTACCTCATCCGTCGCGCCGACGATGTTCTTGCCGAACCTGGAGTGGTACTGGCAAAGGATGGCGGTGATGTTGTATCTCCATACCAAGGATATGTCAATCTGCCAACCACCTACGGCACCATGCTCATCCGTCTATTTGTCAAGCAAAACACAACCGAGGATCTTAATATCTTGCACGGATACCAGAATGCATCTTCTCTTGTCGAAGTTCCTCGGTCGGTCACCCGCGCCGCTAGTCCTACTGGCAACATCACATCACTAGGACCTAATGGCAGTCTCCTCGGCATCTCTACCCTAGAAAAGCTGCTCCAATTCGCAGCCAGCTTCACACCTTACAATCAGCCCGAAAACTACACTGATCGCGTAATGGTAGCGGGCATTCTAGGTGCAGCAGGCGTCTACGATGAAGCTTACCATCCCTCGTCGTCCGTAAACTTGACTCAAGCCGCCGTTGTCGCAAACGCCTCAATCACAGCCGACATCAACAATCCCTCACACATCCGCAATTTCACCAATGGCTGGGAACTGTCCATTCCTTCTTATCAAGGCAACTACGGCCAAAACTACGCTCCGCGCGCTTACATTGCCATAAACGGATACCAGCAACAAACAATTCTCCAAACCCTCTATCCCGGTTACAAAAACATTGGCTTCTCGTCCAACTTTGCACTCGAAGCCAATCAATCTCTTCTCCTGACTTTTAGTAAAAAGCCAGTTCTCAAACCCAGTGGATTCTGGTCACTGTCCATTTATGGCGCCGATCAATATCTGATCAAGAATTCGCTGTCGCGCTTTTCGGTAAGTGATAGGAGTACTAATCTGACTTATCAGGGTACTGGCGAGAAAGTAAATGGTAATGGTACTGCATATGATGGGCCTTTCCAGGTGTTGATCCAGAATGCGAATGTTACTCCCCCGGCTAATTGGACTGGGAATTGGTTGCCTGGCGCTCAGGCTTTTTCGTTTATCGGTGAGTTTATCTTGTACCTGGAAAGGGCAATGTAATGATGAGTGGACAGTGAGATGGTATGCCCCCGAGGATGCGATGACGAATGGATCGTATATCTATCCGTTGATCGAGACGATTCAGCAGATTCGATAGAGCGAGATATGAGTAGGGTTAAGGCTGAGAAATACAGATGTTTGATGAACTAGAGATTGGGGAGTGAATATAATAGTCCCTTAGTTGTTTGCAACGTACAAGAGCCCATGATAAGAGAGCCCGACGCAAGAGGTCGCAGAAACGGATGTCATAAGAAGCATGGCTTCGAGGTACAACACCATCTACAATAAAGCTCAATCAAGATGGAGAAGAAGTCTTGGGCATCGTGGTGGTTCTTCTTTTCTCGAACCATGTCCTAGTTTGACGGATCTCACCTATTAACTTCTTGATGTCTTTCCAAGCTTTTTGGTCGACGTATGCTCAAGGATACACAGCAAAAATTTCTTCTTGGAAAAGGGAATACCACCTGGGACAGGCCTTCAGCTTCAACACGCATTTATGGCGCCGGTCCCAGTAAAGCTTCGTGTCTGTTGGCAGATTGTCCGTGCTACGGCTCAACCATACTATGGTACATCGACACCTGAGCCTGATACCAAATCCTCTAGACTTGCTCTTTGATCCCGATGTGTTTTATCCCGATGTGTTTTATAATCGAAGCCTCCCTTCTCTCCACTGCCATGAGCTGAATCACCATACTCCAAGCCTCAAAGTATGCCGTGACATCTTCTTCTTCTCCGTTGAGCAGTGGCAAACTCAGATGCGAGTCAGTCAATCAGGGCCTTGGACCCCCACTACCCACATCAAGTCCTCGGTATCGGGTTCACGAAAGAGGTTTCGTCTCGAGATTTCTCTCGAGTCCTCTGCTTGTTGAGGGACTCAGGATATACATCCGAGGATTGGGGCTCATGAACTCGCTTTGCTTGTCCGAGTCTTGATACTCACTTCTCCGTGGATTCAAGGGGTAGTCGTTCGAAACGCGTGTAGCTGAGATCTCAATACATAACAATCTCTTTGGATGGAGGCGAAACTTTATGTCATGAGTTTGGCCAAAAGCTCCTTGGGGGGCACCAGCAGAGAAACCCACCTTCGGTGGGGAGAATTTGGACAACACCAGTGAGAGATGAGGGACCAAGTGATAGTGTCCAAGGTTACATTGCGAGGAACACAGCGAATAAAAGATGTTGCGTTGCTTCTTCAAAGACCCGACGCAAGTATTGGAGATGGAATACACTTCTAGCAGGTTTCAATGATGACTTGGTAAATTGGTATGCCGGCAGAATTCCTGAAGCGTATTGGTCAATCGGTCGTCCGACGGTAGTGTTATCTGTCACAGTCTACATATGGCACTAGCTACAATGAATCCATGCATACCGACTCATTCACTGATAGAGCACGTCATAGCCGACATCAGAGCCATTAATGGTGACATAGCTCTGCTTTCCGAACTCCCTCATACACTTCGCCAGACCCGCCTTTCCTTTTCTCTTGTAGTAGTGACCCAGATACTCGAACGCGTCAACCAAGTCTGTAGTCATGAGGACATTTTCTCTGTTGAAAGAGACTATCTCTCCAGGGACATCGAGGACAGGCAAATAGCCATGGTCGCGGATGACAGCTTGAGCATACATCATCGCCGCGTTTTGCGATACAGCGAAGGTCGAGCCAAAATGCTTCCCAGCGCCGACAGCATAGGCTCTCATCAACCAGGCATGACGTTTCGCGAGTCCGATGGTTGGAGGATCAGAGAACAAGGCTGTAGGGTACGTTTCTTGAATCTGGTCCACGTACAGTTTGACCACGTTGATGAGATCAGCCGCGGGCTCAGTCCGAATGTCGAGATCCAGGATTTGTTTTCCAGGGATGGCGACAGGCGGCTCCAGCTCTTCGTACGAGTCTGCGGCACCCAAGCGATTTGAGCGCGCACCGTCCTACGCGGTCTCAGCGCAGCATAATCTACACTGGCACTTGAAATTCCAGCCTCTCAGAGCCATCTTCTGCTGCTCGAACTTGCCGAAGGCTGGAGCGTAGGATATGGTGATCTCCTCGCCATTAGTGATGTCCTTGTTGGCGCGAATGAGCATATAGTCATCGAGGAAGCTGTACTGAACATTCGGAAGACAAGAGTGGTTGGCGCGAGAAGCGACTGACCAAATACCGAGGCAGTCGTAGTGGCTATCGAGTTGCGGGCGTGGGATGTTCGGATAGGCTTGAGACTGGTCTGGACGGGCCATGAACCCGAGACCGTTGTTTTCGAGAAGGTCGAGGATGACGAAGACGTCGATGATGGGCAAGCCGTCGACGATAGGCACAGGCGTGTCTTGTTGGCGTTCAAGTCGGCTGATATAATCGGAATGAGCGCAGAGGTCGAGTAGGTGGCTGGCCAGTGAGGGGTTGTTGAAGACTTTCTTCACGGCGGCGAACCAGGTCTCGGCGTGGTAACCCCAAAAGACGTGCTTGGAAGAAGGACTGAGAATGAAGTTATGCTGCTTCTGCGGCTCGAGCCAAGGCGGGTCTGCGGCAACAAAGGCCTTTTCGCAGAGTACAATCTCACCGCAAGCGATGGGTTGCGTGGCGAACAGACCTTTGCCACGGTCTTTTGTTTGTCTGACTTCGGTGCGGCGAACATAACTGGCCTGCTTGGCTCGGAAGTTTTTGGTGTATGTGATGTTCTCCGACATGGCCAAGAAGTCGAAGTATCCATTCTGCTCTTCACTGATGCGAGAGACAGTGCGCTTGAGCTCTCTCAGCCCATCTACATCTTGAGGTGTCAATCGCAAGCATCGATCGAACATGATCTTAGCTGCCGGATAATCTGCGAGCTCGTATAGGGCACTGCCGGCACGATAGAACGCTTTGGAATCCAGCTCTCTCGATCTTTCGTCGGGTTGATTGAGAATGGACGCCAGAGCATCAGTCTTGGCCGCATCGTACAAGCCTAGGAACACTTCGGCGCAAGCTTTGTTTCTGTGCAAGTCGCTCCTGAGAATGTCATTCAAACCAGATGCAGAGAGACCTTTGCTGTATGAGTAGTTTGCCTTCTGAAAGTTCTTTTCCTTCAAAGCTGCATTGCCGTGTTCTTTCCATTGAGCTGCGTCTCTGGCAAGCCTATGCTGTGCAGTCTTCCACTTGGTCGGAAACAACTCGTGATCTTGGTCAAGCACGACAACGTCCGAAGGATGGAAAGTACAAAGACTGATGCCGCCATTGGAGATGACAGATCTTAAGTACGGGTTCTTGACGGCTAGGACCATTCCGGCACACACTTTTTTGTCATGCCAGCGAGTATAGTCGTAGTGGTAGATGCTGAGTTGCTCAACATCACCCTTCTCATCCTCGACAGGAATGGCGACTTGCATGTCGGAGACCTCTAGGGCGTGGGCAAAAGTGCGCAGGATAAGGTACTTGTCGTTTTGGGGCACATCGACGAGCAGGTCACGTATGTGCATCTGTTGGAAGTCACTGTCAGCTCGATTTTTTTGGAGCATCGAACCCACCTTCTCAAGGTTGACCACCGCAACGGTGCAAGGCGGATATGCTTCGGCTAGGATGGCTTGCACAGTGCCTGGCGTCTTCAATCTCTCTGCATTCTGCCACAGTCATGAGCAACAATCCGAATGAGCGAGTGGGCGATTTGTGACGGCGTACCGCTGTCGCCGTAAAGTTCGCAAGCATCCCTTTGCGAGTGCGGTGGAATTGAGGAAAGTCAGCACGCTGCTTGCCCTTTCTCGACGCCACAAGTTGGTCTAGGCCACGCTTCTGCGCCATTGTGTCGGCGATTGCGAGGTCGATCTTCATTGGTGATAGTCGATGAGAATGGAAAGGTGCTTCTCATCAGCCGGAGGTCGAGACTCAAGTAGTGGTGGGATGGGAGGCAATTGAGTGGAGGTAGAGGACAAGTGGAAGCAAGAATCAATGGAAACAGGAAGTGAAGAAAACAAACGAAGGATGGAGTGAAGGACGCTGGCGTCTGCATGGAAGCAACCATCCGGTGATGTGGTTTCCTACATATACAAACGAAGACTGTTCTTGCCCAATCCGCTACAGGCCAAATTTACGCTTGTCGGAATCGCTCTTCGACAAAGACACAGCACGCGAGGATCAACAGTGACTCAGACATGCAATGCTTTGACTTGCCGTTCCAATAGAGACTACTAGGTACTGTGGTGGTTGAACGCGACAACAACGCGCGAAGTGATTGAGGTCCGGGCAGGCGCGGACCTCAGGTGGACGTTTGCTCCTGCCAAGCATGCTCTCAACTCTTCTGCACAATTTCTTTGCACAATTTCTGCACGACTCATCGTATACATTTCAGAGAAGTACAAGACAAGGAAGAAGGCGGTCAGATCTATGAACCATGATACCCTTGTAACCCCTCCAAATCCCGGTGCACCGTAATTGTCAAAGCACTGCCTTGATATCTGCATCACAGACCTGGTTGTTTTGTCTCTCTACTTCTATCATCAGATTGATACGTGCACGCTACGAATTGTCATGGTATGGCAGGCCACCACACAGCCATGGCACGGAGAGTTGCGAAAACTATATCGAAGATGATGAGTATGAATAGGTCCGATTTGCAAAAGTCCTCGAGTAACATCATCTGGAAAGAGTACTGCTCGAGTTAATTCGATGGGAACCACTAAAGTGAAATCTACAAATGGCTATCTGCTACAAATTCTCGGCGACGCAGCAGTATTGCCAAACAACATCTCATCCAGTCGCATCACCTTAGATCTCCAAGAGGCAAGATAGACACCTCTCTTCATTACCCTTACCGCAGAAGCAAATATATGTATCCTAATCGTGCTATATCTATAGAATGTGAAACGGAGACGAAACCGATCGCATTCTCGCTTCTCTTTACCCATCACATCACAGGTCATATAGACTGGCCCATATTCTGTGGAGATGGGTTTATTGTAATTGCAAAAAAAAAGGAAACAGAAGTAGAGTCGGTCTCACTGCCGCTGCCGAATGAATCAACAAGAACGGCTATAACATCGCCGGGTCTCAGCTGGATCTCTACAACTTCTTCAGTCTCGACATGCTTGCCTCCACAACAACGCGACCACTGAGTCTTCTAAGCTTGAATTGTACGCTATCACGAATTAGTGATCGAGGATTCCACCCCGACCCAATAGATCCGCTGAGCTTCAAACCATTGAATTGCCTGGGCATCGCAATCTTCCAACCTTACACCAATGTTCTTGCTACCCAGCAATGGCATCAAGAAGAAGATGACGGGTCACTGACTCTCCAACCTGCCGAATTGTTTCCAGAGCCTCACCAACTTTCCAGATCCGCGAAGGGGTGATATTGGAAGAAGCAGCGTTGTGAACAGAGTTCATGGACCTGGTTGTTTTGTGTGCTATGCTTGATCCGCGATGTGCGACTCGGACAGTCTCATCTCTTCTCTGTCTCTACTTGCGTGGTGTCCTGAGCGCCTCGGAGCCTAGCATCGGCTTCGACGGTCTGGCGGTGCCATCTCTCAAGACGAGCTCTTTGCTACTTGTATCCGGTAGTTGATGGAACGGGAGGTTACATTCATGTGATTGTTCCCTTGTACGGAAAAGATATCTGCTAGTTGTCATGCACATCAAAACAGACAGCATAAAAAGGAATGAATGACAGACATCACTTCCCACAATCCCCAATATCCTCCAGCACTGCGCTCAGATCAAACAAGCACTAGCAGCATCGACCAACGGAGCCGCCTTGTTCTCGCCAAGACGGTGGAAACCTCCCTGCTCAGCAACCTTCTCCTGCAACACCACCATTTTCTTCTGATCGCCAGTAGGGTCCTTGGACTCATCCTCAAAAGTCCAGTCCAGGTATTCGTTGGTGTAGTTGGGAGTATACTCCTCAGGCAAAACACCCAATCTCTTTCCATAGCGGGTAACCTTCTCCCAATCTCTGCTCACATTCTTCATGTCCTTGGAGAAATACGCAAAACTTCTCTCAAAGATCTTGCGGTTGAGTGCAGTTCCCATAGCAGGCTTGAAAGCCACATACTCTTCGTAAGCAGCAGCGGGAGAAGCAAGAATATAGTCAGTAGCTCTCTTGCAAGCGCGCAGGAAAGCCTTGACTTTGGCGGGATTCTCAGCAATAAAGGTTTCATTGCCAATGTAGAGGATCGAGCAGAAACAGCAGCAGCCCAGCTCGGCGAGTTCGTCGATACGCAGCATCTGCACATCGCTGCGTGGTTTACCCTGGGAAGCAAGCCACTCGGCAAGTTCAACCATCTGCACGTTCTCAAGACCAATACCTGCGTCAATGCTGCCATCGATGATTGCCTTAGTGACATTCATGCCGCAGCGCACAGCAGTGTAATCGTCTGGCTTCATGCCATAGTGCGAAGTCAACTCGTCGATTTGGATTTTACCAAATTCGCCGACGTAGCCGATGCGTTTGCCCTTCAAGGAGCGGAAGTCGGTGGTGATGCCTGAGGACTTGAGGTATACGACTCCGGTGAAGGGTTCGTCGAGGAGGGAGCCCACGGAGAGGATGGGAAAGCCGCGGGCTTTGCCGGCGAGAGTGTGGATCATGGCTTTGAAGCCTAGGTCTACTTTGCCGCTTCCGATGATTTCGGTGACATCCTGAGCTGTGTTAGTGTTCAGGATGAGGTAGAATGGAGGAAGGAAGGGAAGAACGCACGCTGGGGTCGTTGGGCTCGAGGAGAGCAACCTTGAGGCCTTCGTTGGCAAAGAAGCCCTTGGCTTGAGCAAGGTAGACGGGGGCATGGTAGGGGGTGGCATGCCTGTGAACGGTTAGTATGATTGCCAGACTTCCGCCATGGTGAAGAGCACAAGAGCCACAGACCAGTTGGACAAGAAGGTGATCTTTTCGGTGGACATCTTGAATATCGATCAGGGAAGCAAGCAAGCTTAGTCACGTCAGTAAACTCCATCCTCTGTGAAGAGAAGGATAAACAGAAGGCAGTCCTTTCGCTGGAATTACCCAGATCAAGTTCTATGCTTTGGAAAAGGAAGCAATGCATTGACTTTGACGCAATACATCGCTTCCAGATCCTAACATTACGGTATTTCTCAGATCAACCACAACGACCAGACACTTGCGTAGGAGCAAATGAGGGATCGGTGTGGTTGAACACCCGTCTGCAATATACATGTTTTTGTGTGATATGAGACGTTACCTGAGCTCTCCCTTGCTTGATACGTAGATAGATCCATGTCGAGTGGCTTCTGTCTTTGCAAAGACTCGTACCAGAATTGATGCGTTGTATTGTGTAGTTCTTGTTGAGAGTGAAGAGAGAAATGAGAGAGGGGAAGGAACAACTGAGGCATTTATAGGTTGTGCTCGGGATACCTACCTCTATAGGTGTCGTGCAGTTACGAGCGGGACAAATGAGGGGGATCATCATATAGGACCGACTTTACCTATACCGGCTATATCATCAAGGTGTTTAGGCCACCTGTTCTCGCAGAGGCTGATGTGTCTTTTCGAAAATACATGAACTTGCGGTTCATGCTTGTGCATATTGACGAGTTTCTCTCTGTGATTGTATGATAGAGTCTGGTCGAGCGCGTCAAGTCAATCAGTCTGTACGACTTTGGATCGGATATACCAAGAATCCCAACAGTCGTGCTTGACCGACATCGCACCATGCTTGAGTCACAGTAAGCTGGCAGCATGTCACCAGCTTTTCTCAAGGCCCAACGCCCTAGCTTTACGGCCTGGATGGTCTGCATGACATTATCGCATTTGTCCCATCGGGCATGTTGTATGATTGGAATCATGTGATCTCCTTCGTGTTGAATGTCGTTGAGATGACATCGGTTGAAGATGCCGAATCTGCACGACACGATTACGCTGGGTGCGCTGCACTCACGGCTGGTAATATGTGGATGTTTGAAGATACTCAGGCTGCGAACTATGGTTTGGCAACTCTGGACTTGCAGTCGTTCTGCATGTTGCGACACTATGTGCTGAACACACAAATCTGCGCGGATGTGTTTGGTGTATGTCGTTTTGAGCGTGCCACAATTTTTGACTTGCTTTATCCATCACTGTCGTGTTCCGGGTTATCGAGTCAGCCGGAGACTCGAAGGCCATATTGACTCAGAGTGCAGGTCCGGAGGACTCTCTGTCGGGCATTGTCGATGCACTAGATTTTGTTATGTCGAGAAAGATGAGTGACACATTTCGGTAGCTATAGCCGAATAAAGTTTGACGTTGAAGCTTGATTGTTCAGGGGTTGTAGAGGGGATCACCCTGGTCAGCGGAGGAGATGCTTGTTCTGGACACGAGGATCAAGCGCGCGTGGCTCTTAATGTCACTCCAAGATGTGAAAACAACAAGGCCATTGTTCCGAAACGCTGGACACAAGACAACAATCGTGAGCGAGTTGGGGCTGAGCAACAAAGAAGACGCTGTCGAGACAGCGAAGTTGGTGCCTGAGCGTGCGTATTTTAAACACTGTGATCCGAACATCCGACAGGAACAATCAGGAACACACATCTGCATAGCGATATTTTGTCGAAGAACAAGGGGCAGAGCCAATCACGTATTTGAAAAGTCTTGTTTATTAGACTTGGAATCGACAAGCTAGACAAATAGGAAGGCGATAGTCAGGGACACAGCGATCCATAGAGCCGCTTTTTTTGTCGCACAGACATTGGGTGGGGGCATGACGCAGGCTGGACTGTTGACCAGCCAGGTCCTCGGAGGGCGATAGATAGAATATCTTGCTAATTAGACGACGTGGCACCTCGCACAGAGGGAGGACGAGGCATCAAAGTGGCTCCCAACTTCCTGCGCAACCTCAAGGCCCGAGGCAAAGTGGTCAAGTCGAAGCCCGTTCTCAGCTACCTGCTCCCTGACAGCCGCCGCAAGGCTCGAATCTCGCTCCGCAACCTCCGTTTCGACACGCTCCCTAAACTCGGCCACTCGGCTCAGTCCCGTATATATCGCTTCCTTGTCAACCGCCAAGTCAAGAAGCAGCAGCCCAAGGCTAAGGGCATCCTCGCCTACCTGCGTCAGCGCAGCCCGGCATTCCTGACATCACGCGACGAGAAACATGCTCCTGGGCGAATCATGTCATACCGAGCATACCCAGACGATGCCCCTCGCGAGTCGGGCGGCCGTCGTAAGAAGCTGGCTGGTTACCTGAAGGCCGCGAACGATCTGAGACAGTCCTACGCTTCATCATGGTCTCAATCCAGAGACTTTGCTCAAGACAGCGAAGAGCAGCCTGGCATCTTTCCTGGTGCCGATGTCGTCCGCAGTGGCCAAGAGGAGATGATCATCTTTCCCAGTTACGCCACAAAGCACATTCGAGCAAAACCCCGCGCCCAACCAGGCACAATCCAGCAGGCTGGCGGCACCGGTCGAGACTACAGAGATACGGTAGGCGCTGGAGACGCCGAATTCTGGAAGTCACAATGGGAAGAGTACGAACAAGACAAGGCAATCGTCGACGTCGACGTGCGCGGCTGGCTATACACTCCGCACCAGGGTCAACTCAGTCGCAAGCATCGTCTCATGGTCGGTCTCGCGAGACAGCTCGTCGGCATCCAGGCTCCCTCGGGCAGATCAAGTTCTGCCAACAGTCGCGCCAGCAGTCGCTCGTCCAGCCCTGTCGGTCACAGAAATTCAACGACCAGACAAGAGGAGGAGGCAATTCAACAACAAGCAGCCGAGATCCTCAAGAAGGGCGAGAAGGAGGCCGAGATTGCCGGAAGAGGCGGCTTCAGCGAGCGTCCCAGTCGCTATGCCGAAAGTACTCGCTCTCGAGAGCCCTCGCCTGCTCCGAGCGCGAAAGAAGGTCCCACGTTCGACGACTTCCTCACCCCTTCACGGTCCAATACTGCAGGATCCGACTTTATAGATCCTGTGCAGAAGCGCTCATCATGGCCCACTCCAGCCACCATGTCGTCTGAGCAACTCCTCCAAGCGAACAACCATCTTATGGCTCGTCTGAGACCTTTCATGGCCAACCCTCTGGCCAACGCTTCCGTGAGCGCCTTCTTTTATAACGACAAGATCTCCCGTCAGAGGACTGTACAAACAAACGCTGCTGGCCACTTCCATCTGCGTGCCGCTCTCGATTTTGTACCCACCCACGTGCGTATCCTCGCATCTGAGGATCTGTCTGCTACCGAAGAAGTCAAAGTGACTCCCGTCAGAGGTGTCAGCTTGATCAGTGATATTGATGACACCATCAAGCACAGTGCCATCACCAGTGGTGCGAGAGAAATCTTCCGCAATGCTTTCATCCGTGATCTTGGTGACTTGACCATCGAGGGCGTCAGACAATGGTATTGCAAGCTTTCCGACATGGGCGTGCAGATGCACTACGTCTCCAACTCACCTTGGCAACTCTATCCTGTCATTACTGGTTTCTTCAAGGCTGCTGGTCTACCACTCGGATCTTTCCATCTGAAGCAATACAGCGGCATGCTCCAGGGTATCTTTGAGCCGGTTGCTGAACGTAAGAAAGCTACCCTTGACCGTCTGTTCCGTGACTTTCCAGAGCGCAAGTTTGTTTTGGTCGGTGACAGCGGTGAGGCAGACTTGGAGGTCTACACTGACGTCGTTTTGGAGTACCCTGGCCGTGTGGTTGCCATTTTCATCCGTGATGTCACGTCGAAACCTGACAAAGGCTTCTTTGACCCATCCATGGGACCTCTCAGTGGCTCCAAAGGTCATAATCGTAACATGTCGACCGATAGCTTGGTCGGAGCCAAGAGACTCAACCGACCCTCGGACATCCAAGATGACGACGAGGAGCTTCGCAGAGCGATAGCTGAATCTCTCAAAGACACCGAACCAGATAGGAGATCATTGTTTGGTGCAGATGTCGAGCCGACGAAACGACCTAATCTACCACCTAGACGTCCTACAGACCCTCCTGCGCCACAAGCATCGCAACTCGAAGACAACCTCATCGACTTTAGTGATGACGAGGGCACCTCTCCATTATCGAATGAGCCCCAGAAGTCCCAAAAGAGAGCCTACAGCACATCACTTGCCAGAAGACCGGCTATTCGCTCTGCTCACACTGATGCTCCCGCTAAGCGCGCTACCCCTCCACCTCCCCCAAAACCTCTTGCCTTGCGTTCGCCCTCAGGAGAAGGCAAAAACTTTGCGACTGTAGCTCCAGAAAAGTCTGCAGCACCAGTACCACCGAAACCGCGCAAACCCAGCACCACTGTCAATACCACAAACGTGCCCTCGCCACTCTCTCAAGTAATTGAACCCTCACCCGCAACCACCGCACCACCTCCGCTACCAAAACGTCACTACCTGGCCTCTGCAAAGTCAAAATTATCCCCCACAACCGCTTACTTTTCGTCCACCAAACGTAGTCCCACTTGGGGATCAGAAAGCAGCGGTACATCCACCCCCGGCGAATCACGTACTTTGACCTCCTCAGCAGCCACACGCTCAATGGAAAATTTGCGTGGTCCCCCGGCCGCCCCTTCTACTACTCAAACCTCACTCACAACCACACGACCCAAACCCCCACCTCCCCGCCGCAACATCTCCCACTACCCCGCCGCAGCCGCCTCTTACGCCACCAACCGTCTCAGCGGCGCCTGGAACGACTCTTCCTTCCACGAACCCCTTGATCCTGAAGGCGGACCCATCCTCAGCAAAAAAGAAGAGTTGTGGAAAAGGCGATGGGCTAAAGCGAAAAGCATCATGGAGAGAGAGGGTGTGGTGTTGAGGACGTGGAGAGTAGGGAGTGATGTTATGGATGTTTGTGTTGAGGCTGTGAGGCAAGAGTTGGTCGAGATGGAGAAGAAGGATAGACGGGATTTGGAAATGCAGAAGTTGAAGGATGCAGAGAAAGATGCCAAGAGTGGGAAGACGAAGGAGGGGAAGTTGATCTGAACGTGTTTACGAGGTGAACGATAGAGGTGCAAGAGGTATTCTGGGTTTATTGTTTCCGTCGTCTCGGCGAGGACGAGTTGTCTTGTGTTTTCCCAGCCAGCGGTCGCTTGTTCTTTTTCTCCTTGGCAGCATTTTTGCATAGTCGACTGTCTATACTTCATAGAAAAGCGGTATTGTTTCTACTCGTTGCTTTCCTACGTCTTTCCCATCCCACTCCTGCTAGCTCCACTCTTTGCTCTCTTCTATTAATGTCTTTTTTTTTCTTTTTTTGTTCTTTTGACTTTGTTCTCTCCATTTCTTTTGTCTGAGGCCTTCTGACGGTCAACGCTTTAGTCCCTTCCTGGAGACTTTCCATTTAATGTGAGCTTACTGATGGCTCTTGCGCTACTTTTCCTCTACTCATGCAATGGCCAAATGTTTCACGATAGATTTCGCATATAAAATCCAGGCTTACTCCCTTATCAAACAAAGACATCAATCGCTGATGGGTCTGTCGCAGGGGATACGCTCTACATGTCATCTATCTTTGTCACGACATGTACGATGGTACTACATTGATGGAAATGGGAGGTTACCGCTGAGGAAGCAGGTAGACGAAACGATCAAGGTCCATGATATAGATTTGTCAATGACACTCTCCACGCTCAATAGTGTGTTCGGGAGCTGGAGTGCTGTGAGGAATGTATGGTCTATGGACCTGGTTACTTTCTCCAATGACCCATACATCAGTGCCTTGGTATTGACAACGTTTGAGGCAGGAACTTATGCTCGCATGAGGGAAAGACGTGAGGTCGATGAACTGCTAGATTACCTCACTATCGCCCAATGACACATCTCATTGTGCTCTACCAGCCACTAAGACGAATGATTTGCCATAGACATCAAGTTCACAGACACGATCCTTCTATCTCCTCTCTCTGTCCTTCGTATTCTATCAAACCTCTATCTCTTCCATTCAATGAACAGACTCACTTCCCAGGCGCTGTATGGCGGACTTCTTGTTGCGTAGATGAGCCCTGAAGCCTCGGAATCGAGGGAAGTGCTGTGTAGTGATGCAAGTCACCTGGAAAACAGTACAGAATCGAAGATCTTGCGTGATCCTGCCAAGTCCATAAGGATGTCTACCAACACCTTGATTTCTCAAGTCCTCATTCAGGCAAAGTATTCTCCAAGATATGCTCCACGCGGGTTCTGATCTCTTTCTTCGCTTCCTGTTTTTTTTATGTGTTTTTCAGATCCCAGGAAATTCGCTGTTGGCTGTCGCTTTTCTCCGATCTAGGCTGTTCTTCTTTGTAGCAGCGATTGATAGTCACGTGCCAAGGAGTCTATGAAGACGATGCCAAAGGGACACGGGGGTCTGGATTTCCACCATAGTCTTGCTGCGGTATGATTCGATCTTTCAACTTCAAGCTTTGCTAAATTCTTGTTTCGTTGCTACGAGGCAGAGTGCATGATGGGTACCTCAACGGTGATTGGCGCTGCGCAACAGACTACCCACATGACGATCTGGACGACACGCGACAATAAATTTCTGTCGGTGTTTGGAACAGATGGAAGAGCGCTTGGTGGATGTGGACAAGAAGAACGCTCGGGGTAGTGCGAGGTTATGTGCTTGTCGCCAAGGATTCAGACCAGCTCAAACCGGTCAAAGCGTGACTGGCAACAGGGTAGGAGGGTTAAGGCAACTGGACAATATATTGATTCATGATAGCAGAAGCATCACGAAGTAATCCAATGGACAAGCCCAGTGAACACTGACCAAAAAGAGACGTAGGAACAAAAAGACAATTGGGACGACGAAAAAACGATCAAAACAGATGGTGAAGTTGGCAATACGATTGCATTTGTGTTGTCCAGCTATATAAACAAAAGAAAAACAGGGTAGTCATTGATGTGTTTAGTCCTTCTTTTGCAATCCAATTCCTTTGTATCCTTGGTATCCCATCTCTTATTGTGTAACGCCATCTAAGAACGAAAAACCAGCGTCCTTGATCGATATCCCTGTTTCCTGCAGGGTGTCCTCGCTTCGCTGCGAGGGCTTACAAATGACACTGACTGGGTCCCGAGCTCCATCCGGTCAATCTGTTGGCCACATCTGAAGCGTAACAAAGTGTACAGCAACCAGTGCCCAAATCATCAGCATGGTAGCCAGAGTATCCACCATTGTAGATGCGGGCAGCACGGTAATATTGCGAGACATCGCTCACGGCAGCTTGCTTCAGACACTGCACAAGGCCATCACCAGACGCAGTGCCAGTAGTGCCGTCAACAATCATTTGCTCGATTTCAGATGCAGGGCATGGGTTTTGGACAACACCGCCTGAATTGCAAGTACCGCTGCCAGCATGATCTTGCATGAGACCGGGGTTAGCGACTGACCAGCTGGTCGTCACCACGCGAACACAGCCGTTGGACTCTTGCATGACAATAGCAAGAATGAAACGTGCATCTACTCCCGACGAAGCAGAAACCTTGAGAATGGAGCTCTTGATATCGGCGATTTCATCGGGAGAGTTGTTGGCACCCCAGCCATTGTTGGCGCACGATTGTTGCATGATGGGGATGTTGGCGGTGAACATCGAATTGAAGTCAACCCAAGCGTTTTGAGCGGGCCAGCCGGCAGCGACGGTGCCGTTGCCAGAGTACATCTTGTAGGATGTGGAGGCGATGGCGGTGGAGGATGGTGAAGAGGTGCCTGCGGCAGAGGTTTGAGATTGAGCTGTGGTGACAGCGCTCGAGGCTTGGGAAGATGTCTTGGATGTTGCTGCGGCGGAGGACTGTACTGCTGGAGATGTGGCCGAAGAACTGCAGCCAGCTGCGACACAGTATGCGTATCCGATTCTGAGATGTGTTAGCATTGAAAGAGTCTTGTGGACAGTTCGTGATGCACTTACTGGATGTTGTTGCAAGAGGGTGCATTCACAGCAGGGTTCCAAGACATAAAGGTGTCGGTAGAGATGCCATTTGCAGAAGCAATGGCATAGCAGTAATCACCAGACTTGGCAGTATACCACTTGGTACAACCAGAGACAATACCAGTTTGAGTCGAGGCAGGAGGTGCCACAGCAGCGCAAGAAGATGCGCTGGCCTTGGAAGAGCTGGCCTTCGAAGAAGAAGCGGCACTCTTGGTCGATGACTTGGCAGATGAAGTGGTCTGGTAAACGTTGCTCGATACGTGGGCAGGAATGCTGGAAGTCGTGACAACGCTCTTGGTGGTAACACCCTTCTGAGCCAGAGAAGTCAAGGAGATCAGAGTAGTGGCCTGCTTAGTGGATGAAGTTGTGGCCTTCTTGGTCGACGTCGTGGCTTGCTTGGTCGAAGAAGTTGTAGCCTTCTTGGTAGATGCAGTGCTGGTGACCTGTTTAGCAGAGGAAACAGTGGTCTTCTTGGAAGATGTGCTCGATTTCTTGCTTGTGGTTGAAACTTTCTTGGTAGCCAAAGAAATCACGGCAGGAGTACTCAATTTTGTGGAGGTGCTGCTCGCTTTCTTTGATGTAGTGCTAGGCTTTTTGGAAGTGGTGCTCGTCTTTTTGGAAGATGTACTCGACTTTTTTAGGGAGGAAGAACTTGACTTCAAAGCAGACTGAGACACATACCTGACTGTGGTTTGGCTGGTAGCCTTGGAGGTAGCAGAAGACACTTTGCTGGAAGCAGTACCTCCAGCGACAAGAGTTGGCGACTGGCTGGCGGGAAGGTAGACGATGCTAGTCTTGATGGCAGCACAAGAGGATCCAGAAGAGAGGGCAGCGACCTTGATGGCAGGAGCCTTGAAAGGTGCCAATGCCGAGAAGGTGGCGGTGACATAGTTGGTAACCACGTCCGTGACGGTGACAGTCTTCTCGCTTGCAGATGCGGTGGTGACAGCTCCGTTGGCTCCAGTGATAGTGTTGTAGACAGTGTCGACAGAAACACTGGTGGTGGTATCAACAGTCTGGGAGAGTGCGCCGACAGCGGTAGGAGTTGTGGCTACGACAGCACGTAGGATGGCAATAGATGCGTCGGAAGGAATAGCACTTGAAACGGTCAAGGCCAATGATGTGTTCGAAGGAGACCCGCTCGCATACGAACCATCGGAAGTGAATGACAATGTTGAGTAAGCAGTTTCTGACTGCGCAGTTGTGGAGGAAGTTGGTTCTGAGATGGTGCTTGATGCTACTTCTGAGCTTGCAAAGTTGGCATCAGTACCATCTGCAAAGTTAGCAACGACATTGACTGTAGAAGTCTCGTATGAAACGTGATCAGCGTAGATCGTAGAATTGGCAGAATCTGTCGTGGTAGAGTTGGAAAGAGTGCTGTTGACAGAGCGATGGTGGAGATGATGGAGATGCGAATGGCCGCGATGACCGTGTAGTGGACCGGCGGCGACAAGGCCGATAGGCGCAAGAGTAGCGATAACCTGAGTAACGCGCATCGTAAAGAGTGTGGTGAGGTGTGGGTTTGTGAAAGAGAGTGGTAAACCTGGTTCTGTAAAAATGCGCAAACAGGGACCTGGATATATATCAGTGCAGACGCGAACAGCTTAGGCTGTCGGGAAGCAGGGTTGGCTGCAGCAAGCACGGATTAAGGTAGTGTAGGGATCAAGAGGGGGGTGGAATACTTAGCCTGTGTGGCGTTCACGGAAAACCTGGGATGGACTGCTTCTGTAAAGGGGCTGGAGGGGTTAGTGAGGTCAAACGAAGATTTTTTTTACCTTTACAGCTGCATTAACCTGGTTGCCGGGATGTGTGTCACGAATGATTAATTGGTGCGCGTGAGAGAACAATGAAAGCAAGGAGGCATACATCATCTTATACCATTCACGGACAGCTACTCGGATTCCCTAGACGTCAAGAAACCGACATGTGGTTGCGTAGGAGGGCGTGATAGAGGTCAACGTTCTACGATAGGAAGATAGTGTAACCCGGGAGAAGTGCACGGACGACCCTGCGATGACAGGTATCCAAGTCACGATCGGTATGTCTTTGTTCGCGGTCGCGACTGACAGGTGCTCGTGAAGAATTGTCCATGCAGGCGCGTTGTAGAACGCGTAAAAGGGGGTGCTTCGCAGAAGGGGGAAAGCCAGTCCAGATCATGACCGTCTCAACCTGGATGGGCTTTGATAGAACCATCGGTATGGAACAAATACGATAAAGGTGCTGGATGATTTTTCAAAATGTTGCCCTGAGCTACAACGGCAGTTATTGGCATCAAAGACGATGGGAGCGGTTCGATTTCCAGGATATCCCTTGCTTGTGGTGGAGGGGCTGGGTTCGGCTTGTGTCCAACGGTTGATTTCTGGCCAACGGTCTTGTTGTTCCGTCGACGCGACTCTCAAACGGACTGAACAGACTTGTAGAGCCCTACGGATACAACCATCCGTTAGAACAAGCCTCAGAGGCACATACAGACCGGTGACGTGCGCCTCTTTCGTGATGGTCAAGTGTCATGCAAGTTTCGTCGAACAAGGGCAGAGGTTTGAAATCGAGACGTGGTTGGACAGAAACAAGCGGGGATCTCCGGCAAGCAAAATTGCGGCTCTCTGCCATCTCTTCTTGACAGCCAACGACTGCCATATGCACTGCGATGCCGCAATACTAGTCTTCGGGTACTCGCATACAAGTATGTGACTAGTCTGATATGTAGGAGATACGTTCATCGATAGCCGTGGTGACCGCCGTTTTGCAGCCGCTGCAATTGGGCTTGAACAACCGAAGAGATGCAAACTGTAAAAGTCTGGACATCGAACATGAATGCGATGCCGACGACAGTGCCTTGCTAGATTCACAACATCAACACTACATGGTTGCTCCACCGAGCTCGCGGTGATCGAAGCAGACAATCTATTGCAGAAGTGGTCAAAAGCAATGCGCCGGAGAACCTTCCCAGCCTCTTTCACGGCTTCACGCATACCACGCAAGATGTGTGCAGATGGGGCACGACTGGGATGAGAGAACTACTGCACGTCAAGTCAGGTACCTTCTCAGCCATGTTCTTGATAGCGAGGTATGATAGGTTGGAGATGGAGATTTGGCGACGGCACATCTTCTCTGTCATCCTTGTTACTTTCGGACTGTGTGGACTCCGGCCGGCAGAAATGCGCCTGTGCCGTACCTGCATGTTCTGTCGACGACATGTCGCAAAGTTCTCAGACTTGAAGTCGCGCACTTGCAGAAGCCCACGGCTCATATCGAATAGAACGGGTGGCTTGAGTATGGCAAGTGTGGACCAAAGGTAATTCGTAAAAGTGATCTTTTGAGTATCGTACAAACCGATGAGAAACGCCGATGGAAGATGGCTGGACTGTATGAGTCCCCAATATCATATACAAGCAGCGAAAAGCAAAGCAAGTGATTATCTCTTCAGCTCTTACGGCGAAGGCGATTCGGGCATGCGATTGGCAGACTGATCAAGACTGGCAGGGGGCAGCTCACGTCTTGGCCTCCTCAGCGACTCCTCGGTGACACCGTCTCCAAGCTTGGTGATGCCCATGACTGGCGGGTCTCCAGCACGCACGAACTCATAAAGTCCAGGCAACTTGGCGCCTGCCAATCTGAAAGCATCCTTGACAACCTGCTCGTGCAACTCTCCCTTGAGTTCGAAAATGATCTTGCTGACGGCAACACGCGAAGCCCAGTAATCGAAACTACCCTTTCCCTTCCCCATACGCGATTCGTTTCCGGAAGTGTAGACACCGATGTTGGCCGAGATGCGTGTGTAGAGGCGGTACTTCATTCCACGCAGGCGCTTACGGATGACATCCTCGCCAATCTTGAGTTGTGCAGCACTGATGCGACGGTCGTGATCGAGCAGACGGAGTCCATAGTCGCCCCAAACGACGGTTGTGCCGCGAGTACTGCCACCAGTGGGGACGCGAGGTCGTCCTTTGCGGTCCTTCTTGTTGGCACCTTTCTTAGGAAGAAGCCAAGATTGGGTTGAGGGTGTGGAAGAGAATGCGCGCGAGAGGGAGGAGAGGATTGGCGATGTTTGGTTCGGGAGGAGTTGTGGCCGTGCTGGAGCTGGGTTTAGTCTTGGATGCGCGAGTGGAAGATCTGGTAGGATGGCGTACTGCAAGATTGCGCAAAGGAGAAGAGGGTGTTGCGATGCGAAGCAAGGCTTGCGCGGATCCGTAGTGCTGACATGGTTGATGTGATTGAGTGTCTATCTTCAATTGCTGCTCTCGTTCATCTGACCCTTGGACTTTCTCCAAGTCCAACACGGCGTTTGCCGCGGGAGTGCAGCCTGATCGGGATAGATTGATGACGCGCTTTCGAGGCCATCGCGACAATCCAGCGCGTCTTGTGTGAGAGCTGCAATTGACTGCATCGAATAATCGTTTCGTATTTGCGAGCATCTATCTATCTAGCTTGAACACAGAGATAGACCATGCCTGCAGATATCCGTAGCTTTTTCGGTGGAAAGCCGTCTTCTGCGACTCCTCCGGCAAAGGAAGAGAAGAAGGCTCCTGCCAAAAAGGGAAGAGCTAGAAAGGTTGTTGACGACAGCGACGACGAGCCAGAGTTCGTGACATGACAATCGCTTTGTGTCAATCACATGCTGATAGCTCGATAGAATTGCCCCAAAGAAGACGACGACGAGGACAGCGGCAGTGTAAGCGTGTCTGCCTGATTTCGCTGCCTGTTCCTTCCCCAATTGACATGCTTCTCAGAAAACGCGAGCCGTCACCACAAGGCGAAGAAACCACAACTGCCGCCTACTTCGCCACAAAGAACAAACCCAAGCCAGCAGCTGCCACAACCAAATCTACCGCTACCACAAAGTCGCCCGCCAAACCTGCCCCTTCCACAAAATCACCAGCCAAGCCTGTCAAGTCAGAAAACTCCCCTCCGCCTTCTACAGATGACTTGAATCCCGAAGACTTCCCTGACGACGACTTTGACGACGCTTTCACGACCGAGTACAAGAGAGAAAATCCCCCCGCAGAGCAGCCCACCGACATGCCTCCCAAGAAGCGTGCTGCCGCCACCAAGGCCAAGAAAGTCAAAGACGAAGACTACGACGTTGAAATGGAAGACACCAACGCCGATGATGACTTTGTCATTCCAGACGAGCATGACGACATGGAGATTGAGAAACCTACCAAAGCAAAACCAAAGCCCAAGGCCAGCACAAAGAGAAAGTCCAAGGATCTAGACACCGACGAGGAAGAGAAGCCCAAGCCGAAGAAACCTCGTGCTGCGCCCAAGAAGAAGGAGAAGGACCCTCCTGTTGAAGACCCTGCAGAACTCAAAGCCATTCTCGATGACATTCCCTTGATCCAGGCTCCTGACCCTCCCAGTGACAACGAAGGAGCGGACAAGCCCAAGTGGTATAACAGACCCAAGGACAGTAATCCCGCCCCTGGAGCCGGTAGTCTCGATATTCCTGACGGCGCTGACAACTGCCTTGCTGGTCTGACTTTTGTCTTTACTGGTCAGCTCACCTACCTGTCCAGAGAAGACGGCCAGAATCTGGTCAAGCGTTACGGTGGCAAGTGCACAACTGCCCCAAGCAAGAAGACTGATTACGTTGTCCTTGGCGCCGAAGCTGGTCCCAAAAAGCTCGCAACCATCAAACAGTTCGGCATCAAGACCATCAACGAAGAGGGCCTCTGCGCTCTCATCGCAAAGCTCCCAGCCAACGGCGGCAATAGTGTAGCCGGCGCAAAGTTTGCAGAGCAACAGAAGAAGGAAGCTGGGAAGATCAGGAAAGAGGCCGAGGAACTCGAGAGAGTCGAACGTGAAAAGGCTGCTGCTGGCCCTGTGGCCCAACCTAAGGGCATCGCTGCCGATGGTACTGACAACAGACTGTGGACCGTCAAGTATGCCCCCACCCAACTTGGTCAGATTTGTGGCAACAAAGGCCAGGTGGAGAAACTCGGCACCTGGTTGCGCAACTTTCACAAGAACGCTCGCAAAGACTTCAAACTGGCTGGCAAAGATGGCAGTGGTACCTACAGAGCTGTCATGATCCACGGTCCTCCTGGTATTGGCAAGACTACTGCAGCACATCTCGTCGCAAAACTCGAAGGTTTCGATATCGTCGAAAGCAATGCCAGTGACACTCGCAGCAAGAAGTTGGTCGAGAACGGCCTTAAGGGAGTTTTGAGTACCACTTCCCTCAATGGCTACTTCGCCTCTGGAGAGGTCGACACAAACAAGAAGAAGATGTGCTTGATCATGGATGAGGTGGATGGTATGTCCGCTGGTGATCGTGGTGGTGTCGGTGCTCTCGCTGCTGTCTGCAAGAAGACTCAAGTTCCCATGATCCTCATCTGCAACGACCGCAAGCTGCCCAAGATGAAGCCTTTCGACTTTGTCACATTCGATCTGCCTTTCCGCCGCCCAACAAACGACATGATTCGTGCTCGTATCGCAACTATTGCCCACCGCGAAGGTCTCAAGATGCCTCCAAACGTTATGAACGCTTTGATTGAAGGTACAGGAGCAGATATTCGCCAGGTAGTCAACATGATCTCTACTGCAAAGCTTGACCAATCTGCCATGGACTTTAACAAGGGCAAGGAGATGTCAAAGGCTTGGGAGAAGCATGTTGTCTTGAAGCCATGGGACATCACCAGCAAAATCCTTGGTGGAGGCATGTTCCAAGCAGCCAGCAAATCTACGCTCAACGACAAGATTGAGCTTTACTTCAACGACCACGAATTCAGTCCTCTCATGTTGCAAGAGAATTATCTCGGCACGAAGCCAATTCTGGCTGCAGATGCTCCCAACGCAAAGATGGCCAACCTCGAGACACTCAAGCTATCCAGTCAAGCGGCGGACAGTATCTCAGACGGTGATCTCGTCGACAGAATGGTTCACGGCTCTCAGCAGCAGTGGAGCTTGATGCCTACACACGCCATCATGAGTTTTGTTCGTCCAGCTTCCTTTGTTGCAGGCTCTCAGGCTGGTTCTCAGACCCGCTTCACCACATGGTTGGGCAAGAACAGCTCTTACGGCAAGCTCAGCCGTCAAGTCAAGGAGATTCAAGGTCACATGCGCTTGCGTACATCCGGCGACAGACACGAAATCAGACAGCAGTACATGCCTACTCTTTGGCAGAATCTTGTCAAGAAGCTGGAGTCTGAAGGCAAAGAAGCAGTGCCTGAAGTTATTGAGCTTATGGATCAGTACTTCCTCACCAAGGATGATTTCGATGCCATCTTGGAGCTCGGCGTAGGACCCATGAAGCAAGAGGATGTCAAGTTGGAGTCACAGACCAAGGCCACCTTCACGAGGATGTAAGTCATCCCTTTTTGTTGCTACCAGACACATACTGACTCGATTTCCCTTCAGGTACAATGCACAATCTCACCCTCTGCCATTCATGAAAGCCTCCAGCGTCGTCAACCCTTCCAAGAAGATCGCAAAAGAAAAGCCCGATCTCGAAGAAGCCATGGACGACTCTGAAGACGAAGCACTTCTCAAAGACGCAGCTGAAGACGATGCTGAGGAAGAAGAAGACATGGACATCTCAAAGGACAAGTACGTCGCAAAGCCCAAGAAGAAGAAGGCACCCGCCAAGGCAGCTGCAAAGGGCAAGGGCAAGAAGAAGGCAGACAGTGGAGATGAAGATGACGAGGAAGAGGAGAAACCAAAGCCTGCTGCTAGAAAGAAGGCGCCAGCCAAGCCCAGGGCTAAAAAGTGAGTGAGTGTTTATTCTAATGGCGAGTGTCGGAGATGATGGATGAGTGTTCTGCATCGGAGTTACGAGGGCGTTGAGTGAGGACTTTTCCTACGGCCAGCTGTTTCTGCACGAGATTGCTGTTTCCATTTTAGCTGTGTATATCATACGGGGAGCGCAGGGGGACTTGCTTAGCATCACAATAGCTCGTGGCATGAATCAAGACAAGACAAGCGTACTCCTTTTCCGCTTCCTCACCTCCGCGGCATAGCCCTGTATGTCTGATCAGTCCATGGATATCTGACTGGATCTTCAGTGAAAAAGATGTAAGGAAACAGAAATCGGAGATTCTTGCTAAGTTTTGGAGATTGTGGTATAGGAGCTGTAAGATATCTGGTCTATGAGCTTTTGTCTGCGACCAACACTGTTGAAGCTTATATGGATTGCCGCGCTTGCGGCTCTGCATCAAAGCTGTATGATCTTGCTTAGTACTCAGTCACCCTCTTATGCCTCTTACTCTATTGCTCTAACAAAATGGACCGAGTCATGCAATGCTACGGCCGTACAACGCTGGGAGTGTTGATGCATATCCACTTGCCAAGGACGAAGGATTCACTGATCAACTAGAACGGCAACAACTGCACGCCAGTACCGCATATCCGGGACCAAATCGCACAGATGCACAGCCGTACCCAAGAACGACTCCACTTAGGTTGATTCCAAAGCTACTGCCAAGGAGGAAGGATTAATGCAATAGGCAGATTTATCGAGTAGGATCGACGAGAGCAGCAGTAAAGCAGTCCCACGCAAGTAACGATCGCATGCAACATCACTGAACAACGATACCCACGTCATATACTCAGTTTCCTACAAAACCCAAGCCGTGAGCCCAGCTCGAGCAAGCAGTCTTCTGTAACAATCATCAAGGAAACACCAACCATGCACTTTTCCACTTCCACCTTCATCGCAATTGCTTCCCTCAGCAAGTTAGTTTCAGCAACTTCCTGTTCATCCTACACGCCCTCAAAAGACCCCTACTCTCAACCAGCCCTCCGCACCTTCATCATCAGCAAAGGCGTCGTCTGCGACTCCACCACCACACCCTGCCGCGTAGACGTCGGTGGCTACGTCTCAGATGGACGATCCCTCAACCTCAGTGTCTCTGACCCAGAAGACCTGTACAAGACCATCGGCAACCAAGTAGACTTTACCTTCAACACCACCGTAACGGACTTTGTCGCCGGAAACCCTGATATCGCGCATCCACTGACCTGGCCCATTCCCAATGGGACAGCGGGGTATGTAGGTTGGACCGCCAATCACCGCTGCACTGCTGGTCAGTTGTCGGGCTGCGATGATGCTGCGGTCGAGGGCGCGTTTGTGGAGGCGTGTACGCCGTACCCTCAAGCTGGAGAACTATCTGGCACGATCGCTGAGATAGGGACGGATAGGCAGGCTGCGGTGGCTGTGAGCTGTAATCCTGCCAATAGTACGCAAGCGAAGAGTGGGAATTATACTGGTAGTTGCGATGCTGGGGAGACGGGGGATGCGGCTGGTTTGGGGGGTGCTTCGGTGGTGTTGCTTGTGTGTGCTTTGGGGATTGCGGTGTTTGGCTTTGGAGGTCTGTGAGGGAGAGAGAGGCTCTAGGTATGTCCATATGGCGTTCCTGTTCGAATATGACGGTTGACAAGACTGTAGGATTACAGGGTCGAGAACCGTATGACATCCTTCTTCTTGTCTGGCATGGTTTTGACGTTGAAGTTCGAGTTCGATAATGAGCTTTGTGTTCTTTGATATGGCTGTGCGCTCGCACTGCCACTCTACTTTCTTCCCCGGTCGCTTGTACAGTGTAGAATCGTTGATGTTCTGACCTGTGGAGCTTTTTCGTGCTTGTCATAGTCGAATATTCTCCATACCGCGGCCCATCTGACGGTCGTAGACAAGCAGCCCAAGTAAGACCCAGCTCTACCGTATATCTCCTGAACCTTTACTTAAAGCTTAGCAAGGATCTCCGACCTCTGCCTCCTCACATCTTCCTCAACGGCCTTCTTATACAGTTCATTCAATCGCTTAGTGACTAGTCCCATAGTCCCATAACCAATGACTCTCCCATCAATCTCCCTCACAGGGATATGCGAAGGAAACGTGCCAGTGCAAAAAGCCTCATCGGCACCATACGTTTCTGTCAACGTAAAGTCTTGCTCGACCACCGGAATACCATTCGCTTGGCAGATTTCAATGGTTTTGGCGCGGGTGATACCTTGCATCTGGTATGCGCGTGTTGGCACCCAGACCTCGCCTCCACGGACAATGAAGAAATTTGTCGAGTTGCAGGTCTTGACGAAGCCGTGAGGGTCAAGCATGAGTGCTTCGTCTGCGCCGACCACATTGGCTCCAATGCAGGCTTGGATGTCAGTAGCTTTAGAGATATGGTTCCACATCTCATCTTTGACGTCTGGTTGGCCGCGGCGGATGTGTGAGGTGATGAGTTTAAGGCCTTTGGACTTGACGCTGGGGTCCGCAGATTTGTATTCTGGGATGATGACGATGAGAGGTAATCCGATGTTGACGCTTGGGTTTTGGTAGGGTGTTGATTTCAGTCCTCGGCTTATGACAAGACGGATGTGGATGTCTTTTGCTTGTTGCATGTTATTCTTGTCAATCGTTTGGTGTATCAGACCCAGTAATTCTTGTTTGGTGAGTCCCAAGTCCATGTACATTGCCTTTGCCGACTGGAACAGGCGGTCGATGTGTTCCTTTGCAAACTGAACACGGCCCTGGACAACTCGCATGCCCTCCTAGTCCTTGTCAACATCCAGCCGAGAATGTGTTGATGGACATTGACTCACCCAGATACCATCACCAACGAGGAAGTTCGAGTCGAATACAGAGACTGTTGCCTCCTTTCGTGAGCGCAGACTGAAGTCCCCCGTAACGCCATCTCTCATTCCAATCTAGGGAACAGTCGTCAGTCGATGATCGACACGAAGACAAAGCAGTACCCACCAGTATAGAGTCATTCTTGTTGTTTGGTACTACTGCATGAGTAGCCCCTGATCCGACGGGTGTCATCTTGTGATGCAGTCGACTTGTGACAGATGTAAATATTTCTTTGTAGAAGTCCCCTAAATCGAAAATCACGCAAGACCAATGCTGGAAGATGTGCTAGAAGCTGGGAATATCGATTACTTCAATGCCATGACTTTGTGTTGAGGTTTGCAGTGTACCTCGGACACGTCCGTGAAGTGAGTCGTCGAACATTTCGGACCAACCCGTGCTTATCTTCAATCGTCTTATCGCTCAACATCGTGGGGTTGGAGCTGGAGAAATTCGAGCACGCAATATCGCTTGGCCGGACCGGTCCGAGGTAAAATATACATTGACTTTCGGACTTGTCCGTGAGTTTGTAGATGTCGTGATTGCAGGTTGCCAGGTACTAAAGCTATATTATAGCTATCAAGTGCAATGCTCCGTCCGCCAGAAACTCGTAGTTATTATTGACAACTACCATGGACATGAAGATAGTTCAGTCGTCAACTAACGTTCATGAACAACGCATTGGAGATGTCGTGGACCAGAAGAGCATTGAACGGAGATTGCTGATGAAGACCGACGCTGTCGTTCTGCCGCTGATCGTATTGACCTCAACTTTGGCATTTCTCGACAAGGCAAGTGGTGGCAGTCCCAGAATATGACCAGAGCCCAGCTAATAGTTACCAGAACGGCATGGCTTACGCGGCTGTCTATGAGATGAGGAAAGAAACAGACCTCCATGTTCAACAGTACAGCTGGCTCGGGCCATCTTTTACCTGGGCTACTTAGTGATGGAGATGCCCACTGTATGGCTGCTGACAAAAGTGCCACTGGGTAGCTATATTAGCGGGACTTTGTTTACATGGGGAGGGGTTGTCTGTTGTATGGCTGCGTGCAGCAACTTTGCAGGTCTCGCCACGGTACGCTTCCTCCTCGGAGTCTTCGAGGCAGGCATACTTCCAGCATTGTTGCTTGTCAATTCGCTGTGGTACACCAAGAGGGAGCAACTGTTGAGGACGGCGTTGTGGTACAACACTTTTGCAGGAGTAAGTTTGGTTGATTTGCTCGTGTAAGAATGACGTGCTGACATTATGGAAGATCTTTGGCGGCATCCTCAATTTTGCAGTCGGCAAGATCGATGGTCCACTGTCCACTTGGAAGGTATGAAGATCGCTGTGCTGTGCTGATAGGTAAGAGGACTGACCCGGAGGCAGTATATCTTCCTGATCTATGGCTCGGTGACGATGGCTGCTGGTATTTTGGTTTTCTTTGCTTTGCCGGATGATCCGGGACATGCATGGTTCTCTACCAAAGATGAGAAAGATCTCGCTCGGATCAGAGTGTCCAAAACTCGAGCAGCGACTCGTGATAAGGTTTGTTGTAAGTGATGAGCCACGAGTCAAATATATGCTAACTGTCCATCGTAGAAGTGGAAATTTTACCAGAACCGGGAAGCTATCGCCGACCCAAAGTACTGGTGTGTGGCAGTGTTCGTCATTGCGCAGTCCATCACCAATGCAGGAATAACAGATGTGAGGATCCAATGAAGTTCTGCTCGTTGGAAGTCGATGCTGACTCCGCAGTTCAATCCACTGATCATCGCTGATTACGGCTTTTCGAAAAGCAAAACCACTCTGATGGCGACACCACAAGCTGGCGTTGCTTTCGTAGCTCAAGTCGTCTGTACGGCCCTTGCTTACTTCGTACCAAACATTCGCTGTGTTCTGTGGACGCTGTCTTCCCCGCCAGCACTGGCGGGTGCCATCATGATCCATAGTAAGCTGATGTTCGACAACAGACGACCCAGAGCTGACTTTTTTCAGTGCTCAACGCCGCATCGGAGAGAGATGCTTCCCTTGCGGGCGTATATCTCATGGGCTTTTACAACGTCCCGTGGGTTCTCATGCTCAGTCTCCAGTCTTCCAACACAGCAAGCGCGACCAGAAAGAGCTTCGTCTCGGTCTCGGTTGCCATCTTCTATGGTATGTGTCTCAAAGCACTCGACTTTATGTACGTAGGCAGAACACTGACTCGTTCGTGCGTACTAGCTGTGGGCAACATCATTGGGCCGCAATTCTTCAGATCATCACAAGCTCCTAAGTATGGCTTGGGCATAGGTGCAATGCTTTGCTGCTTTGCCATAATGGCTGCGACCGGTGTCGTGTATGGGTGAGTTTGACAGAGATGCCTCCTGACTCTGTCGTGAGACTAACAACTTCTCAAGACTTCTGTGTGTAATGGAGAACAAAAAAAAGAGACCAGAGATACGGCCAGTCGGACTCTCAAATTGAGCTTGACGAATCCTTACAGGTTGAAGACTTGACAGACTTTGAGGTGGAGAAGTCCTTCCGATATGTATACTGATGAGATCCGCAAGCCTGTGATCAATCGTTGTTGCAGTTCACATTGAGTCAATATTCTTGAGCATTCGGCGCTCACCACCCGACATTCTGATCATGATCAATCAGGTAGGGGTAGTCAAGCATGAAATTGTCAAGATCTGCCAGATCAAAAGAGCAACTTGCGTCAAGAACTGCCTGCTCAAAGTTGGCCTCCATCCAGTCCGTCGATATGTCATGATTGTTTGGTGATGTCGTCTCTTGGGCCCTGTCCTGGTTTCTCCTTGCGAGAACCTGCTCCAGAAGACTCTCGAAGAACTCCGAGTAAGCAGTCCTCTTCGGATCGACCATCTCGAGATAATGCAGGACAGAGCTGTAGGTGGATGATATGGCGGAGACAGTGGGCAAGTCAATGCTTGGTAGACTCCTGCTCATTATCTTGTCAGTCGATCTGATGCCAACGGTCGGGTCACAGAGGCTGTCAGACTTTGACTTACCAACATGTATACAGCCAAGCAAGTCCGGCCATGAGAACATCGTGCAAAGTCTTCCAGTCAAGCAATATCTCGTTACGCTCTCGTAGCAGGTTCCAAGTTTCTATCGCAGATTTGGCGGCCTCATGACAAGATCTCGTCATCTCTTGGTCTGGAACAGGGAAACTTGGTGAAGGCCGGTTGAGCATCATGACCACAATGGCGTATTGAACCTTCATCTGCAGATAGACGGAGTTTTGTGACGTAGGATATTCCTCAAGTGACCCTCTCCATTGGCTCAACCTCTGTCGGAGACTGTTGACAAGGCGCTGTAGAATCGCCGGGCTGAGCGATGTTGCTGGTCGAGCAATGTAAACAGACTCGAGAATGTCTCCAGATATAGCCCAAAGCTTGATGAGATGTACGGCTGGACCGACACCAAAGGTCATGAGGGGCGCGTCTGAAACAGCTGATGTCGGTAAACTATCGTCTTCTTCAGTGTGTTTGGGAAACATGGCGTCTATGGCTTGATTGCGAATCGACAGCGTTCTTCCTAGGCCAACGGCTATCTTTCTAGTTAGGAGGTCAGCATTCGTGTCCAACCAGTATCGTTGGGCCTTGATTACCTTTCCAGACCGTAGATGCACCACCAGCAACGATTTCTCGCTTCGAGTTCAGACGGTGCATACTTCCACGCCAGTCCATTGCGATGAAGGCCCATCTCTGTTGCAAGACTCATCGCTTGGCGCACCAGCTGCCAAAGATTGAGATGATCGGAAGCAAGCGGACTGCGCATAGACCAGACAATCAACAGTATCAATGCAGTGATTCTGTCCAGTCCAGAGAAAGAATCAAAAAATTGCAGCGCAGTCCTGTAGTACTCCTCAGGAGCAAACATTGACTTCAGCTCTGCTCCACAGCCAGTATTCTGAGCCTCTTTCGTGCCAGTTGCAAGAGTGATGAATACCACAAAGCGCTGGAATTGGCTGCAAGTACTTCCATGCTCATAAACGCTACTGTAAATCGAGCGCAGTGCTGGGTATGTCGCGACTGGCCACCAGATATGCACTCGCTTCATGTACACGGATATGGCAAAGTCCGCCACATGCTTGGGTGGCAGCGAAGCACAAGACTGGCCGAGCTCGAGCAGATGATGTTGAGGCGATGCCTGAGAGGTGGGGATAGCAAGAGCGAGATTCAAATTCAAGCTGCTGAAAAAGATCTTTGCGAATCTTGCACCTGCAGCATTGCCCACTGATATTCCGTCAGCCTCAGGGTAGAAGTCGAATAGTTGGCCGCTCACCGTAGTATTGTGCCATCACATCGGCATGACCGAGACTCAACGCACCCAGCTCCTGAGATATCTGATCTATCGGACGCGCATTTCGTTGGTCGTTCTCCCAAGCAAGACCTGACTGCTGCAGTTGAACGTTGACATCAAATCTGTGTGCGTCATCAAACTCGACACGAGTAGGTCCAGTAGAGCGCGATTGCGAGGCTTCAAGTCGTGCTTCCAGGTCTTGGACTCTATCAATGAGGTCTTTGACCACTTCGTAGGAATAGAAGACGCGACTTGTAATGTCGCAATCATGTTGAGCGTCATTGCATTTTCCACATCGAGGTAGTACGCCGTCGCACTGGTACTTGATGAGCGAGTTTTCGACGTCTGGTCGAGGTCAAGTGATGGTATCACCTTGACTTTGCGGCTGTAGCAATGACTACAGGCCTTGTACGAGGCAGGTACGATGTTGTCCATCACATTGAGTAGTCACGTAGGCTTGAGCAAGCCCCGGACACGTCCGAGATAGTCGCTTACGTACAAGACTTATGACCACCCGATGCTGCCTCATCCCCATGCGCTTAAATCTGTAACGCCTACAGTTGTAGTGATGCACAGTAGCTTCGAGATTCCAAAAGGATCCACTGAGATTTGTGAAAACTATGGCTCTCTGTGGGACTTTCCATCTGTTAGAGATCATTGTGCATTTCTATAGTACTGTTCATGCTCCAGACCTTCGTAGGAGAAGTTTGTTTCATCCTACTTATACCATGATTTGTACTATCGACATGCATAGTTTGTGTTGATAGATCAGTCAAGTCCACAGAGAGACGACAAGACAACGACGGAGTGGGAGTCACAAATTCTAGCACATGGGGAGGGTAATGTTGGAGCTTCATCTGTGACTTGAATCCAATGCTACACGTCCCAAGCACAATACAAGAGAGTGAAATTATGTTCAATGACTTTTGATTATTGCTAATTTCGTGAAGGGTATCTACGTTATTTTGTTTTTGGTCACAAGACAAACGTCTCAAACGACGACCTTGTGGGGAGCATCCTTCTCCTCGGGCTCGCCGAAGATGTTGACGGGCCAGCGGGGCTTGTTGGCAGTGTAGGGGATGTTGTAACGACGACGCTCCTCGGCACCAATCTTTTCAATCTTCTCAAAGTCCTCCTTGGGCAGCTCAATCTCCTTGAAGTTGTCACGGATGCGCGAAGCAGTGACGGACTTGGGGATGACCGAGTGGCCGCCGACCTGTGCCCAGGCGAGGATGACTTGTGCGGGGGAGGCGTTGAGACGGTCGGCAATCTCCTTGACGGTCTTGTGCTGGATGAGGAGGGGCTCGCCGACCATGTTGTTGCCGAAGGTCGAGTACTCGGTGATGTGGATGCCCTTCTCGCCGCACCACTTGATGAAGTCGGTCTGGAGGAGGCGGGGGTGGCGCTCGATCTGGTTGGCGGCGGGGGTGACACCGGTGGCGTCAATCAGGGCCTGAAGGTGCTCCTGGGTGTGGTTGGAGACACCGACGGCGCGGGCCTTCTTCTTGTCGAGCTTGGTCATGGCAGTCCAGGTGTCAACGATTGAGACGCTGTCGAGCATCTTGACGTCGCCGTTGTCGCTGAGAGGGAACAGGTTCTGGTGGACATCGCCCGACTCGTCGAAAGCGACGGGGAAGTGGACGAGGTACAGGTCGAGGTAGTCGAGGCCGAGCTCAGCAAGGCAGTCGTCAAGGGCGGGGGCGACGTCGTTGGGTCTGTGCTGCGAGTTCCAGAGCTTGGAGGTGATGAAGATGTCCTCACGCTTGATGCCCTCGCTGAAAGCTCTCTTGAAGGCGTTGGCAATCTCCTTCTGGTTGCCGTAGACCTTGGCCAGATCGATGTGCTTGTAGCCGGCCTTGAGGGCCTCGTAGACGGCGGCCTCGACTTGGCCGGGCTCAGCCTGCCATGTGCCGAATCCCAATTGACTGCGATGCACTGTTAGTTTCGACGCGAACGTGTCAGCTGCTATTGGAGGGAGACTTACGGGATAGAGGCGCCGGTGTTGAGCTTGACAGTGCGTCCGAGAGACATGATGTGTGATATGAGGATGGATTGGAGTTGTAGAGAGAAAGGGAGATTGTGTAGACAAGAAATGTCGAGGACGAGGGGTTCGGAGGGGCTTTCATATATTTGGCCCGGTGGGGTAATATGGGGTTCAACCGACTGCGACACGCCATTTTACCCGACAAAACGTCATGCACTCCTGCCCGTGCCGGATGCCACATATGTATCTCCGTCCACCTCTCTGTTCTTGCACTGCAATCTGCCGGTCTTGCCTTTCCCCGAGATCTTCTTCGTTGCGGTGGTTGCCACAGTCCCGTCCTTCTCACCGTCGCCTGCCGGCTGATGATTAACCTTGCAGCGCTTTGAAACAGAAGTGGAAGAAAGCAACGCGGGTGCCATCTGAAGCTCTCTGACCTTCCATTCATCTCTGAATCAGCCTGTAAAGGGCAGTGCCCTAGTACCAAAGCTTTACTGAGCGGCAATGTTGGCCTGTTGCCATCAAGGTAGGAGCTTTCTCCATGTAGACCTCCTCGGTGGCTGCGAACGTGAGACATGCTCAATTGGCGAGGCCACTCTTGCTTTCATGCTGTCTATCAGCATCGTGCACAAGTGTCCGTAATGATAGCATATCTCCTTAGTCATTTGTTTGCTTTCCATCGAGCAGTGCTCTGTTTCTTCGCGTGCTCATACCCCAGATTTCCTAGATGTCCTCCAGTTGCACGAATGATGGGCGATTCTGATCACCAGTGATCCAGTTTCGCTGTATGTCCCTGGATCAACATTTTGCTGTGTACACTAACTGCCGAGTTTCTTGCATGAATCACGGAGACATGGCTGGGAGCTATGGGAAGGGTTGGAAAACGACTGCGTTGACTGAACAGGGTGGTCCCCACGACAAGATCTACCAAGACTTATGGCCCTGGACGAAGCACATTTTGGCCTGGCGCTTCGATTCTTCCACATCCACGACTTCACTTGCTCATATCATTCATCGCTCAAGCACGTCAAAAGTAGCTCATCCGAGCTCTAACACTAGGTCAAAGATCACAGTAAGATTGATCTGTAGCGTAAATTGCCTTGCCACCGCACGTCATATCAGTAGGTTCGCCGAGCCATGCTCGGATTCTGAAAACAACACTTCCGCACCGTATTCACAAGGTATAACAGGAGCTGCCATTGTCAAAGACTCACGCGAGTCCACCATACAAACATCTTCAATCATTGGGTTTATCGCGTAATCGATACCTGTCAAGTTAACTCCAATCTCATCTTCAATCATGCCAACCTACGCAGTACTCGGAGCAACAGGCAACACAGGTCAATCCCTTCTCAAAGTCCTAACCCAGACACCCGCCAACAAAATCCACGCCTACTGCCGCTCTGCAGCAAAACTCGGGAGGCTACAACCCGATGCCATCGCAAATCCGAACGTGAAGGTCTTCGAAGGCGGCCTTAACGACACAAAAGTCATCCGCGACTGCATCAAAGACACTCATGCCGTATTTCTCGCTGTGGCGGTCAGCGGAAATGTACCCGGCAACACTATCGCGCAGGATACCGCACGCGTAGTTATTGCCGCTATGAGAGAGCTTCGAGATACAGATACGACTATCAAACTACCCAAGCTGATTGTTTTGTCGTCGGCGGCGATTGACTCAGTCTTCAGCAAAGACATACCCAGACTAGCTCTCAACCTCCTCTTATGCGCAGAGTCGAACATCTACAACGATCTCATTGCCGCTGAACGCCTCCTCCGCAACGAACAATCATGGCTCTCAGTGACTTTCGTCAAGCCCGGTGCCTTGACCATCGATGTGCAGAAAGGACACAAGCTTACAATGCAAGCCCCGAGAGGCGTGGTGTCGTTTATGGATCTAGCGGCTGCAATGGTGGAAGTGGCTGATGCTGGGGATGAGTATGAGTGGAAGGCGGTTTCTGTGAATCCGGTTGCGAGCGATGTGGCATTTCCGTGGCAGAATGTGCCGTCGCTGGTGAAGGGATTGCTGTATCATTTCTTTCCTTGGGCTTATGCTTGGCTGGGTTGAAGAAAGCGCAGACATTCAATCAGAACGATCAGACATTGGTGTTTCCCAAAGCTCCTCAATTTCAGCCACAAATACATGCGCAACAGCGAATGATTTTCGGATCGTGCCAAACAGACTTCTGAGACGATCTTTTGGCTCACACGTCCATACTCTTGAGCAAGCGACTCTGAGTGGATAGAGAAACAAGAGTTTGGACAGATTTGTTTCCTGCATGGCATATTCTGTCAAGTCGAGCATCGTGTTTACGTGTTGTTCAACGAAGACATGTGAGAGTGCTGGTGTGGCTTCGATGGTTTCCAACCAGATAGACCTGTAGTCGTAGACCCCAGATAAGAAGATTGAGGTCGCCGCCAGGTATATCTTCGCAATGGTGGTACGGTTGTCTTTGGCGACTTGCTTGTTCAGTGTCGAGAGGCGAGTGTCCATCTCACACAGAGAAAGCCTCAGATCGAATCCCTCCACGGCCAAACCTCGTAGATGCTGTACTTCATGAAGTGATAAGCTGCTCTTGTCTACGCCTTCCAGATATGACAACGCTCTCGCACAATGATCTGAGCATTTGATCATCAGGTTGAGCAGATCGTTCATAGGATGAACATCATTTACCGTATTAATATCGGTATCCATCAGGTTCATCCAAGGACTTTGAACGAGAAAGGATGATTCCGAAAAGAGCAGAGAGCGTGAAACTTCGAACATTCTCATCTGATTGAAGAAGCTTAGCCCCAGACCTGAGCGGAATGCTTCTGGTCCCAGATGCTGGAGTATCCTAGAGGTTCCAAACATCGTATGCTTGATCCAGCCTTCTCCAGTAGGATCATACATTAGCTGTCGATTATCAGTGACAGGGATCAGGAAGACATGGTGAGAAAAAGTACCTCAAACAATCCGAGCAGGAATGTACTCGACACCAGTGATTGTGGAATCTTTGCATGCTCTGCATCGACGACTTGCCTCACCGAGAGTACCGCAGTCTGGTAAGATTCCAAGGCCAGTCTCTTGTTCCGTGTCTGATCTGAATTGCTCTCACGATAAGCATACAACTGGCTCAATGCCTTCAGTGCATGATGCACAGCTTTGTCCGAAGCGAAGTATGTCTGGATATCTGCAAACCATGTCGAGGAGCAACCAGTAAAACTGTTTTCGCCCACAAACCTGGTCAAAAAGATGTTCAAGACGTTGTTACTATGCTCCAGGCTCGGCTTTTGTGGTATCTTCGAGCGAGCCAAGGCACTATTCTGGATAGTATGTCGATTGACGAGTTGGAATTTTGCAATTGTCGTCGTCTTTGCAGGATATACGCATTTCTGATTCCGCTTGGAACAACCAGTGCATGGTGTGCCACCAGAACACTACAATGGTACAAATGCTCAGCAAATGATGACCGGCCAACACATATGGCAAACTCACCTTCAAATGGCTTTTCGCACATCTCAGACATCTTGAACGCTCAAGTCGACGGTCTAAGGGTCCAAGACGCATCCTGTCGCACGAAAATATCCAAAAAGAGACATGATTGAGCGAAGCTAGTCGGCGCGAAGTTATATGTGAGTTGCGTGAAGAACAGTTGGGCGAGGTCGCCGCCGACAGATGAGCACGGCCAAGCTGACTATACCTGATCGAGAAGTGTTCGCGCGGAATGAGGCGCACGGACTGCGGAGGAGCTTCCTTCTTCCTTGTCGTTAACTTCTTCCGGTCTTTTTCATCACCCAACTTCGTATACAAACTGTATCGCGCGTAGCTATAGCGATGCACAGTACGTCCGAGGGGCCAGATAATATACAGCGATAACTGATGGAGATCCGACTCTCCGTGGACACACTTACGATCCGGATACTCTTATGCCTTTCTATGCGATCACGTCGGTTTGAGACTCCGTGAATGAACCTTTAGGGAGTGCAAGAGCAATAGCGTTCTGCCAAGGTGTTCGCTCAAACCAGTCCAAAACGGGAAGTCTTCGAGCGACAGAACTCTGCGCCGGCCCAGGTAGGCTCCACTGAATGTTCAATCCAAGTATAAAGGTATCACTTGCGACGCGACATTGCAACAATCATCATCCAACCTTCACTCATCTTGCATTCGCATCACCAATTGTCATCTCCTACTTCAGCATGAAGACCTCTCTCTTCTTGACCTATGCAGCTCTGACAACTGCCACAATCATCCAGCCCCCACCTGGAGACTACGGTGTCGCATCCTCTACCATGGAGCTCGTCGACACCTCGAGGAACGACACCTACGCACCTTTATCAGAACATCGCCGTATCATGGTCTCCACCTACTACCCAGCAACTTCCCTCAAGAAATGTCAACCCGTCATTGTCCCATACATGACCCCCGCAACCGCAGCCGTCTACGATCAGATGTACGCACCCCTCGGTATCCCCAATGGCACTTTTGCATCCTTTGAATTGTCTACTTGTGCTTTCCCTCGCAAGGATCGCAGCAGAAAGTCCAACGGCTTTCCAGTTGCTCTGTTCTCGCCCGGCTTGGGTAATTCCCGCTTGATGTACGGTGCGATGGCTCAATCACTGGCTAGCCATGGCTTTGTGGTCATCACTCTGGACCATGCCTACGATGCCGCTATCGTCGAGTATCCTGACAAGACCGTCGCAATTGCTGTGAATATCGAATCTAATGAGCAGATTGAAGCAGACGTGATGGTTCGCCAACACGATGTTTCATTCCTGATTGATCAACTGCACGATTGCTCCATCAGACAACAGCTCTTTCACAATATCGCAGACACCAGATCTCTCGACAAAATTCTCATGGCTGGCCACTCTCTAGGCGGTGCAACCGCTGCAGCTGCAATGCTCGCAGATACCCGCGTTGCTGCAGCCGTAAACCTCGATGGCACTCTCTTCGGCGATATTCTGCACAAGAACTTCACATCGCCTTTCATGATCGTGAGCCACCAAGGCAAGAATCTCAGCACTGATGTTTCGTGGATCCAAGCTTGGAGCAATGCAATGGGCACAAAGCTTGCTGTCACGCTAAATGGCACCCAACATGGATCTTACACCGACTTGCCTCTGTTGGCGAATACTCTGGGGCTTACAGGTAATGTGAGCGCCGAGATTGGCGAGCTTTTGGGTACGATGGAGGGAGCGAGGGCTGTTGAGCTCGTCGACACTTTTGTGCTGCAGTTCTCCAACTTTGCTAGAGGAGCGAGTAAGGCTTTGTTGCCCGCGGGCATGGCCGGTAAGTTTCCCGAAGCGAGAGTGCTGGACGAACAGGTCCACAAGCGCCAGTGCTGAAGGCACGCGCAGATTCGAGCTTGTGCAGGCTGGCATTGTATTGCGGATTGCGGGAAGATTGAAGCAGCTGAAGGACATGAGCAAAATTGTAGAAAGGCGTATGGAAGACAGCAAGGAAATTTCATATCAAGAGGAGCGGTATAGAAAGTTTATAAATCTGATATAGATTGTGGTATAATTATGTCATGATATGGTGTTGATACATTGTGGCATGATATCGTTCATAAAGCGACTCTGAGTGAGGAGCGCGCTTAGTTGGAGGACTGACCGCCCTTGCGGCCGGCCTCGACGGGGTCAACCTTGCCGCCAGCGAACTCTGTGATCCTCGTCAGTCACTGTTGTGTGTGTGTGAAAAAGATGAGGAAAACTCACGACCGTTGCCGCCGGAAGAACCACCGGAAGAGCCGGTAGACTCGGTGCTGCCACCAGAGGACTGACCGCCCTGCTTGCCAGCCTCATGGGGGTCAACCTGACCCTGAGCGAACTGACCGGTACCGACACGCTTGTCGGGGGTACCGTCCTCCTTGAGACCGCCGTGCTCTGCAATCATATCAGCAAAGTGCTCCTCTTGCCGAAGAAAGCCGGGAGAATATGCATACCAGTGGGCTTGTAGGTTCCAGACATGTTGATGGATTGGATAAAGTAAAGACTTTGTTCTGAAGTGGTGCGGTGTGTGGTGAGGTTGTGAGAGAAGCTGTAGGATCTTGATGCTTTGGATTTGTTGGATGAAGAAGGAGAGGTAGAAGCAGCAGAGGACGAGGTACTTATACGTCTTTCTCCCATCGTTTCGTCAAGCGGTCGGTTAGCTGGGTCGTCTCAGCCATGCACAAACAAGTGTCTGGCTGACTTGGGAATTCAGTAAGATGAGCTGACGATGATGCAAAAAGTGTAAAAGTGGAGTAGATTGCAGGCCCCGTGAGCCGGTGGAACATGCAGGTGCAACGGGATAGCTTTCCCCACAGATCGTGCTTCTCTAGCTCGTACCTGAGTGGAATCGAGATCTGGTGGTGCAAGATGACGCTTATACAGCAGATCTTGTTCCGAATGCGGCTTTGATTGATCCCCTAAAGCGCGTCATCAACGTGAAGCGCTCCGCGTTCAACGCATGGAGCGGGCTCCTTTGTTGACAGCCTGAAATTGATCTTCTGTAGCAAGCTGCGGCTCATTTTGAACGCAGGGAATGGAAGAATCACTCTCAGTGGCGCCAATGCATACTGTCAGTGTCTCTTGGGAGGTATGGAGAGTCGTATATTGATGATCAGTGAAAATCTCATCGGCAACGATCGCAATGTCGCCATGGGGTTTATTTGTAGCGTCGTGGCGAACGACGACATCCTCTATCCGAATCGAGCGTAAAGTGGTCTTCGAGACACGGCTCGACGCGATATGATGACGCGCTTCTCGCGATCTGAAAAGATGTCAACATGGCACGAGCCTCACATGTTTCCATCGTTTTCTGGATCGCTTGCGAGTTGTGGAGAGAGCTCATTGAACCGTTCGAACTCAATCGCTTCCTTCAGCCGCATGGTTACGATGAACATGCAGTTTGCGGTCTAGTGTCCCTTGATCGAGGAGAAGAACCACACTCGTGATGTAGATTGCGTGGTAAATGCTTCCTGCAGGGGCTGTGAACGCGAAGCGGTATTATGGGTTTGACATCATGCACTCGGGTCGATCTGTTGACTATCGACAGGATAGGCGCAGTGGAGAGACACATTGGCGATGGAAGATGCAATTGTCTTTGTAAGATGAACACATCAACAGATGTAGCTGTCATCTCGAGACCATTGAGGTGAAAGGAAGCGACGTGACGTTTGGCGGCAGAGAGATGGTGTGATCAAGCGTCTGCCTGGATACGACAAAGTTGCATTGCTGCTTGTGCTGAGTACTCGCATTGCATCAAGGTCTTTGCGTTGAACGCCTTCTGTACACCGAGTATGTTGACCGTTACTCCTGACGCTCTGCATCATACGTTGCTGCAATGAAGCGCTGGAGTAGCGAACAGACTTGCTGAGCACTTTCCTCGACGCTCACAAGGCTCATGTGGACCAACAGCCCCTCTCTCGCCATCAGTGAGACTGTCTTTGCGGCGACAGCGTACGCCTTCAAAGATCTGGTTGAGCTTTGAGCTTTTCATCTACTCGGCAATTCTTCAAAAGCGTCGTTCGCGGAGCAGCGAGCAGGGCGCCACCGAAAATATGCCAAAGACGCTCACGCAGACCTGACACGATCACAGTAGGTCCATTGGAAGGCTATACCAAATCTTAACGCAATGCTTGTCAAAAATTGCATGCTCCAAACAAAGTCGTATCCCGAGCGGACTTCTTGCCGATTGACGAAGAATAGAATAGCTTGGAGAGAATTTACCCCTCATTGGGAGAAAGGCAAGTCCGTCGGAACAAGACAAGTCCGCTGAACCCCTCCAAAATGATCGAAGATAAATGCAAACACTTCCGCTGGTGTTTTGGCCATTTCCACTACTCTTAGACTTACAGAAACATGTCCAGCAAAAATTACAAAATCGCCTGCATTCCCGCAGATGGCATCGGTCCGGAGGTTATCGACGCAGGAGTGAAAGTGCTCGGAGCGCTCAGCTCAGCCAGCAAATCGTTCACTCTGGATTTCGAACACTACGATTGGAGTTCTGAAACATACAAGAAGACTGGCAAATACATTCCTGGCAATGGCCTCGAAGAATTGAAAAAGCACGACGCAATCTTCTTTGGGGCCGTCGGAGCACCGGGTAAGTTCTGTGCATTTGAGGGTTGGGAACAGACCAAGACTGATACAGAGAAACAGATGTGCCCGATCACGTCTCGCTATGGAGTCTTCGTCTGGCTATCTGCCAGGGATTTCAGCAATACGCAAACGTCCGTCCGACAAAGATCCTCCGTGGTATAGAGTCGCCTCTCCGCAAAGCATCGACCGGTGATCTCGACTGGGTCATCATCCGCGAAAACAGTGAGGGCGAGTACGCAGGCCAAGGAGGTCGCAGTCACAAAGGCCAGCCGTGGGAGATTGCGACCGAAGTCAGCATCTTCACTCGCCATGCCGTGACCAGACTCATCAAATTCGCCTTTGAGGTCGCGCAGAAAAGAGACAAGAAACACATTACTGTTGTGACAAAAAGCAACGCACAAAGAAATGGCATGGTCATGTGGGACGAGATTGCTTCGGAAGTCGCAAAGGACTTCCCTGATGTCAAGGTTGAGAAGATGCTTGTGGATGCCATGACATGTCGCATGGTATTGCAACCAGGATCGCTGGACACTATTGTCGCCACGAATCTTCACGCAGATATCCTGTCGGACCTAGCTGCAGCTTTAGCAGGCAGCATCGGTATCGCACCAACCTCCAATCTCGACCCGACACGTCAAAATCCCAGCATGTTTGAGCCAATCCACGGATCTGCTTTCGATATTACAGGAAAAGGTATTGCCAATCCTGTGGGAACATTCTGGACTGCAGCAGAAATGCTGCGTTGGTTGGGTGAAGAGACCGCTGCAGACAAACTGCTTGAGGCTGTGGAGATCGTCAGTGGAAATGGTGTTTCGACGCGTGATCTAGGTGGCAGCGCGAACACCAAAGAAGTGACAGATGCAGTATGCGAGGAGATCAAGAAGATCTACGCGTAGAGTGGTTGCTGCCTGATTGCTTTGTAATCTTTGTAAGCAATACATAGGAATGATGTATGGAGAGTGAGTTGAAGGGCAACCAAGACAAGTGCCCCGCATCTCACCTCCCACAAGCTTTCAGTGACACAAACATGAAGCCGAAACATATAAACACCCATCACACCTACTCAATCCAAAGCATCCAAATCCTATCAATCGCACGATTCGAGCAGAATGTCCAACATCAAACCTTACGATATCTCAGTCCAACAGACAGCAATCGATCGGTTGCAGCAGAAGCTCGCTCTAATCGATTTCCCTGACGAGCTCGATGACGCAGGCTGGGATTACGGCGCATCTCTGCCCGAAGTCAAGAGATTGATCACTTACTGGCAGAATGACTACGACTGGCGCAAACATGAAGCAAAGCTGAACGAACTACCAAACTGCACCACTGGCATTGAGGTCGTTGGGTTTGGCGAATTGCAAATTCATTTCATCCATCAAGAGAGCTCGGTCAAGAACGCCGTGCCTCTACTGTTCTGCCACGGATGTCAGTATGCTTCAGCTATGTATTGCAGGAACAGAATTGCTGATGATGTGTAGGGCCAGGAAACTTCACCGAGGTGAGCAAGGTGTTGCCTTTGCTGGCTGACACCAAGGATGGCGCACCTGCTTTCAACGTCGTAGCACCTTCGCTTCCAAACTTTGCTTTCTCGCAAGGAGTCAAGAAGCGAGGCTTTGGCATTGCGCAATATGCCGAAGTCTGCCACAAGCTGATGTTGAAGCTGGGTTACAAGCAGTACGGTAAGCTTCGTCGTGACTTTGGGAGACCATACATGCCATTGATTCCATGCAGCAACTCAAGGCGGCGACTGGGGCTTCTGGGTCACAAGAACGATGGGTCATCTTTACCCAGAAGCATGCAAAGCTTCCCACGTCAACATGACCCCACCAGCCATGGATACCAACCTCACAGCTGCTCTCAACGACAAGTCCTCGTTTACCAAGCAGGAGCACGAATCATTGCAACGTCTAGCCAAGTTCCGCTCAGACGGCGCGGGTTATAGTACCGAACAATGCACTCGACCCCAAACCATCGGTTACGGACTCCATGACTCTCCAGTCCTTTTACTCTCCTGGATCTTTGAGAAACTCCACGATTGGTCCGATGATTATCCCTGGACTGCCGACGAGATTCTGACTTGGGTGAGTATGTATTGGTTCTCTACTGCTGGCCCTGCAGCCAATGTACGCATCTATTACGAGGCGAAGCACAATGCATCAGGCGACGATGATATGGAGATGATGAAGGTGGCTACTGGTCATGTACCACATGTCAAGCTCGGTGTCATGTACAACTGGAAGGATATGGAGACGTCTCCGAAGGCTTGGGTGAGGAAGATGGGAGACGTGGTCTTCGAGAGCGATAACGATAGCGGCGGTCACTTTGCTGCTTGGGAGAAGCCAGAGCACGTGGCTAGAGATCTCAAGAACATGTTTGGAAAGGGTGCTGAGGCTGCAGAAGCCTTGAGTGATGCGAACGGCTATGATGATTGATAGTGTATCTGTACTCGTGGTTCGAGTATTCGAGAGAATGAGAATTGTTCCGGGCTCGCCGGGATGCAAGAAGCCTGCGCCCGGGCCATCAGCTCGCCTTCCTCCGGCGAGTTATTCGTAATTTCATCTTATAATTTCCAAGCCGGCGGCTAAACAAAGCGCCAACGTTCCTCCCTGGATGCGAATAATCTACTACTCTTTTGTTTTTACTTCCAATGGACGATTCAAAGCGATACCCATCAAATTGCTTGAGTAGCGGTGGCTGAAGCTAGTCACAATGTGTAGAGACTGCGTAAAAGTCGGCAAGAATGACAAGCATCACGACACCGCTCGTCATCTGCTCCGCTTTCCCAGTGCCGTGTCCGAATTGTTGACTGAGTGGATTCATACGCACCAGACTAACCCATATCCGGATGCCGTAGAGAAGGTCGCCTTGCAAGAAGTCACAGGCTTGAACGCGCGGCAACTCAATACTTGGTTTGCGAATTATCGTCGGAGGAAGCAAGCTAGTCGCCCAACCCAGGATGCGCCAAATTCTACATCCCGACTCACGACTGGCTTAGTATACGGCAGGTTGGACGCAGAAGCTGATAACGCCAGTCTTGCTGAGAAAGGTGCATCTCTATCATCGCAGCAGAGGAGATTCCAATGCACTTTCTGCACCGACACATTCGCCACAAAATACGACTGGACCAGACACGAAATCTCCCTCCATCTGCCGCTGAAACGCTACATCTGTTGCCCTATCTCTGCTGTGCAGCAATGTCCAAGTACCGGAAAACAGATCTGTGCATATTGCGGCCTTGCATTCCCCACCTCAGAACACACTGCTTCTCATAACCACCAATACTGTCAATCGAGGGAACCTGACGCTAGAATTTTCCTCCGCAAAGATCATCTTCGTCAGCATCTGCGCTCTGTACACGAGTGCGATATACTTCCTCACATGGATCACTGGCTTTTGGAGGCCGTGTGGGTCAATAGCCGATGTGGTTTCTGCGGGCAGCGCTTTACGGTGTGGAGTGAGAGGAATGAACACATCGCAGATCACTTCAAAAGTGGTTACGACATGAGCATGTGGAAAGGATGTAGAGGGCTTGATTGTGCGGTTTCCGCCCAAGTCAATGCAGCCATGCCGCCATTTCTCATTGGCTTGGAACGACTACGCCCATTTCCATTTAGTGCATCCGATGCAAAGCGTCGAGGTTTACCTCTGAACAGATCATGGGAGTTTCTTGTTGCGGGACTGCATCGTTTGATAAAGCAAAGAGTGATGCAAAACCGTCCTGTGTCGGACCAAGAACTGCAATCCGAAGCTCGACTTCTCACCTACGGATCCACAAGCACCAATCACAACACCGCAGCCAACAACTCCGAATGGCTCGACCTCTTCAAAAAAGCATACAGTCTCGATATCCTGACATCTCTCACCGAAACCTCCGCATCTCAAACAGCCGCAGACCTCGAAGTCTACCATGACCTTGGTATCTCAATGCCGGCTTTATCGCAGGAACAACATACTTCTGCACTTTTTGCACTGTTCCAAAGTGAGGGGCCTGTCCCGAAGGCTTATTTGCGGTTTTCGGCTTTACGGGTCCCGCTGCATAAAGCCTTGCCGTTTGAAACCATTGCTGCGCCGTGGCCTGCTGCTGGGCATTTGGGGGATACTTTGATTGTTGCTGAGTGGGTGTTTCGGAAGACGCTGGGGGTGCAGTTGAGTTTCTCGTCTCTTGCACCAGGATCTGTAAGCGCATGGCCGTGGACTGAGGATGAGGAGAATGAGGAGGTGTTGTTCAATGATCTACTGCTGCCTTGGGAAGGTTCTCAAGGAATATCGTGCGAAGAATGCTGAAGCTGTGGAGAGCTTAAATTGAACAGCAGAGCAAGGTGCTGCTAATCCCTGTCTACACAAATCACTGATCACCACATCTGCACTGAAACCACGGCGAAGTTGTGATGGGATCACTCCCAGGTGATGAGAAGTTTAGAGTACATCGCATCCCGATTGTTTATTACCTATCTCTCGAAAGCATTGGGGATCTCCACTTTCACGTGCATTACAAATTTTTCCACACGGACACGGGCGAATGAGAGATATGAAACTTTGTCGTTCGATGGTAAACTTGGAATACCCGGTGAGAAAAGACTACCTATGAATGTTCCGCATGCAATCAAACTGAGAAATGAAGCTTTGACGATATCGTGTCCGTTCTTGAGAGCTTCATTATCGCTGAGTCGTTTCGGCCGTTGTTGAAAAAGAGCCTCGTTATGGCTGAGTGAGTCTGGTGGTGTTTGAGAAAGGATTCGTTATAATCGAGTGAATCTGGTCGTGATTGAGAAAGCATTCGTAGTGCTGAATGGAGTGACTAGTCTGCAAAACAATAGTCAGTGACTATCCCGAAAAGATCGCTTTGCCTCGCGCATTAACCTACTTTGAGTCGATGTGGAGACTTGTTGAGGTTCTTGCTCCAGGGGCTCAGGGTCCAAGACTTCGAACTCGACCGGCGATCCGGCGTCAAGCATGATCGCGGGTCCTGCATTCTCGATCGGCGCGTGCTGTCCAGGAGGCAACATGATCTCTTCGCGGGTGCCATGCATCCAGTACTGCACGCATTCTCTCTCGCTCAACCCAAAGCGATAGCGATGTCCAACCACCAATCTATTGTCCACCCGATGGGCCAAGATGAACGGAGCAGTGAACTCCACAACCTTTCCAGGTTCCAGAGTCACAAAGTACTGATCATCGAGACCGCCCAGCTCGCGGCAGATGTAGCCTGATCTCATGCCGCATTTGACTGTCTCGAGCTGAACAGGCTTGTCATTGTCGGAGAGATCGATGCACCAGAAGTTCCTACGAACTTTGGACCGAGCGTAGTTGAACACGGTATGCCACGTGTGGATTGTGATTGGAGTCGGGTGCGAGAGGGTGACAGATAGAGTGATTGAGCAAGGCGCGCCGATTGTGGCAGCCGCAGGCTCCAAGGCGATGTTGACGCTGATGGCGGGATGCGACATTGTGTGCGGTGTACAATGATGAGTGTGGTGGAAGAGGTTGAGAAGTTGACGTTGTTTTGGGAGTGACGGACGCCAATTGGAACTGAATAGAAACAGGCGTTGGCACAGAATCTAGTCATACTTCTTCTTAGAAGGGAGAAAGCGTGATTCTCACCATAAAAATGCACAATACGCTCTGGAAAAGCGACATATTCAAAGAGATGTCTAAATGTTGATCCTCAGTGGCAACCATTTGTTCTTCGGAGATCCCTGGGCATTTTTACAGCTGTATGCGTTACGAACATCTGGAAACAGGAAGGTGAGATCACAATGATAGAGTCAGAATAGTTCCGAAAGGATCTTGCGATTGTGACAAAGCTTCTTGTGCGGCTCCCAAGTTGTTCGCTCGAGACCATGGTAGTTGCAATTCCCCTCAGACAATTAGGCATATACATGAATTTTCGAGATACTACCTACACACAGGAGTTTTCTCGTAATCGTAACAACATCAGCTGTACGCGTTCTTTCTTACACTGAGGTCGAGGGTCGAATAGCTTAGTTTCACACTGCTAGTGCCAGCGAGGAGTCGAACTTCCCTCTCAGGCATACTCGCCACCCCTAACAACATCGCTGACTCCCGATTATGCGTCGCCGAGCGGCGTCTGTTTCTTCGCTCTGCCGTATCCCCTCGCAGGACCCACAAACATACCCACGGCACCGAAACTCGCAGCAAACATGATAGCGCCAGTATAAATGACAAGATTCGACCAAGCCGGGCCACCGCCCCAGCCTTTTGTCGACCAGCCTTCATGTACCAGGCTCTTCATGATGAAGCCAGAGCCAATGATCGCAGATCCTCGACTTGCTGTCAGGATAGCAAAAACAAGCAAACTCTGATTATCCTGTTCTTCTTGATCGCCTACAATCTCAGCTGCGAATCGAGGCCGCAGCACTGCAAAACCACCTGCTGTACTGCCAAATGCCACTGCGAATACGGACAGTGACCAGAGGTTTCGAGCAAAGCCCCATATGAGTAGAGCTTCAAGACTTGCGCCAACGGTGCTGATGAGCATTGGGATGTAATATGATTTGCGCCAATCACTGTGTACTGAATCAGTATAAGCGAGCTCGTGTAGTGGGAACCCCAGAGGTACTCACGCAAGCCATCCTTGTAATGGCTGTCCAATAGCCTGAGCCAGATTCAGAAGACTTGCCAGCATAGCCGCTTCCGCAGGGGAGAGTGCAAAATCGGCACCAAACGAAGGCAGATAAAGACTTGGTCCGTAATGAGCGGCCGCTTGGATCATGGTTGCGATGAGCATGATGAGAAAGAGTGGTTTCTTTGCAAATTCAAAGTCTTTCCTCGATGGAGACGGCGGTTTAGCTGATACAGGCAATCGAGGGCGTATGCATAGCAATCCAAGAGACGTTACGATGAATGTGATGATGCCCCAGCCGATCAAAGTGGCTTTGTAGCCGTAGCGATTCAGACAAGCTGTGTAGACTGGAGGCAAGCCTGCTCCCGCGGCTGCACCTGCCGCGCATCTATGATAGGGTCAGCAGTGACATCAAAAACTGTATTCAAGTGCAAAAGACACACATAAAACCATATGCCAAACTCTTCTTCACCTTGAACCATTCCGCCATCAGATGGATGGACGGACCGAACAGCATGCCCGCTCCCATGCCGTAAAGCAGACCAATTGTCATGATGAGTTGCAATGGCTGGAGCAGAAGTCAGCTCACAAATGTACTCTGCATGATGTGAATTCTTACATACTGTTCTGGCAAAGCCTGCACCAATGGCAGAAAAGGCACAGATCGAACAACCCAGCCACATAATTGGAATACGGTGCTTGGGGAAATTGTTGACATAGTACATGACTGGAGGCAATGACAGCTGCAAAACTCCGTTCGACAGAACTCCACCGGTTGACACAAGATTCTGACCTTGGAATGGTGGGTGGGTATTGAAGTATGCCTCAAAGACGCCATAACAGTAGGGGAAACCTGTTCCAAAGTTGTCAGACGAGAACTCTTCCGGTACAAGTCGTGATAATAGTACTGTACATACCCCATGCGGTGACCTCGATTATACATGCTCCGAGCAAGAACAGCCAAGCTCCTTCTCCGCCATCTTGAGGAGGATAAGTAGATCCGCTTGCATCTGTCGCAGGCATGGTTGAGTCATGAATATCTCGATAGACCCCGGCTGGTTTGTCCACACGGATTATGATTTCCTGTTCGTGCATCACAGACATAGGGAATCGAGGTGGACTGGTGAATTGACCAACCCATTTTGCTGGGATGCGTGCATTTTATAGACGGCTGCATTGGTCGGGGGAACTCTGCACTTGGTTATGCGTAGGAGGCGATGTCAAGCAGGGCGTAGTGGTAGATGTCACTCGAGGCACAGGCGGAGATGTCGATCAGGGCGTGGACAAAAGTCGTTGTTCGATGTCAAGAAGGGCGTGATCCATGATGCGGAACGGAAGGATTAGCCGAGTTGCTGGCGGAGTCCGTAACTCGCAGGTTTCTCTCGCACTTCTCCTACGGGAGTTGTTAGATCGATCCGGCTATTGAAAGGCACAAAGGTTTCTAGATCAGCGACGATACCGAAGAGCGTCTGGAGTACATGGTTTCTTCTTGGGTACTGTGTGATTTCCGAAACTACTGTGCATTTTTACGATTACCCGCGTTGCATACTCTGGCACATGGGGAGGGAACAAAGCTCAGCATTCTGGATAAACCCCTTCGTTGCTTTCCTTGTACCTGAGTTTATCTTCCGTTACCGATATCTCCCATGCCTTCAAGCGTTGATGTAGTTGGCCTCATCACCGATATCAGGCGCGATAGGTCCAGGCAGGCTGTTGAACACATCACCAATGTAATTGCCTGGCTTCAGACCCTTGTCATATGTACCATTCCAGTACATCAAAACATCCTTGACAATCTCGATACCCGCAAGGTAAATGTTCTGAATACTGATCTCAAAGCCCTCCTGCTCGGCATAAAGCAGATGGTAGACCTCAGTCTCGCCGGGCGGCGCACGATCAAAGTCGCTGATGGTTCTCATGATGATAATGCGACTGAATTCCAGCTTGCCAATAATGGCACCGCGGATCAGCGACTCGAGGGTTGCGTTGTCTTCTTGCTGGGTACCGCAGTAGACTCCAGAGCCATTGGTAAGCAGCGCGGTGTAGTTGCTGAAGGCATTGCCCAGGACTGAACCGGACCAGTACTGATCAGAGGTGGCGCTGTCGCACTTGACGACACTAGGAGGCTGATTGGCCGGAGAGTATCCATAGGTCGCGCGGTATGCAGCCGCGGCATCGGTGTCGTTGAGAGTGGCCAAGGATGCGAGGTAATAGGCACGATCAAGAAGGTTCTCATTGACTTCAAAGACTTCGGTACCATAGAGCGATCCCGGATAATCGATTGGATTGGCCTCGTCGGGGTAGTAGGCGCCTTGGGGATAGTACCCAGATGTAGCGTTGGCGGGGACTTGTGACTGGTCAAATTCCTCTTGCAGGCCAACTTGTACAGCGTACTTGGCGAAAGTCACAGATCCGGTGGTTACCAGATGAGGGTTTCCACCAGAGATACCAGCAATCATAAAGTAGGTGGAAGTCAAATCAAAGCATCCCGACGACCACAGAGCAAGGAGTGTACCAGCGGCATTGATTTCTCCTTCTCCAGTGGTCAACTGGCAGACTTCTCCAGACGCAGTACAATGTGCGTCTGGGAAGAGGGGCGAGAAACCAGGCACGGTCACATTGTTTGCGTAAAGGTTGAGAGTAGTGTCCTCGTACCAGACATCGGCCTCGGACGAAAACTGGTGAGACGTCAGCATTCTGTATCTAAATGTGCACGTGATAGCGAAACCTACCATGCTGATGATGAAGATCTTGGGCTTGACAGGCGCCGCAGAAGAGCAGAGCGACGACGCATCTCTTTTCATCAATGCATTGCGACGAACAGGGCTGGTCGATACCGAACGATGCTTTGGCTTAGTGGAAGTGCGAGCAAAGGACGAAGCCAGAGCATTGACAGCGAAGAGACTCGAAATACAAAGGGAAATGACCTTCATCCTGCCGGTCTTCTAGAACTCTTGGTATGGAAGGTGTGGAACTTGGCATGCAGGTGCGCAGACATGTTATATGTACGAGACAGCTGGTCAGGTTTGAGTGTATGATTTCTCTGTTATCGGGGCTCACCGTTATCTAGGTCGCGTGTCGTTTCCCGCATTTTGACGGTACCGAGTGTCGTATGTCGAATATAAGGTTAGTTTTGCCATCCACGGAAGGTTGTCAATATTCTTCGACGCCACTGGATGATATGACTGGTTATGAATGCTGCTTATCTGCACACGCGTTATCGCCTTGCCGAGTTACCCGGAGTTTTCGATAACAACCTCCGGAGTCCGGAGCATGTCTTTCCTTTTTACGCGCTTGATTTGACAAGAAATTAATGACAACTGAAAGCATGGTAACAGCTGTGATGCCCTAGACACATACGTGTGATACGTGATGGCTGCAGAAACGCACGATGCCTACGGCAAACAACATCTCATCCGTCGAGAGCCAACGACCACTCGGATCTCGCAGGACACATTCATTGTCTCGACATTATTGTGTCTTCTGGCAAGGAGGATGTCGAGGTGCTCGATCCCAGCTACATGCACCTCATTGTTCCCTGGACCTCATATCTTTACATCGCTCTGGAGCGCGCGCATGATGTCAACAACCCGAACCTCATTAGAAGAATCAGCCCCAAAATTGTACGTGCTTGGCATGAGACAGTCTGAGGATAGCAATGGACGATTTGATGAGTGTTGTTCCGGCTTAGCAAAAACGTTGATAGCTGCAGCTTGACACGCCGCATCTAGCTTGAGAAGGTTGGTTATGAGCGCCTGTGTAAGGAGTCTGTGTACTGGAGGTCATATTAAAAGTGACTGGCTAAAATTAGCGATAACGAGAAGCAGTGTGAATACTGGACCATCCTGAATAGCCACAACGTGTGCACCTGACTCCCCAAGTATAAAGCTCTTTGCTGCTTTCTCCATGATGATGCAACCATTTAGGAGAGATGTGACATCGCAGCCTTTATCGTACTTGAGAGTCTTTAAGAAGCGCATGAAGGAGCTAATTGCTTTGACGTTCGCCATGCATGCTCCGAATCAGGGTGAGCCAGCACATTCGATGTGAGGTCGGTCCAAAGATCCAGACCCATATCTGTGCCTTCCGGACGACAGTTTTCCGGTAATGTCTCGGGCCAGATGGATATCCGACTTTGTATGGAGGCAATATGATTTCGTGTTGTCGAAATGTGAAGACGTGTTCTGCCTCGAGAGTTGTGCATCTAGAGCATGATGGCTGATCTTGTTTGAGCAAAGTGGTCTCGATTTCTGTCCCGAGAAGTCTCTGCATGACCATTTGCCTGATATCAAGACCAAAATGGTTAAGGAGTTGGTGACTGAGGCATGGAAGGGAAGTAATCTCAGAGGGTGTCGAGCTTGTCAAATAGACCATTACAGGTTCATATTATATCGCAGGGCACAATCAACTCAAGACTCAGTGCATCTTCCATAGCTGTGCGCATGCTGAACAGGTCTGTTTTCAGTTGTGTTACCCTCTTTCGCACTTAGTGTATTCTTGTGTCCAGCTCCTGGAAGTCGAGACGTCCGGGCGATTGGCAAGCTTGTCTGCAAGTCATTTAGGTATGCAAACTTCGTCCGGTGTTCGTGGTGCAGGAGTGGGTCCCAGAGCGAATCAAGCCTGACTTCGTTTAGATCAAGCCCAACTCCGGTTCCGTGTTCCAACCTTCAGAGCGGGACGCTCTCGCTCGGAGGATGATGCGACTCGTTGGCTCAGCAATACACAAAGTTCTCCAGAATTTGATGATCTTCATTGAGCTACAGTGTCCTGCAGGCTCTCTCTGAATGATTCCTCATCTCAAAATCACTGTGCCTTTTTAAAGCCTGTCCTGCAGTATACCTGCTCGACTCGAGGGCGGAGACGGTCATGTTCTTTCCGCTGGCGTTCGAGGCTCACGATCTAGTCGGTGGTGAGGCCTTGGTCTCCACAGCGAAAGCATTACGCAGTAGCTGCGGAAATGCACAAGGCTATCAGACAAAAGGCCACTGTCCATCGAAAGCCCAAAAGACTTTGCGGTCTCGGGTGTCACTCTAGATCTGGAGTCCTCCAAACCTCAAATCATACTAAGTCATCGATTATCTCCCGATACCTAGCTGCCAAATATGCAGGGATTTGGCAGGCTTTTTTCTCCTCGACGAATCCGTATTTTCGGAAAATTCTCTCTTCTTGATCGTAGTGGTGCACGCATAGCCACTCTCTTGATCTGCTCATCGTCTTCTCTCCATCTGACTCTAGAGTCACTGCGTATGGTCTGAAGCCATCCTTCATCACCCTGTCTCTTCGAAGATGAGACGGAACGTAACCCGAAGTTATAACATCAGGACGAGTTACAACTTTTCGCCATCTTGTTCTGCTCTTGATGACTGGTATCTCCTCCTCTGAATCTCCTCTCTTTCCATTTCCACCTCCTTCTCTTCTCTGATCCGGATCGTCGTTGATCTCTAGTCTTGAATCCCAGGTGAGGCCTGTAGGAGACTGGGGGTCACAGATATGTATAGGTGAATGGTACGGAGAATAAGAACAATGTATCACATGGGACGGTAGATGACGGAGTGCATAGCAAGTCAACGAATCGAATGCAGTATGTTATCTTGAAAAGCGTGTGCGAAAGGAATAGACTTTGCTCACATCGGTTGACTAGCACACAGATGTGAGCAAAGTGTAGAGGACATGGCACCCGTGATGTTGGCTCGCTTGCCGGAACAAGTCTTATAGATGTTCGCAGCTACCGTCTGAGCACTTTGTTGCTCGTCCCCTGTAGCTTCGTCGACTAATTGTTGGCCCTTTCCACCCAGTCAACTCGAGACTCAATTCACTTGCTTCCGCCTGCCCGGGAGACGTGGCTTGTAGTGGTACCATCCTCGTGCGCATGGCCCGACTCGAGACGAGTACCGCCCTGAGTGTGTACGGATATGGTGACAACCTCTTTCGTATCGTTGGGATCCTTGGTAGACTTGTGCAATTTCGCGCCCCGGTATACTGGTCAGCTTGAGCTAGATGTCATGGGCGCTCCAGACTCACTGAATACGACGGACTTGAGCTTTACCACCGTACTGCGAAACGTCGATTATCAAAATTGCACTGCATGGGATCGATGCCATACACACTTACTTTTTTCTCAGCCTCAATCTCGAGTTTCTCGATGGCCTTGATAACGCCAGCGCCGTCCTTGCCTGGGTTCTGGTTGATGATGTCGTTCTTAGTCGCTCCTGCCCACTCCAACGCCCTCTTTCCGCTAGTACTGAATGCTCGTGTGCCAGCAGAAGATATTCTCGGTCCGTTGCTGGAAGTACAGAGATCTTCTGCCAAAGATAGAGGATGTTTCCAAATGTTGTGTCGACTGAGAGGGAGGCCACTGGGTACACTGTGCTTTTTAAACCTTCGGTGCTCTTCGAAACTCAATAGTCAACAAAAGACCAGCGACTTGTTCAGGCGCTTAGCAAAATCTCGAGATTGGAGAACAGCTCCAGCCGGCGTTGTCGGGCCACTAAGGTACCAGTGTTTGATCATGCGCCGAACACTCTGCGGGAACGCTGCTGTTGGCGAGTCCTGCCTGACACGATTAATAATCTCCACTGTACTCTCATTCGTCAGACGATATCGACCATCAACCACGAGCGATCGAAAGAGACTGTGATCGCAAGGATGCAGAAGCCGATCTGAGTTAGAAACTCTCTGAGACGTGACTGGGCTTGTGCGTCAGCCCCTTTTCCTGTGGTACAACGCCAATTGTTTGCGCGATAATGAGGCCGAGGTGAAAACGATGGTCGTTGTACTTGCAGGATTTTTTCAATCGTCCCTGACTATCTCGCCAGATTCGATCAAGTCCGCGAGTAGCCATTCGTCAAAGAATATATCGTGCCAACCACTACGATCCTCAGGCTTCCACCGGAGCATTTTCCTTATAAACGTCAGGAAGTTCTTCTTGTTCTCGTCCGAAAGACGTCGTTCGCAGCTCTCGAGGCTGATTGCCGGTATGGCTACTTCATGTATCCAATTACCTGTGTGGAATGATCAGAAGATGCTTGGGTCGCGCATTGTGAATGCATGCGTAGCTCACCGCTCTGGTCCCAGTATTTGCTGGATTGTTTGGAAGCCGCAAGAAATTCAGGAGGGGGATTACCTAGAACTGCCACCATCTGAGCAAGATGATGGCTCTCAGAGTACTGACCATCGCAACTCTTGGCAGTGAACAGCCTTTCTGGTTGGAAAAGATCCCAGAGCTGTTGAGCCGTCAGTAGTCACGTAACAGAACGTTGTAAGACCATTTCGATGCAGGACTCACAGTCATTGCAAAGCTCCAGATGTCGACCGGATAACTCCATTCCATTCCTAAGATAACCTCTGGCGCACGATATACGTTCGGCATGATGATGCCAGTGTGCATAGAGCTCCCGAATCGAGCTTCGCTGAAATCGGTCAAGAACGGTAATCCTTTTGTCAACGGCATTGGTTGGGAGGCATAGATTATACGATCTGGGAGCTCTTTTTTCGGGGGAGGATTTTTATTTGCCATTGCCGCGAATTGATCAAGAACTGAGCCATCATGAATGCCTACAAGCACGTTGTTGGGTTGGAAATCTGAAGCGTCGTAAGCAAACACTGTACCACTCCGTACATGGATACTCTACCTGTATGGATCACCTGGGCTTCTTCGTGTAAGAACTCGAAACCTTGCAGTATGGGACGAAATGTCTGCCGTATCAAGTCTTCATCGAACACTCGGTCAGCTGTGAGATCTCTCAATTCTTCGAAGCTGATCCCAAGTGGTTCATGAACAAGGCAGATATGTCTGCCATGAGGTCCTTGGATTTCGAAAGAGTCGAGGAGTGACCTGATGCGGTGGCGGCCATGGTGATCGGAAGACAGCGCTTTGATATGCTCATATATTGCAAGCTCGCGATGTTTCTTCGAGCTGTGGACATAAACTTTCAAGGCGGCATATTTGTTGGTTGTAAGAAGATCGCGGCAGAACCACACAGTCGATGCTGATCCGTAACCCAATTTACCAATGGTTTCATATCGATCGTTGAAGACTTGGCCAGTCCTGATGGGCAGAAACCGTTCTGCCTTGTAGCCAAGGAGAGTCTCTTCCTCGATAGGCGTCAAGGGATCTAGCCTGACAGCTATCATGGTGAATGTCGCTCGTTGATGGCGCGCAATATTTCGCGAACAACGCTGAAAGACCTGGTGTGGTGCAAAGATACGATACATGATTGTAGGTTCGTTGCTCAACACCAGGTGCGCCAGGAAAGGAAGCGGGTCGGCGCGCGGGCGTCTCGCTTTGGTTCACAAACTCCCGACGCCAAGATGCGGTGATGTGCGCGTAGCACTACAAGGGACTGGTTTCGCTATATACAGACTTTACGGACTTGCGCTGTACAGCAGCTTGCTTGCCTGAGATTGCCAACTTCTCAATTAACGAGTGAGATTGCGGTTATCTTACGCCCTCACTAATGCAATCGGACACAAGACCACCTGTGCAGGACCACAGCTGTAGCCAGCTTGACTTAGCTCTCATATTGATCTGCCTCGTGCTCTCCCGGACATACACGCTGTCCCGCGCGAAGTGAGCGACTGTTCCATTTACACGTTCCGCTCGTTTGTGTTCTGCGCATGCTCTTTGTGTGTGCTTCTCTTTCTTCTGGCATAGCGCCTCGACTGAGTGTATCTCCTCCACCAATACTGTGTCTACCTCCTTCTCTTTCTCTTCACTCTTTCTGTCTGTCTCTCGTCTTTCCTTTTGTCTTCTCTAACCTCTTGCATTGCCCTTCGTTGGTTTTCGGCATCCAAGCAATCACGCTGTTGCTAGAGGCTTCATCTTCCCAGAAGAGATCCCACGATCTTGCTGTACGAGAGGTTCTACAGCGTTGGCGGTGCTGTGGCTTGATTGTACTGCATCCAGGAGATGTGACGGACTTCACGTGGGGGCGTTAACGTCACTCAGCGTCGAGCTGTGCCTCGAGCAGGCTTCATCCCGTCCAGAAAGATATACCACCCAGACAGCCATAGAGATGCACGGTGGCTTCACCAGGCTGCTTGATTGTTGACTTGGAGGCGGGTCGGGTAGCAGTGACAAGTTTTTTGCTGTGGTTGCTGCCCGGCCTGCTTATCTACTCACAGCTTGCGATACGTTAGGGCACACAACAAAGTTTCGTCTCGAGGTTGCCAAGGGTCACGTGCCCACCGCCCACGTCGCCAGAAATACCTGTCGTCGACCCCATGGCCGGAACAGAGAGGAATGATTCCGGCCTGTTCTGGACGGTTAGGAACAGGTAATATGATCACGGTAGGCCACACGACGGAGGTCAGAAGTCAAGAGTATCCCGGGACGCTCCTCAGTATGACAATTGGAGGTTGTCGCGAAAACGCCGCTATGTATGCCTTTCGTTGCTATTCTACACCACCTCGACCTCGTCGTCCACCGACCCTTCAGTATGTGGGTCCTGAGGCCGGCATGCATCCGGCCTCTGTCGCACTCTATCCTTATCAGTAAGAAGAAAGAGGAATACTTCCAGCCACAAGAATAAAACAGCGTCGCCTCGCCCACATCTTCCAAAATCCTTTCTCATCACTCAAAAGACAAAGCCTGAATTCCTGCAATTTTTCCGCTACCAATCATGCCCGGCATTATTCCTCAGCCGACTTCTCTTGCTATCCCTCATGGTCCCTCTGAGCTGCCTGTTGGCTCCGACCCTTTCCTCATTACAGCTCAGAATGGCTATCTTCCCACTCAGCTGCCTCTCCGCAGACTTCCTGCAGCCTTTGACGCATTGAGTGACATCCTCGATGACATGCCCATCCTTAAGGAGGATGGTACTGCTGGCTTGCTTGCTACCTTTAAGCTTGGTCCTCTTATCGACTCTGGAGCCCTGCCTGACCTCACTTCCGAGATCGATAACCTTGTCATCGCTGGCACTGGCGAGGTTGACATGCCTGCTATTACTGCCGCTTTCCGCGACTACTCGTGAGTGAAGCTTCGTTGCTATGAGTAGAGATGGTGTTGACTGATATCCATAGCTTTGTTGCTTCGTCTTACCTGCTTGAACCCTGCTGGAAGGTGTACAGCAACAATCCTAATGACGGATATGGACTTGGTCGTCAGGTCCTTCCTAAGTGTATCGCTGGGCCTCTTGTCAAGTGTGCCGAGATGTAAGTTGCTCTTATATCTCACAACGTTCTTCATGCTAACAGAATATAGCCTCGACATCCCTGCCTTCATGTCATACGCTGCATCCTATGCTTTGTACAACTACTACCTTGTCGACCCCTCCAAGGGTCACGACGACTACGCTAACCTCCGCCTGATCCGTGCTTTCGTGAAGGGCCTCGACCCGAAGTCCTCTGAAGCAGGCTTCATCCTCACTCACATCCACATGGTCGCTCAAACCGGCAAGCTGATCGAAGGTTCCGCTGCTGTCGTCGAAGCCGTCTCTGCCGCTCGCACCGAGCAGAAAGACGAACACGCCATTGCAGACGCCAAAGTCGGCCTCACATCGATCCTTCAAGCCATGACCGTCATTGAAGCCAACATGGAGAAGATGTGGGCCAACTCTTTGCCCAAAGATTACATGACCTACCGCACCTTCATCTACGGTATCACCAATCAATCCATGTTCCCTGACGGTGTCATCTACGAGGGTCAATACGAAGAAAAGCCTCAATTCTTCCGCGGCGAGTCTGGCGCCAACGATAGCATTATTCCTCTGCTCGACCACCTTTGCGAGATCCCCATGCCTGAGAACCCTCTTACTCAGATCTTGCGCGAATTCAGACAATACAGACCCAAGCCTCATCGCGAGTTCCTCACTTCGATCCGCGAAAAAGCCGCTGATGTCGGCGTCCGTGACTACCTCACCCACTCCGGCGACTTGGGCGCTGTAGTTCTCTACCTCCGCGTCCTAGACCACATCCGCAGTTTCCGTTGGAGACATTGGCAGTTCACTCGCGAGTACATCATCAAGCGTACTTCTCACCCCGTGGCGACTGGCGGGTCTCCCATCATCACCTGGTTGCCCAACCAGCTTGCCGCAGTCATGCAACTGATGGAAGATGTTTGCAAGGGCTCTGGCCTGTGGGCTATTCTCGCCGAGGGTGTCTGGAACGGTGGCGGTGCCGAGGGATCCTTGACCAAGAAGGAGTTCGAGTTGATCAAGGATATCATGGACAATACGGTGGATCAGAAGACAAAGTTGGCAAAGGAGGTTGAGAAGTATTGTCAGGATAGAGGTGTTGATGCTAAGGCTGTTTGAGGTTGTGTCACAGCGGTAATAGTGGTTATGGTGGTGGTGCAGTGATGCAGGAGAAGTTTTTCGTTGATTTTTCTTCTTTTGCGAATCTGACAAGTCTTTTGACACGTGATACTTCGGTCACGATTCTGCTCCTCTTCAACAGTACCATGATGATGCTGTGAGATATTCTCAATGCATGATTTCTTTGTGAACTCGAGCGAGAAATTCTCCTCAGTGCCTCTCTCAGTGCAGGCCAGTCTCAAAGCGCAAAGATTTCGTGATCAGCTTCTTGAGACCAACTCCCAAAAGCAAATGTTCGGACCGTCTATTTCTTCCTTTTGTTTAAAACAAGCACAGAAGTCTCACGGCAACAAAGCATCCGAGGAGAGCCGAGAGATTGCCGCGTCTCGATGGACACTGTTTATCCTCTAGGGAATATTGTGCAGTCTTCTAGCTTTCCACCTGGAAGCTGCCTGCATGCGGATAATCATTCTCGTTATTCAACTTGCGAGATTACAGTATTGGAAGGACGACTAGAGACCAGCTTGACGACGACAGACACGAATCTTCATCAACGAGACGCCTCCGAGAAGATAGCCCTAGCAATCTCCGCAGCGCCTTTCATCATCCCTTTTGGCAGCTCACCAATGGTCGCAAAATAATTGTCCGTGTCAAAGATATCCTCAACAATCTGCCAATCATGGACTTTGCCCTCGTCAATATCAAGCTCCACATCGACCCCATCAGCTTTTGCCTGCTTGACAAAAGCCACAGCATCGTCTAGAAGTACATCATTGGATCCTATACCTACCCATACTTTGCTGGGTAGGATATCTGCCCAAGACTGCTTTGGCCGTGGTAGAGAGAAGTTGATAATGTGTGATGCTGTCGCGTCATGTTTGCGTGGCATGACTTGCTCACCAGCCTTGATGAGCCGATCGCGGAGTAAGTAATCGTTGTCCTTGTTGCGAACGTAGGAGCCGTCTTTCGCACAGCGTATGTCGATCCAAGGAGCGATCAGGAATGCACCAGCGCCGGGCTTTGAAAGTGCCTTCTCATCTGCCAAGACAGAAAGTAGATTGAGTATTAGATGCGCGCCTGCTGAATCGCCGACTATGGCAAGCTTGGAAGGATCGACGTTTTGATCGTTCAGCAAGTAGCGATATGCAGCTCTCGCTTGATTGACTTGAGTGGGATACTGTGCTTCGGGAGCAAGAGAGTAGTCCAGTGCAAACACAGCAACTGAGATTCCTTGTTTGTCTGCAAGTTCGGCGATGCGTAAGAATGGTGCAATTGCAGACGCTGGATGACCGATTTGATAAGCTCCGCCATGGAGATAGTAGATTACCAAGTCGGCAGCGGACGCTTTGGTTGGCTTTCCCGGACAGCCTTTGCAGATCCAATGGCCAGAGAAATCGTTTCCAGATACTTGTTGATAAAGCTCAGATCTACTGCTGGCGAAGCGTTTGGCTTTCGGGAAACTGGATTCGGGACTGTTGGTCAGGTCTCGAAGTATGCTAATTGGTAGGTATGGCTGTGCTCTATACATTTTGTCAGCGGTCGGACATGTTTTGTGGTCTGAGTTGTACCCACGCGCGAAGAAATGAGCATACGAAGTCGGCTTTGAAGCTGAGATCCTTTGTGGGCCCGACGAGTCTTTGCAGCGACACTTGAAGACATGTCAAAGGTAGAAGAGGGAGCAGCACGAGGCATTGCAGCTTGTCCAGCCAAGATGACGGTCTAACGCTTGTGTTTGGGTTGAATGTCGATGCCATGTTTGATGTTGGGGTTTTGGTAGATGTTTGTCATCAATACTCTCCTGCCAACGACTCGAGGCTTGTTGCATACGCGGACTCTGCTCACATTAAGAGCTCCATGGTTCCAGCATTTAGAGTTTCATCTCCGCTCGATAGCTGTCAGCTAGACCCCTCCATAATACTTGAAGCCAATACCTCGGCACAGCTCGGCTTGACCGTTATAATCCACAAGAACATGTACCGTCAGGGAGCAGCAGGGATCCTGGACACGTGAGACGTGTTCAGAGCTGAACAAGAGGATAAATGGAAAGAATTGCCATCCCGAATGTTGACTCGTCGAGCACAGTGAATAGATCTCTTGTCTTGACGCGTATTTGTTGGCCTTGAAAGACTAAGAAGGCGGTACAAAAATCGAGCGACCAACTATAGCGAACATCTCGCCCACGACTTGCACAGCGGACATGAGTTCTGTGAATCCGAAGATGGCGCCGAAGAAGTAGGAACCAGAGATCGCCTTTATGGAATGGTATACAAAGTCGGGATGGGACCACCTGCGCCCCTCCGGACGGAGCTGATAGATCCTCGCGGTTTCACGCATATGGTAGGCTCCCTCAGCGAAGACATAAGTGAAGGCGCCTAAGCTGGACATACGATAATCGAAATCGATGTTTCGATTCACAGTAGTCGCGCCAGCTACGAAGAGGTACACAACCCCGAGTATGATGTATGTCCTGGTGTGAAGCTCTTCGCGTGATATATCCGTGGAGGGTGACATGATGTAGATTGCCTCTGCAAAAATGTGGCTGTCGAGATTACTGGTCTTCGAGTAGGAAGCCTGACGAAGGTGTTGAATTTGTCTTGCAAATTGAGAGAAGTTCCAGACGTGTTGCAAACACAACGGCAACGACCGGCGGGCAAACACTTTCCCGAACAACGCCGTCTTCGAGCCCTGACAATTCCGTTCTTTGTTCCCAGACTTCCATTGCTCTTCTATCAACGATCAATGCCAAATGTCTCGGACCACATGAACAATGAACGAACAGCCTCAGAATTGCCCGATGCAAGTGGTGATGGACAACTTTCCAAGCGCCGCCGACGCGAGCCAGAGGATCGGCAGCGGCGCGAGATTGGGCTGATGCGACAAAGTGACGCAAATGCACAAAGCTTTGTAGGAAGCTCGAGTGGCATTCATTTCGTGCGATCGGTATATAATGCGTTGGCCAAGTCTCGCGTGCAATTGCCGCCTCAGACACCGGATCAGAGCATCGTACCCGGCGAAGAGGACATGTTGGATGGAGCAGTTCCTTACAGCTCCAAGAATCCCTGGTCATCCGATGAAGTTGAGGTCATCACCAATGGATCTCCAAACTTCGACTTCGAAGACTTGCAGGTATGGAGTGGAAGTTATTTCGAGAATTGGCACACTGCCTACCCTTTCATCTCGGCACCTGCCATACTCGAGTACTTTGAGCAGCATGTTCGACCAGCTACTCTTCCCGAGTTGCGCAAACGTCGAACACCGAGCTTTACAATCCTCCGCTCAATCATGTCTATCTCCCTTGCAGACCGAAGACAATCAGGGCATTCGTCAGGAAAACCGGTTCCTGCATGCCTGGTGTTCAAATCCTTTGAGGAAGCCATGAAGAGTGTGCAAGACATGCTCTTCCTGCCATCTTCTCTTGATGCACTGCAAGCAGTGGTCGCCGTACAGCTCTTCCTTGTATCGATGCTACGTCTCAATGGAGCCTCCAGACTAGGCGGCATGATCATTCGCATGGCCTACCAACTCGGTCTGCACAGGTGCCCCACGAGATATGCAGGTTTCGATACTGGACAAGCTGAGCTTCGCCGTCGGTTATTCTGGTCCATATACTGTATAGATCGCTATCTTTGTCAGTCTCTCGGACTACCCCTGAGTATCCGCGACGATGACGTGGACGTCTGTCACTTCGACGAAGAGAAACATACTCTCAATGGGCATCAACGAACAACAATGGATGCCCGACTCAAGACACTCAACTTTCTAGCTAGGCATGCTTCGATGAAGGGTCAAATCATGGAGCTCCGCAACAAGTCCATTCATCAGAGAACTACCAACCGAGATCTTGCTACCCTGATCGGAGCAAGGATTGAAAAATTTGGCAACGATCTCCAGTACGCTATCGATCCTGCTGCATCAGACCGGTTCAACATACTGCACGAGACTGTTCTGCTCGTCTCGCAACATGAATTGGTCATCTCGCTCAATCGACCTTTGTTGACGTTGGAGAAGCAATCGAATGAGTACATGGCAGCTTTACAGACATGCATTCGTGCTTCCAGAGCCATCATATCCATTCTCTATCAGTGCCTCCGTACCCAAGTCTCCCAAGAACATTCGGAAATATCTAGAGCACCCTTACTATGGCCATCGCTTACATGGTGTGTATGGCAGAGCTCATTCATCGTGCTCCACGCCGCACTAGAAGGAGAGATGCCAAAGCACATTGCAAGGAGGCTTGCAGACGACAGTGTAGAGATTCTCAGGCATCTCGCACTTCGGGGAAGTGTTTGGCCGAACGTATGCGCGGTTGCTATCAATGATTTATTCCTCAGACTGCTGCAAGATTCTACTGTCGCGACACCACAGTCACCAACAATCGACACGAACGTTTCAGATCAGGGACACAACGTGGTTTCCTCACAGAATCCAGGCTCGAATTTGATTCATCGAGGTGGGACAGATCTCCAGAACGGCGGCCGTCCATGCGCCGAGACTCGCACGCTCGGTGTAGGAAGTGACTTCCCGAATCCAACCATGAGTATGACTGATTCAATCCCCCTGGCACTTGACCCACAGTTGTCTATTCCTTGGTTATCCGGCATCGACGCAGCTGCCACAACTACCGACAACATCTTTGAGCAATTCGATATCCCTTTCTGGATGGGCGACGATCAATACACATCTCTCCTAGACTTCGATCTCTGACCTGCACAAGATTCTGGAAACAAGATTGAGTATATTTTCTTCAAACTATCAAGCAGGATACCTTGCCGCAACAGCATTGTACTCTTTCTGTGTCAATGGCGTGACAGATCCATGTTTCAGGCCTTGAGGGAAGTTGGGGTAGCTCGATGCAGCCCAAGTTCCACTCTTTGCCGGGTCAGTCGACTGATATGGCACATACTGCGTGTAATCGTCCAACAGCAAATGATACAATCCCGGTGTGACATTGTCTGCAAACGACGCAGGACCTTCTCGCGGACTCTCCGGTCTAACATATCCTGGTGTGCGAGTCCACTTGCCGAATAAGCCTCCTGTGGTAGTCTCAACATAGACTTGATTCACAGTTTCGTTCTTCAGGAAGCGAGCAAAGTTTCCGGTCTTGCCCAGATACTGGAATTCTTGATCAATCAATGGTGTATCGGCGAGTGCCACGTAATCCTTTGCTGTGGCGAAGGTGACGAAATCCTTTGTTGTGGTGTAGCGGATCCTGTCGAGAGTTGCGGTGCCTGTGTGTTTGGAATCTGAACTCGCGTATAGGCGAGAGGACCAGAAGACGTAGAATTGGGAGGTTGCGTCGTCCCAGACAGCTGATGGTGCCCATACCATGCCAGCATTGGCATTCTCGACACTTTTGCCGTTGTGTCAGTTCAGAGCGACAGAAAGTCTTGGACGAAGATGTCACTTACGTTCTAAGAGTGGATGCAGACCAACTGACCAGATCTGTCGAGCTCCAAACCACAATACCACGGCTTCCAGTCCTTGTAGCAGCATCCCAACTGAACCCAGCGGCATTGATGTCGAGATCTATTTTCGTTAGCTCCCATGACCAATACTACCGCAGACCCAAACACGAAACTTACCAGTAGCAATCATGTAATACTTTGTCCTGGCACCATCATGAGCCAAGAAGATATCTCTGACGCCCTTGGTGCCGACGGTCGATTTGAGCACGGGTTGTCCCTTGTTCAAGAAAGTATAGCTTCCTGCATCATTGCCTTTGGAGAGATGAAATTGGACGGCTGGCGTGACGTCTGAGAATGTAGAGACGAGGTAGCCGACGTAGGTCTCGGCACGAGTTTGTAGAGACGATGGGGTTGGTGCTGCCAATGTGCTTGGAATGGTGATTGCGGCGAGGAGACTGATTCGTATGATGGAGGTGAGGAAATGCATTGTCGAAGATTTGGAGGTGGATAGTGAAGTATGTCTCATAAGGTTGAGAAGAGGGAGTTGTTATATATCTGTGCATCGCAGCAAAGACCTTTTACTGCCTTCTGTTGTGTCTGAAAGATCGACACGGGTGAAGACAATCCATTTCGAGGGGCCCCGCGCCGAGATCCCCACAGTCCGCCGAACTTGCCCTAGATGATCGGCAGGGCGTATAATATCACCATCATTAGTTCGGGTAATATTGTTCTTGGCCTTCTTATACCAGAGTCCTTATACGGGTGAAATATCTTTCTATTCGGCTGATGGTCGTAAACACTCAAAAATACTTCCGCGAGTGTAGAGTTGCGAGTTTCTTGGCTTTGGACTGCTCCGGTGGATTTTCTGACCCTGGACCTGGATGTTCTGAGACTCTGGTTTGAGGTATACTTGATGTAAGGTGTAGTGCTGGACAGGTAACGTTTGCTTGCTGGCGTTGCGGGCTCGAAGCAGCGGTCCCGAGGTATGTAGACAGCATGTCAGATTCTGTCGGTGTGGTAGACTGGAACCTATGGCCTGCTTTGAGATCTGGTGTGTTTCGCAGTCCGGACACAGACCTCTGTCTTTTTCTTGCCGAAGTTTTGTCTTGGTTGCGTTGTCGTTTGCCCGCTTCGCTCGTCATATTCAAGGTCTCTCGTTGGCGCTCGATTGAGTCTGATGCAGTCGGTGCTCCGTTCGGTGCCAGTCTATTATGCATCCAGTGCTGTTGTTGTTCCAGCGTTTCGAGTGGGAAATTTTGCCACTCTTCAACTCTGGCAATCCGAACTTCGTTGAACTCAAGCTCCCGAGGCCTCTCAGTTCGTGCGAGCGATACTTCCGGATGTGGTTGACTTGAATCTTGTCGAGATTCTGATCCGTGAATGATAGATAGAGCTTGTAACAATGCGTTTTCTGTTTGGGCAAGTCTTTCTTCAATGTTGGCCAGGTAGCCGGATGGTAGACCCCTGTATTGCACTATCAGTCACTGATCTCGCTTCATTTGAAACAGAGGGGTAGGAATATACCTCTTGTTGGTGCCTGGATAAGTACAAGTCTGGCTGGCATGGACGCATTGAGAACAGGTTGGACTTTGCGAGATTGGTCAACCTTGCAAATATCGCTTGCAGTTCGTGTCTCAACTCACATCTTCCTATCACACTGGAATAGAGATATAAGAACGAGTGACGTTGATGACCAAAGACAGAGGATTTTGCACACCTACCTTCCTCTTCTTCGTACGACATACTTCGCATGCGATTTGCGAGAAGTGACTCATTACTTCGGGTGAGCTTGAACAGCGCTACTGATATCATTCAATAAAGCCGCAGAGATATGTATGACCATGGGTTGGAATATGGTTCAAAGGTTCATCAGATGGAATGTCGCTTTCTGAACAGAAGTGGTGTCGGTGGAGTTTTGTTTCTCCGGCGCCGGATTCGCGCTTTCTGCTCTGGAAGTCAGGGCTGCCCTCACGACCATCATTTTCTGATCATTTTGACGATGTATGGTCTTTTGAGGTCGATATTCTTGATTGCGTTACCGACTGCGAACGATTCTTATCATGAGGACGAAGCGAGTTCAATGTCTATATCAGGTTGGCTGATGTAACAATGTACGGATTGACCAGGGCAATTGTCCCGCTATCGTGATATGCAAGATGTCTCCCACCCAGCGACCTTCAGCAGCACGTTTCGCTAGATAAACTCGTAATCTTCCTCATCAATGCACCTGAATGCTCGTCCATGATAGTAAGCGGTTAAATAGTATCGCAATCGATTAGTAGCGGACATAGAAAGGAGTGATGGATGAGTGGCCAATACTTTTGGCCAGCCACAGAGCTGGTCAATACCATCGCCCTTCGGAGCAGCTTCTACCAGAACCTTCGCGAAGCCTGATGACGAGTTTTCTCAAGCCACAGAAAATGCCAACCTCAACCCCATCGTTTGGTGACCTCGAGTACTGGAACACTCGCTTCACCAAAGAGGACACATTCGAGTGGCTGGCCGATTTTGCTGTTCTGGAACCTTGGTTGAAGCAAGCTATCGCTGAGAGATCTGGATGCAAAAGCAGGCCGCAAGTATTGCACATTGGATGCGGATCTTCTGCTTTATCGCTGCAAGTACGAGATCTGGTGGACTCGCCAACGCAAATCCATAATGTGGATTACTCGGACGTGGTGATTGAGAGAAATCGTCAACGCGAGAATGAAATGCTTCGCTCTTTGGGAGTTCAAAGCGAGCCGTGTCGCTGGTCAAACTTGGATTTACTGTCGGTTTCGCAGATCCTGGACTTTGGGGGTCCTGAGTACGATGTGATCATCGACAAGTCCACGTCAGACGCCATATCGTGTGCTGCAGACGTGTCAGTCAGATTGCCATACTGCGTCAACGCCATCAGTTCCGGTCGAATCTCTCACCAAACGGAAGTGACTGTCTATCCACTGGATATCCTGGCCGTCCACCTGGCTTACCTCGCAAGACCTGGTTGTTCATGGATTGTACTCAGCTACTCCGCCTCCCGCTTTTCATATCTGAAAGACGAGGTTGCCACTGAAGGACTGCCTCGACCTGGTGAGCTCTGGAATCTGGAAAGGCACGAGAAGATTGAGCAGCCGCCTGATCCAAACGACACTGTTCACAGACCTCCGGTCATGCATCATCTGTATGTTCTGCGTCGTACAGAGGTGCGTTTGGGATGAGATACTTGACCAGTCTCCTGGACTAAGGAACAGTGACGGCCTGCGTTGTACACGTTCATTACAATACTGGTTCCTCTGGCTATAGCTTTTTGAAGCGATACCAGCGAGCTGGCCGACCGTCAATGTGCAAGACTGAATGAGGCAGCACATAGGTGTTCAGCCTATGTTCAACTCCAATTGATCGGCGCGCGAGTATGATCGGCCTTTCCGATGTGGATCATTCGCGGACAAGACCAACTTCTGGAAAGGTCGCACTGGAGTTATCGGTACAAGGTAGCCATCAACAAACACTGCGGCGAAATAAGTTTACTGCCACAAACAAAGCCGCCATAAGCTTTTTTTTTGTGGAGTGAAGGGAAACAACATATGAGGGTGAGACTATATAGTCCAAAAAGTCTAGGTCCCCCTCACCCAGTGGGCGGGAAGGATAGTGTAAGTGGTTAACCCGTACTAAACTGAGCAACCTTACGGTATGCTTGGGGGGCTTCCCTTCGGGAGGAAGTTAGGGCCCCAGTAAGCCATGTCCGCGCCGCAAGGCATATCCGCTCCTTTTTGGGTATTTTTGCGCCTCTCTTTGCTATCGTAGCGTGTGTCGTAGTGCTGGTATAGCAGGTGTTGCAAAAAGTGCAAAAAGAGGTCGACGTAAAGTAAACAAAGTTGAACACTTTGTTTTGGTGTATAATACGGTGGATTGTTAGAGCTTGGGTTCAATCCGTTGTGAGGGCGAGTTGTTTCGCACTTTCTTTAATCTTTCTCACATTTTAACACTTTCATTGTTTGTTTGTCCTTGATTAACCATCATCACCTTATTTTCACCAATTTGATATGCTATGGAGGCATGAACGTGACTTGAATCACAGCGTTTGTTAATGCGGATAGCTTGATGACCATCAACAACTTTGATTACAACGCTCTATAACGGAGACGATGATGAGATCGTGTTAATTGATTCATGAGAAATGACGTATGGGAGACAAAGGACAGGGCAAAAAGTGTGATGACAAGCACAAAGAGTCCCTCATCGTTTCTTGAGTAGCACTGTTCAGCAGCGCTGCCAATTCCTCCTTTCCTCGGACCCCCCCATAATGTGAATAGCGTCGTTTTTCTCCACGTCCTCATCTGTTCTTAATCTTCTTCTTCTCTTCTTCCCAGACTCCGATGGCGAGGTCGGTGACGTTGCCCTTGGGCTCCCAAGTAGGCGAGAAGGACTGCGAGCCGATGTTTTCCCAATCAACGAGATAGCCAGTCTCGTGTTCATCTAGAATGCCACGGATAGTGTAGTAGAGATCCTTGGGCACATCATAGGCGGCGGCGACTTTGCGCTTTTGAGGTGCTTGGTTCCTGCGGGGAGATCTGTTCTTCTGAGGCGAGGTAGCCTTCTGGGGAGACTTCTGTTTGGAGAACTTGGGAGCCGTCGGGCCTCTGGGGCGCAGCGATCTGCGGGGTGTACGAGGTATCTGCGACTTGAGAAAACCTGTCAGCTTTCAACTCGTGTACTCTTGCACGAAGCGGCTGGGGTACTCATACCTCAGGTACATCGCGGACTGGATCATACTTGATGATGCAAGTCTGAGTGACATTGACGGTCTGAGCAGCAGCTTGTCCGAAGCCACGATCTAGCATTTCCTGGACGATCTCCTCTGCGAGAGCAAGTACTTCGACAATCTCCTCGTGATCGGATTGATTGCTGGAGTTTTGAGTGCCCTTACGGGCGGTTGCGACGGCGCGGAAGGCGTGGTAGAGGGCGTCGACTGTTCCGTGGGCGAGGACCTGTTTCGTCGTTAGCCTTGGACTCGCTCTGATTGATCTTGTATCCCAAACTCTCTCCCGTGAGTATGTAAAGGCTATAAGAACGCACAACGATCTAGGAGTCGGAGACGCTATCCAAAGAGAGCCTCGGAGACACCGCATCTCGATGGGCGCGATATTTTTCGAGCAGATTATGCGTTTCGATAGCTTCACGAAGCTGTGCAAACGAGAGGAGAGTGGATGGGTTTCGAACAAAGGGGAACACTTACCAAGTGCGCAAGAGCACGGTAGAGAAGAGATAGATTACCCCTGTGAAGCAGCTCAATAGCCATGGCTTCAGCGACTTCAAACTTGTCTTACTGGAAGTTGTCGAGCATGTCTTCAGGGTCCAGAGTGTAGTTCAGGAGAACAGGGGGTTTGTCGAGTTCTTGGTCGGTCTGGGGAACCTGAGGGCAGGAGGCGCGATCGGACGACCAGGACGCATCTCTGTCACTGTCGCCCTAGATAGTGGTAGGTTTGTTAGATCATGAATGAGTTGACAAATCGCGTGCGAGGGTTAGGAGTAGCTTACTTGCAACATGGTGCCGGTATCAGTGGCAGCGATGTCTTGGGAAGTAGACATGTTGTGATGCGTCTGTGATGGAGGACTCGTGCTGAGAGAGAAAGGTTGATGTTATGATTCTGCGTCAGGCGCAAAGGTCGCGATGGCTTTGTTTGGACGCTGTTGCACCGGCAAGATACCGATTCTCCATCGCGCAATGCCGCAGACGATGTCTTATCAACACTGGATTCTATACACTCACCGCCCAAAATATCTAGTATTGGTTTAATAGCTCCTCTCATCTAACTTAAAGCCATGACTCTGGTATCTGTTCATCTCGGAGGTAGATCCGGCTCGCAAAAGGCAAAACGAGAGTCCAGGGTAAGATGTTATGGGACAGATCATCCAGCATTCCATTCTACTTGATAGAGCGAGAAGCACAGCCCCATAGTGCTTCGTGTTACAGTTTTGCTAGGCATCGCACAATACACTCGCATCAACATCTTATTCGGCCTCCTCTTCATCGGCAGTGGCTGTCTGCGCTTCATTGACTTCCAGCTGTTCTGTAACATCCTGCAATGTCTCCTCGGCGATGGCGAGCAGCTTCTCGCCAACAGATCGGTCGCCGAAGTTCTCGAGACCCCGGCGGGCATCTTCGACGGCCTTGCGGGCATGGCTGAGTCCATTGACGGGACCGTACGCAAGCACCTGCCTATGATTAGGCCTCATAATCATTATGACACGAAGAAAAGACTTACAATGTGTGCGTAAGCTCGATAGAGCACGGGCAAATTACTCCAGAGGAGCAATTCAGCAGCGATGGCCTCGGCGGCTTCATCATTGCCTTGCCCGAAGTGGCCGAGCATTTCTTCGTAGGAGTCCTTGAACATGTTCTCCATGTTCTCATCAAGGTTGATACCGGGATCCATGTCCAGGTGATCGTAGGTGCCGGGTGGGGCGTCTGAGTCGAGGCTATAGCCAAGGGGGATGGGATCGGGATTGCCGATGGGATCATTGGGATTGGTCTGAGAGACCTGAGAAGCAGCGGGGCGGTCTCGAGCGGGAGGAGAGACATTGTCACCGGCGTCCTACATTATGAGAGGATGGTCAGAGTACTGTTGAATAGAATGACTTTCGCAAGTCTGGATATCGAAATGTTGCTTACCTGCGAAGAGGACACGGTGTTGGCGCCAGCAGCGGTCATCTTTTCGTCTTGAGGAGTAGACATGATGATATGTATTTGAGGAGAGTTGTGTTTGACAACAAAAGTTTGCGCTTGATGAGAAGGGTTTGCGTTGTGAGGGAAAGCTGAGAGAATCGAGTTCGTGTTGCGACGCGGAGATCGGGTGCCGCAACTCTTTCAAGTGAGTGACTGCACAACATGATCCGGTATCAGAAGGAAGACGGTCGACGCTACTTCCAAAGAGATGTTCGGCTTGCAACTCGACTTGTGATTCTCAGAATGTATGATGGCCTGATTCACCTCGAGGGGCATGTGCTACTTATACCCTGGTCAACAAGCATCTTGACTACCATACTATGAACCGATTTATACCTCTGCTCAAAACGAGAGACAGTGTGTTCATTGTCTTATCCTACTTGACGAAGCCAGTAGCACAGTTCGAAAGCGATGCGTAATGCACCTCCCCCAAGACTCCTCTGACTGCCTGCGATAACCTCCATGCATCATGAATGTCTCCGTCGTCGATATTTTGTAGATTGTTGTTCTCCTGATTAGTGTTTCCAGAGTTGTTGTCGCTGTTTCCCTCTTAGGCACTTGGCGTATCGTCATGCACGCCCCAGTCCAAGATGATATTGAGGGTCTGCTCGGCTCTGCGAAGTACATCTAAGGCCTTGTCTACCTCGACCTCGGCATTATGAAACCTGATGCCCTGTCGAGCTTCTTCAACAGCTTGTTGGGCATGATGGAGTCTCTGACCGGGTGCGCATGCTATGATCTACCTCTCATTAGCCCCACAGATCGGTGCAACCAGAGTTTCCAAAAGAACTGCTTACAATGTGCATCCGGGCGCGGACTGTGTGTGGTACGTTGTCCCGGAGAAGGACTTCGAAAGCTATACCCCGGTCAGCTTTACGGTCGCCTGCTACGAATTCGTCTTTTCCGCCTTGGCAGATGGGTTCCCAGATACGGTCAGCGTTTGCAATGAAGTCAATGGTCTTGTACATGTCCGAGTAGTTGTCAAGGCCGTGGCCGGGAGGAAGAGGTTCTGGGTTGCTGGTGAGGTCTGCAGGGCGGTTGTCGCTTTGAGTGGTCTGAGAGGCTTGAGCGACCTGAGGAGCGGTAGCGGGGTCCCCAGTCAAAGGAGAAGGTTCTTCGTCGGCGTCCTAGATCGCAACAAAATCGTTAGACCACTGATGATTGAGAGCTGTCGCTTGCTGAAGGACAAAGAACACGCCTACCTGAGAAGCAGCATTGGCCATTTCGAAGTTCGGAAGAGTCCGCATTGCTCTTTGGGTGTATTGGGAATGATTTAATGCTAAACCTCATGGGCAACGCCTTCGATTACTCACCTCTCTATCGACAAACTGGCCATATCCCTGGTTGTTCCATTCTTGTGATTCACTAATCCTTCGTCCACTGCACACATACTACTCACTCTACCCACGCCCAGGCAGACACACGCGCTAACGACTACTCAAGACCAGCAGATCACATTCATTCCCGATGCTATATAGATATTAGAGTTGAAGTGTTCAGCCTGAACCAAAACATCTTCGTGGCCACTCTGCAAACCCGAATATATCGGGCGGCCCCGTCAATGCCGACCTGCGTGCTTCCTCTGAGCTCCATCGCTTGCGTGTGTTGCGCATGAAAACGAAAATGCCTCGCCAAGCTGTTCGACATTCACGAGATGCCACCCGACACCACTGATCTCCAGGAGCTCGATATTATCCACCGCGATGAGTGGCCTACCTACGGTGGGAAATTCTTGCCTCCACCCATCAAGAGCAGCGCCGACCTCTATGCGCTGGTTGACGACGGCACTGAGCCGCCTCTACCGAGAGAAGAACGTCTGAAGATCTTTGTCGAGATTGAAGCAATCCTCAAAGAGCGTGCTACCTTGGAGACTGATCCTCTGACTCTTCCTGACGACTTCAAACAATTCTGCGCACTCACAAACAAGTTTACTGGACCTGCCCTTCCATCGATCAGCTCATGTATCCCAGACGCATTCGACGACTTACACGATCCACTGATGGGGCGTGAATACCTGAATGGAAACGATGAGAGAGAGCAGATATCTTTGGTCTTGAGGATCCAAATCACACGCCAAGTATCATGCTGTCTATGAGAGGTATCGAACTGGCAATTGGGAGTGGGTGCTGGTTATGTTGGCGGCAAGGAATTGGAAGGAGATTGGAGCTGGAGGTGGGCACTCCGCGCCGGTTACGAAGAGCCGCCGGAGATTTTTGAAGACGTCGAGGACCAGTTGGACAGCTACTGTGAGATATATTTGGACGTCATTGTCTCATCCTACGGTGATGATATTGGCGAAGGTACAATCTAGCGGACACAAGCATTCACAGAAAGGGTGGGTTTCTCAGATGTGATTAGCTGGAAAGACGAGATTCGAGGTTGCAGAGAGCAAGCTGATGGGTATGACCGCATTTTACAGCCATCTTCTTTGTACATGCTCATTGAATATTGAAGCCTAGAAATCGACGGTAAGCGTGACAATCTAGAAAACTCGCAAGTCTCATGACATACCAGTTGGCAGATTATCAAACTGCGGCCAAAAGTCCATAGTCAAGCCATCGTTCTCAAGATTTCCTGCTATCAGATCATCCCAAATATTCTCATACTCGCTTGTCCAACTTGCGTTTGTCTCGAACGGCGGAATGGTATGCTCCCCTAGAATGTTTGTAGTTATTTGGTGTTCTTGGCCTGCAATTCGTTCGACTTCGCTATTGGTTGGCAAGAGCGTCGGCTGCGTTGATGATTCTGTGTTGGTCCCCAAGTCACCCATCCGAGACGTGATACACCTGCTGGTTTGCGCGGACAAAGTCTCGAGTATGGGACGGTAGCGCCAGACTGGTGCACTGTTGACTCCCGCTTCGGCGAGGCGACTTTGGCCCACCAGTGCTAGCTCGTATAGAGTCTTGAGCTGCATTAGACTCGCCTCTTCAAACGAAGGACCGAATAAGTTGGTAGGAACGCGATAGCGGCTCATCTGAATAATGTAGATATGGATGATCGATATGGCGGAAAAAGCGACATACTGCGAGAACCAAAAAGCGGGATATAGCACTTGGTACCGTGCTGAGCCATTGATATTTTCGATAGCCTCTCTCGCAGCTTGAACGCAAGAACGAAGTTGCTCACGATACTGTCGACGTTCCAATTCTGGCAACTCGTTGGATAGATTCCGCAGGAGAAGTGGACGTGTGACAAAGATGACTGCATGCAATCGCGCCAAGGTGAGAATGGAGTGCTGGCGGCGGAAACAGGGTATCAGACTCTCAGGATGTATGACGCCCGACATCATTGGTGGCAACTTAGACTTCCAGTCGCGGATCTCTTCAGTCCCTCGAACAGCTGCTTCGACATGAGTGCGTCCCGTGATAGCGGGCAGACGATTCTGCTCTTGCGAGGCTCTAGCTAGGATGAGGCCAATTTCGACGTGGGCGCGGGTAGCAAGGAGCAAGGAATCTCGGCCCGGTCCGGATGCGTGCTGTTCAATGCCCTCTGGTGCAAGGTCCTCATCGTTGACTACTATCGGAAGTGCTTGATTTGTGTCATCGACACGGAGAAGCGGTATGCGGCCCATGACAATACTCAAGTACTTGTCCAAGGTGAAAACGCACCAGAACAGACGTCTTTGAACTTCCACTGCGATCATGTCGAGTCCTTGTCTTCCAGCTCTTTCACTTCGCTTTCGATGTAGCCCTACTGCTTGCATAATCTGCACCGTAGTGCCGAACGCGTACAAAGCCCTGGTAGGTCTCGAACTTGACAGCAGGTACTGAACGGCGGCGAATCTCGCTTGCACGGACTCAAGTCGCGGCGGACCAGTTTCTTCTGCCAGCAAAGCTTCCGCCTTTTGGTAGTATATCTCACTTGACTCCCAGCCTTGCGAATTGGCATCGACCGTATCGCCTGAGCGGTCGACAGCGAACACACTCGCCGAGGCGAACATGAATAGGATACATGCTTGAGCGACGACAGGAACATCGCTCTTGTTATAGATCCGTTCTAGCCACTCCGATACGGAGGGCTCATGAAAGTATCTGTAAGTGGGTGATGCAAACTCGAAGAATCGTTCAAGAAGCCTGGTGGCAGTTCTATATTCAGGCCAAGAGAACTGTGCGATATCTGGTTGTTTCACTTTGGCATCACCGAACGATAGAGTTGACGTCTCAGTCTCGATGTGTTTTCCCTGCCTCGCGGCAGGAGTTTGCACTGATTCGCGATCGAGGCGCCGCAGTGCTTTGCCCAAGAAAGATTGAGCACTGGAAGGTCCAAGATACTGTCCATCGATGGCTTCGTCTATCTCTGGTGTCTGTCTTGCGGAACCTGGTCTCGCGACTCCATCAATCGTGTCCGAGAAGAGCCCATATGCTGGTAGGCATGGAGTTTGAGCTACATCACGGTCAATTCCGATGCGTAGTGGCGGAGTCTCTCGAGTCTCCTGCGGCGTACTTCTTGCACCATTTTCCGAATGGACATGGCCAATTGTGAGGCGATGAGAGATGGGGCCTCGAGATACAGATGCTACAGGGCTAAGGAATCTTTGTGCCCGATGTTGTAAGCCTGCTGTGGGTGCTGGAGATGGAGCTACAGCAACACCTTCCACGTATGTCAGTCCGGGCGTATCATGACAATATCACGTGGCGGATTGATTAGGGATAGGAACAAGGGGGTTCTCAGGGAGTACTGCTTTTCCGCGCGCTCTTGACGTTACGCGTGTTGCCAGTCACACCTCGAAGCTTGAACTACCTCTCACGTACCTCTATTATACTGCGCCTCGTATGTACATTTCGAACTCAGCTTCAGACATGGCATACAAGGTTGCTCGCCGGTACACCTCTTCTTTTTTGATTTACACCCATCGCAAGCTCGCGTGACTTTCTGACGTTTGCGCGGGCCATGGTGCTCTGATTGAAGACGCGAACTGCTGGTTGATGGTGATGTTCCATTGGTCGAGTCTGCCATACCACTGCTGCAATACAGTCTGTCCGGTGTTGGTCGGAGATGTTGCTCGTAAGCAAGAAGGTAACAAGACGAAGACGGAAGCGGAGAAGTTGCGGCGGTGGCGGATAAGCTGATGCACAGACCATCGGCAATCGATTTTCCGCACCTCGATCGAGACATTGGAGCGACATCTCCCCGATTGCTCTGCAATGACTACCACCGTGAGACGGAGATGTTTCGTGTAGATGACAGTGCTATCACTGACCTCGAGGATGACTTGAGGTAGTCCGGGTTACACAGTGTTTTTAGGTTGAGCAAGTGCTCAGTGTCGAGATGTGGTGCAATTTGAAGCAGAACATTTTGTTCGAACTTACTGGCACTATTACATTGTGACACAGGTCTATTGCCAACAAGAGAGTATGTGGGACAGGAAGCAAAGGTTGTAATAAGCATAATTGTATGCACAAAGTCTTCCAAAACCTCTTTCCAAAGCATCATCAACGGTTGACTTGATCAGAACCATGGCAAACAGTACGACCCTGCTCCAAGAGCAGGTGCCAAGATTGACAGAAGCCAAGGCCGGGCGGGGAAGGCGCAGCGCCGAAAGTTCATTCGCCCTTTCGCGAATGACCACTCGACAAACAAACAGCAACACCGAAACAGAGAAGATATTCTTTTGGCGAGACAAGCAGCCAATGAGCAGATAAGCGACAAGCACGCATACTCGCATGACAAAGCAAGCATGAGTGACATGCTCTACATTGAGCTTGCAGCCACAACGCCGTGAGTGCCAGCCGTCTCTCCAGAAGGGAAGGTCGTTGATATGCGACACGCACAACGTGCTGCGGACGATTGGCTCGAAACGCTTCACGCAAGGAACGACAAGCAACTCTCCATGAAGCCTCCGTCGTTGCCGGCGGTCGCCAAGCCTTGGCAGACCCTGGAAGCTTCGCCGCAACCGCATTTCCTCCACCAAAACATAACCTCATCTCTCAAACTTTCTCATTGACAAGACCATGCTATGAACGCCTCGCTACTTGGCGCACGCAGCAAGACGGTAGACTGTTCCTTCTCGCGTCGCCCGCCACGCGAGATTGTTGTAAGGGCGGAGGAACTCTTAGCTGCATGGCACTGTTTATTGCATTGATTGGTGTATGGACTGTCAGGGCAGAGTTCCGAAGGATGAAGCAGATCAGCATAAAGGAGCTGCAGCTCCGAGCTCTTGTAGAAAAAGTGCAGTCACCGTCTTTACTCATTTCTCACTTCCCACCTCAAAAAATGCGCTTCAGCACCGCTTGTGTCGTGTGCACTGCTGCCATTGTTGGTCAAGCATCCGCTCAGACGTTTCAGCGTCTCGGTGCATGCCCGACCCTCGGCTGTGTGTTTCCACCTGACCAGTCTGACTTCCTGCCCGGTCAATGGTTCGACATCCGTCTAGAGACCCACGCGCCTCAGAACGGCAGTGAGGTCGTACCCGGCTACCTCACCCCCGACGAGAACTTTACTTTCACCCTCGCGAAGGACGGTCAGCAAAAGGACTGCAAGAACGCCGCTTCCTACTTCAAGATCGCCGAACCTGCCATTGAGAGATGGAACTTCACTTGGTACGAAGATCTGTTCGCCCAGGCTGCAAAGACACCTTCAATGGTCAAGGTTGCGGCCAAGGCTTACAGAAAGGTTGCCCTTTACGAGCCTGGAAATTACATTGCTACTCTTACCTACGGCAACGGAAGTGTCACCCAGGCCAACTGGACCGTCCGTGACACCAAAATTTCGCAAAAAGCAAAGAACGTTATCATGTTTATCGGCGACGGCATGACTACAAATATGATTACAGCAGCTAGATTGATTGCGCACCAGAGCGTCAACGGAAAGTACCAAAGTAAAATGGCTATGGACAGCTTCCCAGTCTTGGGTCACCAGTACGTTTATCGAGGGCACAGCGTCCTCTATACCACTGTCGCACCTACACAAGTGGCATACTAACTGTGTCTCCAGGATGACCCACTCGATTGACTCTTTCATCACTGACTCTGCAAACTCGGCCACTGCCCTTTACACAGGTCACAAGAGTTCAGTCAATGCCCTTGGTGTCTATGCCGACTCATCCCCTAATCCGCTAGACGACCCGAAGATTCAATCAATTGGCGAGCTGTTCCATGAAGTCCGTGGTGGTGGCGTTGGTATCGTCTCTACTGCCTTCATCGCCGACGCAACTCCTGGTGCTTTGACGGGTAAGCTTACCAATCTCGATTCGTCCATATGGAGATCGCTAACATCTCCAAGCCCATACGCGCAATCGCGGCCAGTACGGCAACGTCGTTGACTCATTCCTCAACGGTATCAAGAACTACACATGGCCAGAGTTCGATGGACCTGATGTTCTCTTCGGTGGTGGTGCCGAGCAGTTCATACCCAGCAGCAAATCCTTCCAAGGCTTGGATTACTATCAACAATTCCGCAACAAGGGCTACAACGTGGTCCAAAACAACACCGCTCTCAAGAATGCTTCCAACACCGAGCGCACTCTGGGTATCTTCTCCGTCTCCAACATGGCCAAGTGGCTGGACAGAAATGTCTACAAGAACAACACCCAGATCCCCAAGACTGCTCCCGATGGCAGCAGTGCAGCTGCGACTGACCAACCCGGTCTCAAAGAGATGACTCTCAAGGCTATTGACATCCTGCACAAGCGTAACCCCGACAAGGGTTTCTTCCTTATGTCCGAGGCCGCTTCTATTGGTCAGTTTCATCCATTTTCGACTGCCCCGTGTGACCTTCAACACTGACAACACCATCAGACAAGATGATGCACGTACTTGACTACGATAGAGCTCTTGGTGAATTGCTCGAGTTGGATGATACCATCAAGGCGACCAAGAAGCACCTTGAGGAAATCGGTGAACTCGAGAACACTCTAATTATAGTGACCGCGGACCACGGGCATGGTTTCGACGTCACCGGCGGCGTTGACACAAAGTATATGGATGCCCAGACAAGCGATAGAAAGAAGAGAGACGCCGTTGGAACCTACGAGCAAAGCGGATTGAGTCAGTATATGGTCGCTAACCGGTCTGCCCCCATTGGCAGCGACCAGAACCTCGTATATTCCGCCGGTGTCGACTTCCCTGTCAACTGGGACCCTCGCTACACTCTGCAGTCTGGTCTCGCGACGTTCCCCGACCACCGCGAGAACTACCGCGTCCACAAGAAGGGACCTCGCATCCCTGCACTCAATGTCACTGGTTTCAGCAGCAACGACTTTTATGTCAACTATATCGACGCAGTAAGTGGGTTTTTGGTCAACGGAACGCTTCCTGTCTCTGCCGACCAAGGTGTGCATTCGCTCACCGATGTTCCCGTCTTCGCTCAAGGACCCTGCCAGAGCGCTTTCGGAGGTGTCTACAACAACGTCGACATCTTCTACAACATCGCTACTTGCTTGCGCTTGCAGAGAAACAAGGCTCCCAAATAAATTGGGATTATCCGATGGAAACTTTGGATATTGACTTGGAAAGAGCAAAAGTCGGCCATTAATGGCCTTGACTAATTTGGACTGATGTACAGTAAGATCAGTTGGAACGAATCAACAATAATATCAAACATGAATTAAACTGTTCTTTACTTGGGTGCGGAACTCGCACACCTGCTCCGAGAATACCAATAGCGCTCGGCGGTATTAGACTCCGCAATCAAGTCCACTCATTCCATTTCGCCCAGTCAAGATTTCGGCTGGATTGTCGGGCCATACTGTTTGAGGAAAGGTCATATACGCCTATGAGATGAACAACGGATCGATGTCAGCTCGTAGACGACAACACGAGCTTTCTCATAAGCAGCGGTGCTTGGGAAGAAATCTGAATCCACTTCGCGCGACGAAAGATCTGGTCTATCTTGCTGCTGCTGCTATCTATCCAGTGACCTGTTTGACAGCACTGATCTCCGAACAATTCTATAGCCAGTATTTTCGGCATACACCAATTGTCCTCGCATGGACTTTGCAGATTCCATCATCTCACTCCTGCCATCTTTATTCAAGTCCTCATCACTCCAGCCCTGCAAAGACGTGGGATACACCAGGGAATTGTTCGGTGTATGTTGTTGACATGTTGCGAACGATGTTGGTTAGACCTTTTGCCAGGCTCTCTCCCATGTCACTTATGGTAGGATCGTTGAGCATCAGGTTACCAAAGTTGAACACCCCAGCCTCGAGCGTTCCGCTTTGGAATTGATAGTATCCGTTCGAGACTCCCGCCTGCAGCACTGTGTCGATGAAAGCCCCCATCGATTGCAGACTGCTTCTGTGAATCATGAACGTTGTGTTTGGACCTCCGGGAAGATCATTTCTTTTGACTCCAAAGACGTCCCAAGAGACAAGTGTTAGTGAGTCCGGATCCTCCCAAGTATACGAATATTCCAGATCGTGATCTTTCACTGTAGCCGAAAACACTCCGTTGCGCGAAGTGGCGTTCTCGTAGGTCTTGGCGCACCATGAAAGCATACATTCAGTTATGTTGGGGGGCTTGTCATAGAAGATACCGTTCGAGACCAGCGAGGCAAAGCCTATAAGGGTGGGATTCTTTGTATCAGGGCCGTAGTCGGTCGATGTGTTGATTGACGTATACTTGGCCATATCCAGATCGTAAGTTTGCAAAAAGAATCCGCTCGGAGTTGTGTAGCTGCAGACATGATTCGGTGGTTTGTGGGAGCAGTTGGCCTGGGTCATCGAACTAACGTCTTTGCAAGTCGAATATATGCCCAGGGTCGAAGCGAGTCCCCAGGCACAAGAGTCAGAAGGACACACGAAAGCGTCGCTAGGAGGATTCTCAAGTATGCTGTCGACAATGTGGGCTTAAATACTAGAATTGACTGCAGTGGTAAGACTCAGTAGACTGGACTTGGACACCCCTCTGTCTAAGTCCATTAATCCAGTCCAACTAGATCAATCCAGTGGAAATCCAGTTGTACTAGATATCTAGTTTAGATCTGTGGGATCTAGTGGATTAGTTGCCAAGCATAGGTAATTAGGTGTAGCAAGCGGAACGCTGTATAGTTATGCTGACATAAGGTTATGTTAGCATAATATGTTATATACCTTTTGCAAACTATGTGCTAGCTGTAAGGACAACCCTGACTCGAAAAATCCAGTAGATATCCACTAGATAATCCAGTTGGACTGGATATCTAGATGGACAAGGCTCTGTCCAAGTCCGGTAGATATCCACTAGATATCCACTGGATATCCAAGTCCAGTCTGTCCAGTCCCAGCACTAATTGACTAACTCGGAAGCCGCTGTCTCAGGGTCAGCCTCTATCAGTGTTTTACCCCACTACCAAACTACAATGAGAGGAATAAAGACTTACAAAATTGCTGGTACTGGAAATGAACGAAACGTTGTGTCAAAGGAAAAGTGCCGTTTGTCTCTCCCAGGTCCATCCTCAAAGCATATTGCATGACTTGTTACGTAAAGGATCCCATTAGAAGTGTTGCGACAGTGATGAACAATCCGAGTAGACCTGGGAAGCAGTATCGAGTTGCATATACAAGCATCAGAGCTGCACCATATGGTCCCCTGCTTGCATCGTCGAAGGATTGAACCTCAATCAAGGCCCAGGGCTCTTGTGGCACGTAATCCCAGAGGGCTTGACTGATATTGCTGGCCGTAGAGAACATGAGAGCACTCCTCGAAATGGTCATCAGTTGCGAAACGATAGAATTTGGGAGATACCGAAAGCGCCACGCAGAAAGTGGCTGGTTCTGATAAGCAAACAGAATTCCGCATATGGCGACCAGCGCGGCTATGCTAATGAGCATGGCAATGACTTCCCGCCACCAGGACCTGATGATGGACAAGATTGATCTGGGTATCGACTTTCGCGGGTCTCTTGAGGTTGCGACTAGCGCCATCGATGTCTGTCCCGATGTTTCTCGCTCGAATTCAAGGTCGTTGACGGTTGAGATGATTGTAGGGTCGTCGTTATGTGGACTGGGACCATTTGTATGGTCGTTCAGGGCTTCAAAGACGTCAGTCTACGTATGCAGATATCGGTGAACCATTCATACAAGCGACAAGATGTTCCATAGCAATGGCCTCCTGGTCAGTGGTCCCGAGAGACTGGAAGCGATCTGCGTGTACCGGCATATAATCGAAATCTGGCATTTTGTATATTCATTCTAGCTTGTGACCGCGCATTGCGACCCAACGAGGCTTCGACATGCAGCTGCAGCAGTCTTTGGGTAGTGTGGGCTTTGGAAACTGCCTTAGTTGCCTTCTCAAAGATCACGATTGGTCAGGAAGTCTTATCATGCAGACAAGCCGTCATCTGCATTGATCGTCGGACGTGTGTTGGACATGATTCGAGATCCAACAAAGCGCATGCAAGCAGCTTAACACCGGAAACGGCAACACGGCCTGGTCGCTTTCGAAGCATGCGACTTACGATCTTCCCCTTGAGTAATGCACATATACAATGGAGTTAATGTGAGAACGTCATTTTCAGCCATGTCGAGCATATGAATATAATCTCAACGACTCAGTAACCCGTAGATACAATGGTTTCTCCAATCAAAACGTAAGTCCAACCGCGACAAGAGTTTGGCATCCTTTCTGACGGCACTTAACACGGCACTTTGGGACGAATAGGGAGTATTAACAGTACAACGGGCTGCCCTCAATTGGCAAAAGAATCTGCCCTACCTAGATATGCATAGGTTGGTCCGACATATACTTCCACATCAAATCAGTGAAGCTTCCATCTTTGTTCATCAACTGCGCCTCAGGGGAGACAAAGTCATCAGCCATCTGTCTCATACACCCGAAAAGCGCATATTCGGCGACCCAAGGCGTACTGTCCATCCAGTTCGCAAGCTGCACCGTCAGCCCTAAGACATCGGGGTAGCTTCGGGAAGTCGATGCCCATTCTGAGACGATGATGGGTTGATGTGGATGTTCCTTGTGCATGCTCTCGAGATACCGGATCATCTCGTCGCCTTTGGTGCCATACCAGTGCAGCCCAAGGTAGTCTGGAGGGTTCTTGGCAACCAGATTCATCCACTTCTTGATCCAAGCGATACCGGCTGGGTCAGAAGCACATGAGGGACTGACCAGTCTTTTGTGATGGGAAGTACGAAGAGCAAGAACCTGGTCGTTCCAGATCTTGGCTGCCTCTTCTGGTGAGATACCTGCGCGCTCGGGCTCGTTGAAAAAGTGAATCACTTCTTCATTGGTCTTCAAGATATTTTGCCACTCTCCGCCGGTCAGGTTATTCTTCCCATGAATCATGGGGCGGAAGGGTAGGCGATGCTTCAGTTCATCAGGGTACCAGGTGTTCCAGTTGCTGCATGAGTGAAGTGGGCCTTTGAAGTTGATTTTGTCCATAGCCCACTTCACATCACGAGTGTTGGTGTAGTCCCAGAGGAGAACACGTTTCTTGACCATCTTGGTCTATCCGGGACTTCGGTCTGGCTGTAGGTAACAAGAGATACAGACACTGAGGAGCAGAGAATTGAAGCTGTCAGCTGTAGGTCGGACGAGGTAAGGATGTTGATCATCCAGTGCATGGTGAGGGCTAAATGTACACTTTATCTGGTGTCCTCGCTCTTTCCTGATCCACTCCGGTACGACTAGATGATGCGAAAACGAAACCGGGGCAGTGAATCAAGCATGATTTCGCGCACAGATGTGGCTTTGCAGAAGGCTGGACAATCTCACAAGCTGGCTGCCTGATTCGCAATGTCCGGGCTGAGCACCTCGCTTACTGCTCTTCCCGAAATCACTTCACAGCCAAAAGCTTGATAGTGCTACTCAAGCTTTGTCCAGATGGAGAAAATGGTTGTGACCGATGCGTTGGCCTTGTTGCCTTGTCAGTATCGTGGGAAGGTGGGGCACGAGGCTGTGGCTTATGATCCTCAGCCTTCTGTCTCCCACCAACACCCAACACTCACAAGGCTGGCTCCATCATTCTCCGGTAAACACTTGAATTCTGATAGCTTCCATTCCTCGTGATAATACTGGAAAGCCACAGGCGAGAGTTCGGTCAGAAATGCCCAAGTATTCTCGATGGCAGAAAATCCCTTAGGGCTGTCCAGAAGGCACCGAGGAAAAGTCACGATCTGAGTGACGCTCGACGCAGCCTCGGACATTACCTGGATCCCAGTCGTGGCATCTCAGCCTTGCGAATTGATCCTGGAAAACTTTCGAGATACAAAAGTAGTCCCTCATCCCGAGAACATCATCAACATATTCATCCACTTCACCTCCATCATATCAACACAGCAATCATGTCGCACACTGTAACCATCCATAACAAGTCTCCTCATAGCCAAGAATTCGAGGTCCACGGCTGGAACAACAATCATAATGTCGTTGTCAAGAGCAACGAACGAGCGAAGATCAACGCCCCTGATGGATCTTCCGGAGCCATCATCGCCCTCCATAACGGTCATGAAGGCGAACAAGCTGAAATCACCAAGAAAGGCTTCAACGGCAACGACTTCTTCGATATCAGCAACATCACTGGTGCAGGTGGCAACATGACCATTATGCAGGTCGGCAACCCCAAGACAATCAAAGGTCATCCTACCTTCATGCAGGCTCTCAATAAAGCATGGCACTCGGCCGATCAGAATACGAAGAACGAGATCAAACAGTCGCTCCATTTTGACGGAGCTGGAAACATAATCAGAATGGACGCGACCAAGGATAATCCTCACCTTGAAGCATTTGTACATAAGTTTGATGACTTGTCCTATGTTGGAAAAGGTGCTTGGAAGGGAGATAAGGGAGACCCACGAGACAACGCTCAGGTACGAGATCTGCATAGATATATGCTCGGAACCCTCTTATAGAATATCAATGACTGACTATGTGTACAGAGTAGCGCAGCTGAAGGAAGTAAAGACATCTTGATCACTTACAGTAATGGAGATGCCAGACCAGGTTAGCTTCCCAGCAGATCGGATCGAGAACCATCCAGATAGTCAGCGTATCTTACTCTTTCCCAGACCTAGATGAGCCTACTCCAATTCATGCACATGTCCTCGTAGCGAAGCAAACTGCAGCACCTCCCAAGGGTGTTGACAAGAAGCCTGGCGTCTTGCTAACCAACAAATCTCAACACGACGAGACTTACTTCTTCTACGACAACTACTGGAATGGAAACGGCACAGCCGGAGCCAACTTCGACCATCCCATCAAGTCAGTGCATGTTCCTGCGGGGCATACCATCTCAGTCGATCTACCATCTTCTTTCAAAGGTCGCGTCCAGCGCGGCGACAAAATCCCCGCCACATGGGTCGGATTCCAACTCGAAGCATCCGACGACCACAAGGGGCACGGAGACGTCAGTGTCGAGCAAGGAAACGATGGCGCAGCGACAATCCGATCTACTGATGGCACGAACAGAACAGGTGGATTCACTACTCCGATCCACGCTCCAGGGTCTGCTTATCAGACCAGAGCAGATGGAAAGCATGTCATTGCCAGTACTATGGGCAATTGGCTGGGAGGTCCGAATAAAGCTGCCATCGAGGCACAACAAGGTATCAAGGGCAAGGTGTATGTTACCGGAGGGTCTGGTGTTCCTGATATTGCTTCTGCAGACCATCGGTTTGCTGTGGACTTTTACTAGTCCTGGGAAAGAATCTTCCTATCAATCGCTGAGCGTGATGATACCTATGGATAACCATAGTGGTTGAAAGATGACAAGGATTGTTTTCACAAGTTTACGTGTCTATCAAGCCGTCGCGAGTTCATCACCATATTTTGCGAGTTCCTGCAAGCGTAAACTGTTGGCCCTCGTCCCACGAAAATTCACTATAGCCACCGAAGAAAAGTTCTAGACTGAGCTTGCGAAAAGTTACGGTATAAACTGGTCTTGGTCAAATCGACGGTAGACGGTTTTGTAATTCGACACGAACCATCACTATTCGCCAAAACCGGATCGAAACCTTAGAGCACCAAACGACAAACAGTTTCGGAAGCCAACCAGCTCAAACAAGAAATCTCTGGACCCTGCCTAAATCAAACTGTATGTGAGAGTTCCTCACTGATTTTGAGGGAAGTAAGCATACACCATACCACTAGCAGGCATGTTGGAGAAGTTGTTGTTCGAGTCTCTGTACAAGTTGCACTGGCGCGTAGCCAACTGGTAGGTGAAACTGGTACAAGCGCTTGTGCTGTCGGCCAACGAGATGCACTGGTCCTAGTCACCGACAGTCGTGGAAGAGAGCAACTGTTCGGAACCACTCAGGGTGGCCTCGCAAATGACGGTGATGCGGAATCCATCGGCTCCGGTGACTGTCTGACCACAAGGAATCTGGTCTTGATAGACGCCGCCCGCGGTTGCGGTGGCGGTCGCAATGGTCTGCTCTGTTGTGGTGGATGGAGCTGCCGTGACTGTGATTGTGGTTGTTGGGGTTGCGACAGTGGTGCAGCTGGCTGTTACCTCAGCACAAGAGCATGCACTGCTGTAACGGGCGGTGCCGGAGCAAGCTGAAGCATAGGCAGGTACAGCAGTTGGCGATACGGTCACTGCATCATTGTGCCTCGTTTCTTGTTATTGTTGTAGACCTCGATATCGGTTGTGGTGGTGGGTGCAACAGTAAGAGTGGATGTGGTGAAAGATATGGAGAACACAGTGATGGGAGATGGTGTGACTGTGACGGTAGACGTGACCGCGGCTGGAGTCACTGTGAAGGCAAAGAATGACGAACAGTCTTGCAGACGTTGCTTGCTGGTGGCTGCGCCTCTGGAGGTGCCTGTCACAGTACGGGCACAGTTATCAGCGTTGCAGGCTGCGCGACGAAAGACATCGGCAGCTGCGCCAACGGCGTGTCGCCCAGAATCATCCCTGGTATCTAGGAATGACCCAACGACGTGGCGATCTCCGGAAACAAGCACAGTGGAGCAGGCCAAGGAAAGAAGAATTGAAACGAATCTCATTTTGTCGAACAGATGATCTGTTTTAACAATGCAGGATTCTGATCTTGATGTTGTTGGACCGGAGCCTGGTCTACGATCCTCATGCGCCATGCATGATCTCGTATGCGGTGTCTGGTCAGTGAAAGGTTGATGAGCATGGTATCGCTGGAGCGAGTGAGTTCGGGAGGGCGCAATGCGGGGCATGGCGTGCGGGACTATTCTGAGGAAGGCGCGGGGAAGATGCGGAGATGGGAGCAAGGTTCCAAGGAGGAAGCTAACTCTAGAAAATACTCCAAGAGCAGACATGGTCGAAAGTCTAACGCAAACATCCGAAGATGCAAACGCTAACACTCGCGCCTCAAGAGCAGCCTTATCGTCCCAGACTCTACCACAATACCAGTCTCTGAATAACCACAAGTCCAGTCTCCATTACCGATAAGCCATCCTTTGGGGGGCGAAATGACACCAACGGTACCCTTTGGCACATCAACAAAAACAAAGCCACGATCTTCTTCATCAGTCTTGAAGATCCATCGGATCTGCAGCAAGCCAGCTGGCGTTTCGACTACAGCTTCAACTTCATCAAGTTCCGCATAGACAGGCGAAGTTTTCCACTCTTCCCAGCCAGGCTTCGTTGGCTCAACACCGGCGAGGTACATTGGCAGCAGATATACTGGACTCGAAGACCAAGCATGCATGAGAGAAGTATCCTTGTGTAGGGGTTCGCCTTCTGCATTCATGGCTTCCCACAAGCCTCCTGAGAAGTTGGGGTGTGTTTCGTCTGTCATAGGACCCCAGACGCGATCGAGCAGACTGAGTGCTCCAAGGCCGTCATTCTGGCTGAAGCATGCCTCGACGGCGAAGGCGGCACTGTATGGACTACAAAGTCCTGCTGAATCAAATCGTGGTTCTAGACCTCGGAAAGCCAGCGGAAGCTTGCTGCTTGGTTGGACTAAATTCTCTTTGTCTTCCGTGTGAGGAGGCTTGATATCCAGGGAAAGACCATACGCATTGACGTGAGCACATAGTCCAGTTGGTGAAGAAGTGTCACTCATGTGTAGTATACCACTTTCCTCGTCCCATAGATGCTGAATGATGGCTTGCTTGAGGACGTCAGCTTTTGTTTCTGATTCCTGCTTCTCTTTGTCAGACGGTGACATTGCCGCCATGGCTTTGAGAGCGTCGTAGAATGCGAGATTGATCTCGGTAGAAACTCCGAGGACTGGACCACTCAGGGGAAAGAATGTTACTGCCTCGAGCATTAGTATGGCACGAATGGGTTCGATGATTGGAAATACATGCATGACAGTGGTGGAGGGGCTGCAACAAGCAGTCTATCATCCTGAAATCGTTCCGCAAAAGCGATCAGATTCTTAGCTTTTTGCCAGATTTCCCCCACAATTGTCTCGTCCCCAGAGAACAACCAATAGTCTTTGACAGCGACCATAAGCAGCAAAGCATAAGTCAATGAATAGAAAGCATATGTGGGTGGCTCGTCATCAGTAGTGTGTTTCGGCGCCTGAATTGGACAAAGATTGCCAAGATAACCATCCTTGGTCTGATGTGAGGTAAGTAGCTCGATACTCCCTCGGACTGCTTCGAGATTGGCGCTCGAGAATGCCGCCGCCCTGCCGGAAATGTGCAGGTCACCACCAAACACCGCTCTGTCTCGTTTTGCACCATCGATCATACAAGGCAGAGGGTTTGTACCGACGGCGAAATCGGCAAATGTTCTTTCCTTGTCGACAGGCAGGAAGCTGTTCGAGTAGAGTGTGGCGGCGTCGAGATCCGTAACAGTCAAGTTTCGAAGGGTCGAGGTCCAACCTGAAGGCCCGCCGAAGGCGATAGACCCAGAGTTGTTCGCTGAACCACCAAGAAGTGGGTGGAGGTCGAGATCAGAAACAGTTGCGACCTCGACATCGTTGATGAGAACCAAAACTTGAGCACCTTCAGCGAACATCCTAATGGATAGCCATTCGGGTTCAAGAACTTTGCCGTCTATCAGCCAGTCACCTCTTGCGACTGATGGAAAGACAGAAGATTCGTGTGACAATCCTTCATGTGCGGTAAGTGTCCGCCGCTCTTTGTCAAGGCAGAAGACAAGGCCGTTTGCGACCATGTGAATACCCCAGCTCGCTCCCCTGCGATCAATCCTGACATCGAAACGAACACAGATATCCGTCCAGCGAGTCCCCTGACGACAAGGAGCCCAGTGTGAACCGTGTATCGTAGTGCCATCAGCAGTGACGTCCCACGCCGGAAGCGTCTCGTTTTTCTGTACAGTGCACATCTCGATAGTACGTACACCTTGTTCCCATATCTTGTTGAGCTTCGGGTCTGAACAGCGGAATAAGGATGGAGAAGCTTTTTCTGACTTTGCAGACCAAAAGCCGACCGAAAGAAAGGTGATGGATGTGTTTGGAGTCAGAAGCCTGATTCGCTGATAGCGCTGAGAGCATTGCTCATGTCTTGCGACCACTGTGTGCGTTGATGATGACGGTTTAACCTCGTGGAGGACGTTTCGGTACGTATCCATTGCATTTGAGAAGAGGAAGTAGGGACCGTCTCCGCCTTTGTCGCTGATGGCACCGAATTGTTCGCTGTAGACGGCCTCGAACAGGATGTTTCCCACGGTAGATCCTGCGCTCGCGACTTCGAAAAAAGGCCGTCCTCTCTCTGCTCGTCCATAGTCCAAGATGATCTCTGGCTTGCTGATATCGTTGCTTGTGAGGGTAAAAGGTAAAGCATGACATTCTGCAGGGTCGATCTGTTCGCCCTTGTTTGCGACGATGCGTCGTGGGTATACGATGGTCATTGGCATGGTTGCTGGGATACTCAATTGTGGAAAAAAGATGAGGGCGGACGGCGTGAGCATGATTTCGAACCTTGATGGGTAAGTCGGGGCTTTCTCTGCACTTGTGGGCTAGTGTTGATCGCGGACCACAGTTGTCCACAGTAGATGTCCACCGAGATTATCCACATCACAATGTGGGGAAGCGGGGGGTCGGTGTGAGTTGCAGCGAGGCTAGTGATAGTCAAAGTGGACACAAAGTGGACATTCTCAGGTTGTGTGAGGCGTCGCAACCCCACGGGGATCATCCCCACAGGCTTGATTTAATAATCGAGCTTGACCACGTCTCGTAACACATCCATCGGTGCCCTCCATCGTTCATCTTCACTTAAACATAACTATACGATGGACCTTTCCGTGGACAAGCACGACGCCAGGGCGGAACATATTGAGATGATGGCCAACAATGGCACGACCAATGGAGACGCACTTCACGACGAACAAGAACACCTCACACTCTGGCAAGCAGCAAAGACATTCCCCCGAATCGTCCTATTTTCTCTCGCAGCGGGCGTAGCAGGCATGACCTTTGGCTACGATGTGGTCATCAACGGCGCCGCAATCGCCATGCCCAGCTTCCTCATCTACTTTGGCGCAGTGACACCAAACCACACACTGTACTTGCCTAGCATCTGGGCATCGTTGTTCAGCGCCATGTCTGCACTTGGGCAAGCCGTCGGTGGCATTGCGGTCGCTCCTCTGTCTGACAAGTATGGCAGGAAGGTCGCCATTATCGTGTCGTGCCTTATCTCTGTCGTCGGAGTCGGGCTCCAGTATGGTGCAACATCTCGCGGCATGATCCTGGCAGGCAAAGTGGTCAACGGATTTGCCATCGGCGGTATTCTGAGTTCCGGAACTGCATGGGCTTCAGAAATTTCACCTGCCTGCTTGCGCGGTCCGATACAGTCTGGCATCGTGCTCTTCCAAGTTCTCGTGCAAGCGCTCGCTTTGGTCGTGGTTCGTCAGCATATTGCTAGCATCGAGCCAAGCGCTTTTCGCACCGTTTTCGCCATACAATGGGCTTTCTGTGGACTTACTTGCATCTTGTTCTTCCTGGTACCGGAAAGTCCCACTTGGTTGATCATCAAGGGACGTCAGGATCAAGCTAAAAAGGCCGTCGCTCAATTGTATGGAGGAAAAAACAATCCTGAAGCCTGGTACGAGTCGATCGCGAGCAGAGTCCGCCAGGAAGCTGCTCAAGAGCACGCCTCGGGTATCGGCGGTTACCTTGAACTGTACCGCGGCAGCAACCTCAAGAGGACCATGACAGTGCATCTCTTGTTCTTTGGCATTGGTCTTGCCGGCTCATCCTTCTTGGCTCAAAGCATTTACTTCCTCCTCACTGCAGGACTACCGGCCATCCACACTTTCGATGTTTCCATCGGTGGCTTTGCCCTTGCATTCTTTGCCATCATCGCGTCTTGGGTTCACCTCGAGAAGGTTGGTCGTAGATCGCTCTGGTTGGTCGGCTGTACCGTCAACACGGTGGTCATGGCAGTTATCGGCGGCTTGTACTGGGCACCAGGAAAGGGAGCTCTTTGGGCCATTGCGATTTTGATGTAAGGACAAACCCGCCATATTCCTCGGCGCAAGAACAAGCTGACCCATATTCCAGGAATATCTTAGTATGCTGGCAAAGTACAACCCTCACTTCTGTCGCCTTCGTCATTGCCGGAGAGATTTCTCCATACCGCTTGCGCTCAAAGAACCAAGCGATTGCGATTCTCTCAAATGCGCTCACCACCTGGCTCTTCAACTTTGTCGTACCTTACATGTACAACATCGATAGTGGAGACCTCGGCGCAAGGACTGCGTTGGTGTTCGCTGGGTCTTCGTTGGTGCTTTCCCTAGTCTCTTATCCGCTCATTCCTGACCTGAGGGGTTTGACAACTGCGGAGATTGATTGGTTGTACGAGAACAAAATTGCGCCAAAAAAGTTCCAGCAGTACACGGATGGAAGAGCGGCTGAAGGAGTTGTGGCAACGGCTGCAGAAGGAAAAGCTGCCACTGTGTGAGTGGTGCGTGTCTTGTGAAGAACTATGTAGCCACAAGTTTGACCAGACTTGTACATATTGCATAAAATCGTCGTCAGGATCAATTGCTTGACCGATACGTTATCGGGTAAACAGCAACGCATGGGGCGAAGGCAGAAGCATCATTCCGCTGAGTCATTGGATCTGTAGGGGAGACTTTGACATGCCAGCTTCTTAATTGATCCTAGACCTCCAGTGTAGTAACAGAGCCAAATTTGTTGAACATCCCCAACTCTCGAAAAGGGCCAATGTCTGTGCTGCGTGTCTGAGAATCTCCTTCCCGGCTGTGTCGTTATCGCTGCCACACAGATTAGCCAGAATGGAATGATCATTCGGATTGTGGACTTCTCCAGCCAACTGCGCCGACAACGGATTGTATAGCTGCTCTTTCTGGTCCAACGTCATTGCGGTAGCGCAAGCGCAAAGGAAGACATAACTCAGGAATATGTAGATCGGTCCGTATGGCGACAACGTAGATGGTGTCCCGGGATATAGTTCGCCGACAGAGATTGCCCGATGATTGTTATCAAGTAGCGCACGGCGAGACTCTTCGATCGCTTTGATAGAGACGCTGACGAGGTTACGAGTGTTCTCCGCATGAGTCGCGAACCATATTGTGAATCTAGATCTTGCCTCCACGAACCCGGGTCGACCGGATTTCCCTATAATCTCCTGTAGATCTGAGATTGATGTTTGCATCTGAAGCCGAGAGAAGTTCATCATGACTTGGCCAGCTGCCTGAAAGAAGGACCCACCGCGTGAGTCATCTTGCACCGTACCGACATAAGTCAGTTTCCAGAGCTCGAGCGATCCTATGAGAGTCAGTGAACACTGGTACCCTGAGCATCGTGCTAGTGATGATACATACTGGCCAATGGTTTCCAGTCTTCGGGGTCAGGAGTTGGTAGATTCTCTAAGCTGTGTTCATGCTCCCCGCCGTCAAACGCCAGATGTGCAAGCTTCATAAGCATATTTTGTTCTTCCTTGTAATGAAATACTCTCATGTTAACCGACAGAAGCACCAGAAAGGCACCGAAGTCGTTCAACTGTTTGAGCGGTCGAAGGTTTGGTGTGTTCAGAATGAATGGACCTAATGCTGCAGCGAATGACTTCGAAGGTGGCACAACCGCACTGCCAAGTAGAAGCTTGCATTGTCGGGCGGTCGGCGCAGTCCAGTACTCGTCATCACACGGACACTCCCAGTCGAAAACCTCACTTAGACTCATGTTGGGAGGCGTGTTGGTAAGGAGAGATATCTGGAAGTCGAACATGAACACTGTCCATTTCAATCTTTTCAAGGATTCGATGCGGATCCAGTTGAGCCAAACATCTTGATCGCCAGTCCGATTGCCTTCAGTCGCAGGTGTGTGATTCGGCAATCTGCGGGTCCACGCGACAACGCTCAAGGCTTCTGCAAGTTCAAATGCGCGTTTGTTGCCACACCAGATACCAGCGTAGCGGATTAGAGCCGAACTGTACACCGTGTTCGGATCCTTCAAGAGAACATCATTTGCGGTAACAGCCATGAGGAGATGACATCTTGCAAGATCCTGCAACACGATAGCAAATCGCCGGACGTTCCTCCGCTTGCAATAGACAGCGCCGATTGCAATCATGATCATGAGAAGGTGGTCTGGGCAAGTGGTATTTATCTCGAACGTTGGGTAATGCAAAACTGGGGCCTGAGGCAGGAAATAGCGGACGAACTGTGAGAGAAACACGTTCAAGACTTCAATGGACGGTATACTGGGCATTCCCCCAACAGTCTTTCTATCGTTAGTGACAATATCCTGTCTTAGAACCGCCTTGAGGTGCAGGTATCGTTCTTGTGTGAGCGCAAATCGTGGTTCGACATTCAACAGCAAGGGATCATCAGGATCGAATATAACTTCACCGATGTGAGATATTCTTCTGGAAGCCGGGTCCCAAGCGAAGGGTGTTTGATCTTCGCGTGATGTTTCGTTCGGAGGAGAGGGGGCAGTACTGGGCTGAGATGTTGCCACCGCAGCATCGCGCATGGCTGTGTCCTCGCCGACTGGCGAAGTGTCGTTGATGTCCCAGTCAGTCAAGCAGTACGTGCTGTCACTGTGCAGAAAGGACTGCCAAGAGGCTTCGTCCTGGAGGATACCTTCTGGGATATGGTCGCAGGATAGCAAGTCCGCGTGATCCCACAATGGCCATTGTGTTAGCGATGCGCCAGGGGCGTGGTTGCTCGAGGAATGAACGTCTGCTGATAAGATCTGTGGCATTATCAAAGGCAGGGTATCAGGTTGCCGGTCCGCTTGCTGCACTGTAGTTGAGACTGTCTCCGATGCATGCAACCGCACATGGCGTCTGAGCAGATCACTACGAGTAAAATGCTGTGCACAGCTGGAACATGTGTACTTGCGTTCCATGTTGTCTATCCGCGGTTAACCCACCGGACAATGTGTGTGCGCAATTGCATCCTCACGTGTCTTGCCATGACGACTCAAATTTTGTTTCGAGCCGAATGATTTGCTGCAGATAGGACAACGGTGTCTGCTGGCTTCAGCCATGCTGTCTGATGAGCATCTGTCAGAGCGATGGGGGACAGGAAAGGTGGACACATCTGTGGGGGGAAGGTGCCCTGCCGCCGGTTGCCACTTAGCCTTGGCAGTCCTTTCCCCACCCAGACCCCTTCCAGTTGCAGATCCACTTCTCCGCTTCCCGATCCACTTTGCGCGCACAACTTTATTGTGCTCCGGTGGTTATGTCCACTTGGGGTACGTTCAGTCGAGGGATGACTTGATGATCATCCGCATCGCAGAAGTGACCATCAGTAGCATGCCTTTCGCTCGCATCTCTAAGTGAAGCCATCTCTATATCATCTCCTGCGCTTTGAGTCCTAAACGGGGTAATGAGATTCAGTGAATCATTACGATAATCGTTGATTATTGTTGTCTCGGTCTTCGCAATCACCGTCAAGGTATCGATGCCATATGCGAAGTTGATAAGAATGAAATGAATCTCGATCAATTCGTCTAACATTCAACGCTTCCAAGGGTATATAGAGGTAGGTCTACCTAGAAGACCGTCTACGGCGGATCCACCAACAGCCCCCAGAGATTAGCCCCTGCGAAGTCGGCAAACACTCCACCGCCTGCACAGCTCATCTCGATACCCATCACCTGCGTAACCGCCGGGAAAACGACATAGTAGGGTCCGTCGTTAGAGCATGATATTGACCATAAAAGTCCGCATTCTTGCCTAATTCGGTATAATAAGGAAAGTAGCTCTCGAACGGCACATCGTCAAGGGTATAAGAGATAGTGCAGGAATCCGTACAGCTCTGGAAGCCAGCAGAAACACTAAATGCATACGTCCAGCCGGGCTCGAGGTAGACAAAAACCACCGTGGCGTTGGTCGTGGCCAGAGTGTAATGAATGAAAGAGGAACGGAACAGTCCAGCTCCCGATGTAGCTTTGAGTGCAGATTATTGCGCAGCTGTCGGTGGCTAAGCTGCGGCATTCTGACAGGTAGGTACATCTGCAGAGTCGGTCTTACATGAATCATAAGAAATCCCTCCACTGGCCCGAGGAAAATCTGGTCCTTATCACCATCCACCGGTTTTGCAATCCAAGCGACGAACGTGGCGTGTTCCTGACCAGCCGCGTCAAGCACGGTGTCGCTGGATCAGCTAGTCTGCTAGAGAAAGTCTCTGTCTCCTGGAAAGATGTTGCGACAACAATGAAGATTGATTACATGGAGGCCAAGATTGTAAAGTCTACAAGCGAGCCTGCGGAGTCGGTACATGGAAAACTCTAGAATCTCGATCGGTACAGCTCGCGGCCACGAATACAGAGTCGCGTAAGATGCAGACTGCATACATCTGTGACTCATTCTTGCCGTCCAGTATCGATCCAAGTCTGCAAGCTCAACGAATTGAGCAGCTCGCTCTTGTCCAGCCGCCAAAGGATCTCAGTAAAGCGATGCAGATACTCATTCGCCCTGACAGCGATACGATCGCCTTCCTCGAAGGGACAACTCAACAACGAGACAGCCACATCGCGGATTTTGCAGAACTGTGGTTTCAGTCAGGCAACTGGGAACAAAGCGGAAGTTTGTTTGCGAGCCGGATGGCAGTGACTTACAGTATGGTAGCCATTGGGCAGGAGTGATTCATCTGAGAAGCTGTGCAAGACGTGTAGCATTTGTCGGGCGATCTCTTCGCGCTTGTGCCAATTAGCTTTGAGATCTGGTTCAGGAAGCGAGGAGTCGTTCAGCTGCAATGCATCAATCTTGTCCAGAATCATACACTGCAACCAGAGGTGAGTCACGTGTATATTCGCTCGAAGAATCTCCATCTGTGTATCTAGGATTCGAGAAGGAGATGTGCCATCAATGGTCGCACCGTTGACAGGAGCCCAAGGTTGCAGACGCGGCGGGCATTTGTCGAGCATGAATCTCAGTTCTTCGTATCTGTCTCTCAACGATCCAATCTGCAGCTTGGGTTCGATACAATCGCATCCGCAGAATTGATTGTTTTCTGCAGGACATGGATCTGGTGGCGGCGAGCCAGCTACACGCCAGAGCGGCACAAGAGCTGTACAGAAGACTTTGGAATGAATGTTGAAAGCCGTCATGATATTGGCGCTGTTGTCGCCTGCCGGACGTGGAAGTATGGCGTCAGGTGTGATGTATTCGTCCTCGATCTCGGCGGGTAGGAGGGCTTGGAAGTCTATCGAGCGTAGCATTGAGCAGTCAAGATATAGAAGACGTTCTCTCCGAGCGTACTGTAATTTATTATGCACCAGGCTGTAGAAAATCAACCAGAAAGCCTTTCTCCGCAACTGAGCTTCAACGAGATCGAGACTCTCGTACGTTGATGCGCGATGGAGCTGCAGCAGACGGCCCAATTGCATCGCCTCGATCTCCAGCATACGGGATCGATTGTGTTGTCCGGTTTGGAAGAAAGCAGTGACAAAACAGTAAGCCACGGCAAACTTTGGATGATTTACTTCATCGTAGTAATTTGCTTCTCGGTGACAAACGAAGAGATCATAGCAGTGGTTGATCATGGCTTCCGGCGACTGGAAAGACAGTGTAGGATCGATGATACGATATTGCTCAAATCTTGACGCCCCAATTGCAAGGGTCAACGCGCAGATGCCAAGGATAAGAAGGAAGAAGTCTGAGTCGCGAGAGTCTCTCTCTTGATCCAGATCTCGTCTGAAAGAAGGACGATGAACCAGAGGCACAACAGGATATATAAGCTCGGAATAATCACTTATGATGCGTCTCAAGAGCTCACGAGAACAGACTGCATCCGTCTGGTAACAGCGCTGAGCAAGTGGTGAAGTGGTCGCGTCGTAAGCGTTGGTCTGGTCAAGTGAAGACGGTGTGATGCGTACCAAGGGGGTACAGGAAGAGATGCCATCATTGTTCAACAGGTATGAGAGGTTCCGTGTTTGTACGGGCCTGTTCGATGGTGCCGCCGTGTGCGGTTGTAGGAGATTCAGAGCTTCAGGTATGGGCGATTCCATAATTTGTGTTGCCGGATTACCAGATGCGGGTCTTGGAACACATGTGGCATCACGCGTTGTCGACGGCCACCTGGTGATTGTGTCATCAGTTTCATCGCTGCTGCGACAATCTCGGTCAGGATGAGTTGCTTGTCAGCAAGATTTCGTGAGACATGCCTGACAGTCCGTCTGGACCTCTGGGGACCGCGACATCTCTGAGGCAAAGCATAAGTGCATTGGATGGTCAAGCGTGAACATCTCTGGCAGGGTCGATGGCTATTTTCCGAAGGGGCGGAAGAGTCATCGTTGGAGCATTTCACCTTGCGGATCTTACATGGATCGCATGCCTGCTTTGCTAGTGTCGATTTTCTCCGTCTCGAGCGACCGATCAATTGCGCATCCGGCATGTTGTCAATGCAAAACGACTGGGGAAGTTGCGGAGATGCAGGAAGGTGCGGAGAAATGGCGATTTGAACAATTCTCCGCTCGAAGCCCCGCACTGGCAACTCTCCGCCCGTTTAAACCTTCAAGCTGAATCCTTATAGCAGCGGTCTTGGCTCGACACGGCTGGCTACGCCGGTCCCCGGTCGGAACGCATGAGTGATACAACCGGTGTCTGCAACTCCGGGCTGGCTTCCGACTTCAATTATATCGACAGTTGTGGGCCTATTGCGAGAGGTTGATTGGACACTGCACGGACTTAGCGGAGGTCAAAACACGTCTCCCGAACGGCCAAAAGTCGTTGCAGCCAGGGTGCGATCCACGACCACTGCACCACGGTATTGTCGTTACAATAACATCAACCTCTTACTTGTATATCTCTTCAAAAGTCTTCTGGATGGAGTACGATGTTTTTGTTCATCCTGTAGCACAATGTTGAGTATTGAAAAGTTCAAACAAACAGTTGTCTCGACTGATCAATAGCTTAGGCTTTGTTCCGTGAGAATGGTTCATCTCGGAAGTGTTATGCTTTGGATTCCTATAACTACGATGTGCTATAGGCCTAACCAATGCGTCGTCTTCGTGACTGTCACCTCTGCTTCCAAGAAGTTCTTAGCAGCACTGCTATCCCCGACCATGATCATGTAAGTGCCAGCCTCACTGCACCACTGGTCTTCAATCTCGTCCCAATAACTTGTTGCTTGTACCAGATCGATGGAAATGTTCACTTCTTTCGTCTCGCCAGCTTCCAAGAATGCTTTGGAGAAACCTTTGAGCTCCTTGACAGGTCTTCCGACATATCTTGACTTTGGTGCAGCAATGTACACTTGAACAACTTGTGCTCCAGCCCGGGCACCAACGTTCGCGACCTGGCAGGTGATGTTGAGACTAGACGACTCGCTCTGTGTGACTTGCAGATCGGTTGTCTTGAAGGATGTGTAGGACAAGCCATGTCCGAAGGGGAAAAGAGGTGCAATCTCGACGTTCTCGTACCAGCGATAGCCAACGTAGATGTCCTCGCCGTATAGTGTGCGACCTCCTTCACATCTGTAGTTGATGTATGCAGGGTTGTCCTGAAGGCGACGAGGCATCGTAAGAGGGAGTTTGCCACTTGGGTTGACATCACCATAGAGCACATCAGCAATACCGTTGCCGGTCTCATTTCCACCGAACCAAGCTTGGACAATGGCTTTAGCCTGGTCAGCCCAGGGCATTGCGACGGGAGTACCGCTTTGCACAACAACGACAGTATTCGGGTTTGCGTCGAGGACAGCACGAATGAGATCGTCATTTCCAGGCGGTAGGTTCATGTGTGGACGATCTTGACCCTCGCTCTCCCACTCACCACTCAAGCCTGTAAACAGGACGACTTGGTCAACGGTACGGGCGAGGTCCGCGGCGTCCTTGATAGAGGCCTCGAAGTCCAAGCGCTTGCAGCCAGCGATGCGGAAACCACCATGACCGAATAGGACAACTCCGTCAGGCTTGGGTCTGGTGCTAGACTCTGCACTAGCCCACCGAAGGAAAATTTTGTATTGTTCACCGGCGACAAGCTCTTTCGTACCTGTCTCCTCTACCGTTCCACAGCCAATGAAGGTAGGTCCAGCGCGTTGATTTTCTACGTTATCCACGATAAGCTCGTCATCGATGTACAGACGTGCAGTGCCATAGACTGCAAGACCGAAGTCGTAAAGGCCGCTTTCGGGTGCGGTGAAGATGCCTTCTGCATCGGCATACCAGATGTACGCGAGATCTTGACGATTGAACCCGGCGAAAAGGACATTAGAGTCGGTGAGTACTCGTTCCTCCAACATCTCACGATGCTGCGCTTCAGGAGGATCATTGTACAATTTGACTGTGAAGCCTTTCCTCCCATCGACAGTCTGCATGTGTTTGCTGATAGTCGGCAAAGATTGATGACTGTAGACGCCTTGCGCCCAGTCCACACCGGCTGACGCTTTCGATGTGATGCCTTCAAATGGCGTAACTGTATAGTAGGGTGTCAAGGAAGCGCTACCACCGCCAGATATAGTGGCAATCTTCGAGTTGGGACCAATGACAGCGATGCGCTTGTCTTTCTTGAGCGGTAAGATGTTTTCCTCGTTCTTGAGCAGAACTTGCGACTGTGCTGCAACTTCACGAGCTAGAGCTCTGTCTTCGGGTCGGTCGAGATGAAGTTCGGGTGCATTCTCCGGGATGCCAGAACGAATGCCTGAGTTGACAAGTCCGAGGACAGCGCGAACGCGGGCGTCGAGCTCGGTCTTCTTGACCTTGTTGGCTGTAACGGCGTGCATCAAGGCTTCTCCCCGCCAGCGTGACGGGCCAGGCATCTCCAGGTCAAGGCCAGCCTTGATTGCTTCTGTCGTGCTGTAGGTACCAAACCAATCACTTGTTACAAGACCATCCCAAGCCCATTCGCCTCGAAGAATGTCCTTGAGGATGTGTTCATTCTCGGCAGCGTGAGTACCGTTGATCTGGTTGTATGCTGTCATGACGGCACCTGCCTGGCAGTGCTTGAGGGCAATCTGGAAAGGCACCAAGTAGATCTCTCTTAGAGCTCGTTCGGTGACGATTGCGTTGAAAGCCATGCGTTGGTCTTCTTGGTCGTTGCAGGCGAAGTGTTTGAGACATGCGACAATGCCTTTCTCTTCGACACCTTGCACATAGTGCCCTGCGAGGATGCCAGCAAGATATGGATCTTCCGAGTAAGACTCAAAGCCACGACCTCCAAGGGGTGCTCTGGGAATGTTGATTGTGGGGCCGAGCAGCATGTGAGCGCCCTTGGCTCTACACTCATCCGCTAACAGGCCTCCAACCCTTTGGAGCAAGTCTTTGTCGAAAGTGGCGCCGAGACCAGTGCCACAGGGAAGACAAGTCGAAGGTACAGCGTCAAAGAAGCATGTGCCGCGAACACCGTTGGGCCCGTCCGAAAGGCGAATGGAAGGAATGTTTAGGCGAGGCACAGGCACCGTATGCCAGAAGTCTTTGCCTACATCTTGTCAAGACAAGCTATGATTGTGTTGTCAAGAGTGAGTCTACCTGCTGTGAGAGATATCTTCTCCTCGAGTGTGAGCTGTGTCAGGACATGCTCAACGTCGAGCTCTTGTTGTTGCTGCTTCGTCGTCAACTGTGAGACGGAGCTGTGCTCACGTGTGGTTTGCGTAGTAGATATACCCATGGCTTGGACCTTTGGATGATAGTGCAGGGAAAGTCAAAAGGATAAGAGTAGGAGCATGATGAAGGCATTAAATGTCGGCCATCGAGGTAGATATAGCCAGAACAGGCACCGAAAGCTGTCTCCATATTTGGCATCCCGCAAACACCCCGCAGCAGCGCTCCGCAGTCGATGTTCATTACTCGGCGCCTGATGCTACTCACGGCTCGACGGTCCGCCAACCGCGTATGATGGATATCTCGGTGTGTGTCTTCGTGAGAGATGGGAACGGAGCGAAGTCGCGGAGCTGAGACTTGTCGGCCATCTCGCCGCAAAGGGTCGGGCTCCGCACTCTTGGCGATTTCTCCGTCCAGGGCGTTCCCTTGGCAGGCTTCGTACGCGTTGGCTATCTCTCCTCCTGCGACTCCTTTGCGACTCGCATTTCGTGACACATGCGGTTGCGTGAGCTTCCTGATCTTGGAGTCTAAGGTCAACGAGTGTCTACTGATGAAGCCTTGGCTTGCATTGCGACTCTGACTTGCAGCATGTCAAAACTCGTGCCTCACTGCTTTTGCGCATTGCAACTCTAGTACGGCTGCGACTCCTCAAAGATTATGAAGCCAGCCCCTCCACCTTCAATCATGCTACGCAGCATGTCGCCGCTTGATCCTGAGTCCAAGACTGAGCACCGTTATGGGGCGGCGCCCTGCTACAGTAGGTCAAACCGTTGACCCAACCATGCGAGTCACGACTCATTTTCGCCGCGCCTTGGTCAAATCTCCGCACACCCATCACGCTCCGCTCCTGCGACAAAAACTACTGGGGCTTGTCTGAAGGTGGATTCGGGATGCCCGATGTGGGCATCTACGTGCTCCGCAGTGCTCCGCATCGATGATCAACTCGCCTTTTGACATCGAATGTGGAGAGTCTGGGGTCTTTATACATCCTGGACGCCTGTGCGCTGCGGAGCGGTATGGACGCCAGGGTCGGGTCTCGAAGCCGGGCCTGAAGTCTATATATACCAACTGCCCGTCCACCTCGTCGATCCCATAACACCGCACATCTCATCTCAATCACTTCCATATCTTTGTCTCTTCTACCTCTACTACGACATGGGCAACAAAGACGCAGGCGCAAGAGCTGCTGTCGGCGACGATCTGGCCGCTGTCCTCCCGGCAGGCCCCTGGCACAAGAAAGCTCATCTTATCAAGCTTAACTTTGTCGTCGGGTGTCTGGTGCTTTTCTGTATGTGAATGAGACCATTGTGCCATAGTCCAGTCATCTAACACGACTGCAGCTTCCGCCAACGGATACGATGGTTCATTGATGAACGGTCTCCAAGCACTGAACCAGTGGAACGACTACTTCGACCGGCCTGCCGGGGCCTTCCTCGGTTTCATCAATGCCATCTACTGGATCGGTGCCGGCTGCATGTACCCAATCGCTGCGGTAATTTCCAACCGCTGGGGCCGTAAGATGCCTATCTGGATCGGTTATCTTTTCCTCATTCTCGGCGCTGGGCTTCAGACTGGTGCCAACAACGAGGCAGCATTCGCCGTTGCTCGTTTCTTTGTCGGTAATGCCTCGGCATGCTTTTCAACTTCGATTCCTCTTCTTATCAACGAGATCGCCTACCCGTCTCATCGTGGCATCTGTGGAGCTCTGTACAATTGTGGATGGGTGAGTACATCTTCTCTGTGGCCTAGACATTTGACTAAATCCCTTCCAGTATGTCGGCGGGCTCATCGCTGCTTTTCTTACCTACGGCACCCGCAACATGGAAAACTCGTGGTCGTGGAGAATTCCCTCGCTGCTCCAGATCCTGGTTCCCTTCCTCGCGCTTCCTGGTCTACTCATGGCCCCTCAAAGCCCAAGATGGCTCGTTTCCATGGATCGTACCGAGGAGGCACATCAAGTCCTGGCAAAGTGGCACGGCGGCGGCGACCAAGACTCGCAGCTTGTCAACTACGAGATGATCGAGATCACCACAGCCATCCAGCAAGAGAAGAATGCAACCTCCAGTGCAAGCTATATCGAGATGTTCAAAACCCCTGGTAATCGCCACCGTCTTTTCATCTCCGTCACCCTCGGTATATTCGGACAATGGGTAAGTGAACCTGCTCGAAGACGCGTTGTCACTCTCATACTTACGTTGCGCTCAGGTTGGCAACGGAGTCGTCTCATACTATCTCGCTCTTGTCCTTGAGACTGTCGGCATCACCAGCGTCACAGACGTGACCCTCATCTCGGGCTTCCTCCAGCTTTGGAATCTGATCTGGTGTGTCGCCGCTGCCTTCTCGGTCGACAGACTGGGTCGTAGACCTCTCTTCCTCGCTTCGGCCGTCATAATGGGTGTCTCATACATCTTGGTCACTGGTCTATCTGGCTCTTTCGCATCCACTCACACCCCTGCCGTCGGCATCGCTGTCATTCCATTCTTGTTCATCTTTTTCGCTGGTTACGACATTGCGCTTACCCCTCTGCTTATCTCATACCCCTGTGAGATCTGGCCATACCGCCTTCGCTCTCGTGGCTTGACAGTGACCAACGTGAGCACGGTCCTAGCTATCTGCTTCAATACTTTCGTCAACCCTATTGCCCTCGAGAGCATCGCCTGGAAGTACTATATCGTATTCGTGGTCGTTCTGATCGTCTATGGCGTCACAGTATTCTTCGCCTATCCAGAAACGAAAGGACATTCGCTTGAACAGATGGCTGTGGTGTTTGACGGCGATGCAGCTGAGGTGCCGTTCCCAGCTGAGACGGCGGAGAGGTCTGCCAGTATGGTATCGAGGGGAGATGAGAAGGAGGGTACCGTGAGAGTCGAGAAAGTATAGGAGCACATATATCGGAGGACTACAGTGGATAGAATTGCCTTTTGACAACAAAGAATCACAAATGTTATAGTCGTCATAGTACACTCAGATGAGTCAAAGACGGATTACAATCTTGCCAACCCTTGCGTTCAAGCGAGGTGACCAGTCTGTTTGATCGACCCCGCATCGCAACCCCGCAACCACGGACAACGACACACCGTTTGTGCACACGCACGATCGCGGCCGCCTTGGACGCCCTCTGACAACCGCAACAGACATTGGCACCGCATCGAGTCTGTAGACTCTACGATCGTTCTGAGTAAATTCCCATCAGACATAAGGAAGAGCAGGAAAGCCGCAATCCAGAGGGTTGACAACAGAGGAAAAGACAAGCAGCACTACTTGACTGGGCACATGACTACCACCGACAAACAACCAAGTCCACTGCCTCGTCAGGAATACCATTGCCCAGCGCGACCGATGTTATAAACATACGATTTGCGAGTCTGTGCCTTATTGAATCGACAATCGTGTGTGTGCATCCTCACGATGTACGTATCGGTAGGACGACCTATAAGCAAAGCGATAATCATCCAGTACATAGCCACCATAAATGTACAATGACTGACTGACTCAAGGTACGTGGTGTATGCGCGAGACACGCCAAAAAGACTTGGTCAAAGCTTAACGGCCCGCCCGCCGCCTTGGCTGGGATATATAGCGGGCCCCCAAGGACCACAGTCTGCGTTACGGATCATCACTGTTTCCTCAACATGCAAGAATCTCAGTCTTCCACCGAATTATTCTACCAGCGGATCGGGCGTTCACCATCTCCGTGGATGCAAACACAAGGATTGCATGGAACAAGTCAATCGGATAACCAGGCGCGACAAAACATCGTTGACTTCGACATCAAGCTAGACTGTTCAGGATGTCGCTCGCTTGTTGCAATCGAGATTGAGAGCGGGAACGATGGGTGGCGTGCTATCGAGGTCTCAGACTTTGCAGAGTCAGAAACAATAGATTCGAGAAAAACTGAGCAGTTGTAAAAGCGACTCCTCGAGAAATTCCCCATGAATGATATGCAATGGTGAGTTTTGGCGACTCTTCCGCTGATACTCCACGTCACCTGGATACTCGACTAAGTGGTGAAGTATCGAGCTCATGCATACCGTTAGCGATGAGGATCGAGCCCTTGTGTCCCCGAGCGTATACGAGTGCTCGTGCAGCAGGTTGCTTATGGAGGCCGTACAAGTGTCACTTTCCACGATTTAACTTGTCGCACTGACCGATACGTTGGGCGTTATGGAGATGTGGGCGAGACCTGTCCACGACGATTGATGATTAGAGTGATGTGGAAGTTCAATTGGCCGTCGTTGCTGTTGGGCGGCAATCCTTTTTAACGTTCAAAAAAGAGGCTCAGTTGATCAGATGGCAAAAGCAATGGACCCTCCGGCTGCAACACGCGATGATCGATCAGAAGTGTGGGTGGATATCTCGCGAGGATGCTGTGCCCCCAGGGGTACCATTCATAAGGGCATTACACGGGAATGACCTGATATCTGATCACCACTCTCAAGATGTTGCTGGGGGTCGATCGGGAAGCTTCAGATTCACTAAAAGAGGTTCTGACGACTGATTGAATGAGGAATGTAATCAGTACTGGTAATTGAACAAGCAGATTCATCAAACTTGATGACCTAAGCTCTGGCAACGATAATAAAGTCTGTCTTCCGAGCGATACTACCGATGAGAACAACTACCGGATCGGAGAGTATATGTAAGACGAGCTGCCTTCGTGTTAGGACGTCACGGGATAGAGGCATCACACGTTCTGGGTGCCACCATGCAGTTGTAGGGCAGACAAGTGGCCGATCCTTCAGCGCGTTGTTTGTTCGCCGCAAACCCCGCACCGCAATCCTGCAACCTCAACCGACGGCACCACTTCTTCACTCTGAACATCAGCCGCAGAACTTGCAAAATTGCGCGTACACTTGTCGAATATCATCTGGGCCCTATAGCCGCCACAGTATCATAAGATGGAGAAAAAGACGTGGAAAATGCTGGGTAAACGCTCCACAATCTACAGTCACTTATCTACCCGAACGTAAAACTTACCACAGACCACAGAAAACAATCCTGAAGTGATGAATGCGCTGGCCGCAAAACTTGGCTTATCAAACTCCCTCACGTTCTACGACGTCTACTCGCTGGACTCACAAGTCGAGCTCAACCACATTCCCCGTCCGGCTCTTGCACTGCTCGTCATCATCCCTCTCACCCCATCCTGGGCCGCAAATCGTCGCGCCGAAGATGCAGACAAAGGACCTTACACAATGTACGGCGAGAATGAGCCCGTCATCTGGTTCAAACAGACCATCGGCAACGCGTGCGGCTCCATCGGTCTATTGCACAGTGTCATCAATGGCCCAGCTGTCGACTTCATCACTCCCGACTCCACTTTATCCAAGATTCGCCAAGCTGCTATCCCCTTGTCCATGGCTGAGCGTGCTGAGATGCTATACAACCATCTGGCTTTCGAAAATGCTCACAAGTCTGTAGAGGAGGATGGGGATAGCTACACTGATGCAGAGGTCAAGCGCCAGGGAGGACATTTTGTGGCTTTTGTCAAGAGCGGAGGAAAGCTTTGGGAGCTGGAGGGAGATAGGAAGGGTCCCCTAGACAGGGGAAGCTTGAATGATGATGAGGATGTTTTGAGTCCGAGGGCGTTGGAGATGGGGATGAAGAGGATTGTTGACATGAGTAATAGTGATGGAGGAGCAATCATGTTTAGCTGCATCGCTTTGGCTCGCAAGGTTGAATCAGATACTGCGCGTGTGCAGACAGACTAGAAGTATGACATGGAGTGTTGAGACTGCGAGAACCACGAGATATATCAAGACAGCGAATGAGAAAGCTGGACTATATCATAGCCCAAGATACAAGGTGAGCGACAAGCGGTTATGTCGAGCTTCTGGTTGCAGGTAATTCAGCATGTTTCCGTTGGAATACAGACTTTTAGTCCTCATATGTGTGCTGAAGTTCTTCGCATTTGAGGCTGCATGTCTTTGGTTCGCCCACGTGAGCGCTGTAAACAGAAAAGCGGTTGCAATTCGAGGTGGACAATGAGCTTAAAGCCAGCCACAGCTGGATCTAAGGTATTCTTTAGCGAGGCTTGTCGACTTTAAGGTTTTCGCCCGGAAGTCTTGTTTCCTATTGGATGAACCAGTTCGCAATAATTATAACGAGAAAGCATAAGTTCGGAAACCGGAATCTAGACATTCCGGAGACAGGGCCCCGCACATTTTGGATCATGTAAACACCAATGACCGCTTTGGAGATCCGCCTCACACGGATATCCAATCTCAGGAACCAAACAAAGGTCCACATCTAGATGGTGACGGTCATGAAAACGCACAGATTCGCAATCAACTACCTTATACCATATGGAGTAAGACGTTTGCGAGATTGACATTAAAGCTTTCCTCTATTGAATTCCTTCGCAGCTCATTTTGTGTGGATTAGGGTCGTAAATATCCCGCAACCTCGGGAACAGACGGCGCAGTCCATCAGACAATTCTTGCAGATATTCCGGTCAAACGCATCGCTGTCAAGACCCTCTGCCTCAGTTGGATGACCTTGACTTGTTCTCCAGCGGCGCTCTGAAACATATCTACTGTCTCGAGCAAGATCCTGTTGGAAGTTGAAGCTAGGTCTAATCGTTCCAGCATTTCTTGATGCCGGCACGTTCGATCGTGGGATGCGGCGTTTTGTGGTCCGGCAACACCTTTGACCAAATAGAGCCTAGTCTAGCCAAGAGCATGAATCTTCAGATCAACATGTCCGTCTCCAGGCGAGCGTTGTAAGCACGAAATTTGTGCTCCTTGTCCTTGTCGAGCTGTCTTGTCTTCCACTGTATGGTCTGTATACCCAGTATGACTTGCGATATATGACAACAGATATGATCAGTCTTCCGACATCCTCACCTTGAGCAATGCGATCGACTGCATGGTATCGACGCACCTTGAACAAACCAGACAGCTAGCGACAGTCGCTGCAGTATTGTGCTTGCTGTGCCTCCTGTATCGTCTGCTGGTTCGAACCAATGCCACCCCTGTGGCGTCGAGCAAGCTTTACAAGCCTTAGCCAAACGATATGCTAGCGTATCTCGGAAGAGCTGAAGGAAGGAAGACGAACTTCTCGATGTTCAGCTTTCAGCTTGTGTGGATCAATTGAGCTCAACAATCTTTGCTCTCTTAATTGCGTGGCCTGCTGGATTATAAATGCTTACAGCCGCGCGACCAGAGCTGCTTGACTCTCATCATCTTCGATACTAGATTCCACGATGCGTTGGACTTTGATCTTCTCCCTGGCTATGGCTGCGACTGCTCATCCAGCACTACGCGCCCGTGATCCTTCACCCCGGTGCCGCGACATGACCAACGCGGATCTCGCACAGCTCAGCCTCGACGAGAAGAAGCTGATTCTCGAATACTTCAACAGTATGCTGAAAGGACAAACAGTCTGTAGCCGTGGTGCACAGGACTTTAGCAATCCTTGGGGCTGTAATATTCAGCAGACTATCAATGGCGGATTCTTTGGAGGGGTACGTAGACCTGCCAAACGCAACGCTATATACATTCTGACCAAGTCTCCTCACAGTTGGATGACAATGGCAATCCCTCGGGCAGTGCTGCTTCTGCGACAGGCAACGCACTCAACTGGAACCCCGATGATGTCAACGCAATCCTACATGTACCGACGATCAACCAACAGTCGCAATATGGTCTCCAACCGCCACAGTTGTGCCTGGGCGATGCTCCCACGGCAAATATCCAGACAGACTCGAGTGCATGTACCTATAGCAATGCTGTCACCGAAGGCGTGGTTCATGACTCTGGCACATCTATCCAGCTCGGAATCACAACTGAGACTAGCGTGAGTCATAGCTACTCAACAGAGTCTGATCTCTCCATCACCGCTGGTCTGAGCTTCACAGAGACAGTGGGAGTGGAGGGTGTCGACTCGAGTTCCGTCACGGCCTCGCTCAGTGTCACCGTCGGGTATTCAGTGTCTCAGGGAACAGTCACCGACAACGGCCAGTCCGTCGTGCAGACCATTACCTTGAATCCTCAGAGGAACCGTGTGTGTTCTGTCCTCGTTTCTCAGCAGACTTGTCCCGGCTCAGGGACCCTGATAACTCCGGGTGTGTGCATGATTGTGTGCTGAACATGACAAACTAGGCTAATCTGCAAACAGTCATTTTCTCCAAGTCGTCCAGTTATGGCTACATGACCGTCAACAACCTCATTGTCGAGTTTCCAAAGAACAGACCTGATTACGCCACCTACAATGGTCAAAACGAATACTGGGTCGGTGATCTGGGCTCAATTCTCTACCCAGGTTCAACGAGCGATCAATCTCTTACAACTACAATCGATACGGCACTGATCACTACTGGTCACTACTCTGAACAATGCTTGTGTCCTGATAATTCTACACCTATCCCGCAACCTGACGGAAGTACCTATTGCAGTGGAGATACAAGCCAAGCCACTTCTTCGACCACTTCCTCGACCGCTTCTTCGACCACTTCCTCGACCACTCCTTCATCTTCGTCGAAGCCGGTCATCTCTACGACATCCACGACCACTTCTTCGACCACTTCCTCGACCACTTCCTCGACCACTTCCTCGACTACTTCCTCAACCACTTCCTCGTCTTCGTCGAAGCCGGTCATCTCTACGACATCCACGACATCGAACAAACCAAACAAAGTCTCTTCTTCGACATCCCTCAGTAGTACTGCCACACCTTCCGCGACCTCTCTATGCAAATCCACGAGCTCTTCGACTTATAATGGCTTCAAACTTCTCTGTGGGTTCGATCTACCTGGAAACGACTTCAAGTCAGTCCACGGTAGCGATCTTGCTCAATGTATCGATACTTGCGTCTCAACGAATGGGTGTGTGGCTGTTTCATATGTGTCCGGCTCATGCTACATGAAGAACGGTGTCTCGGTGGCCAGTCCTGCTTCATCTGTGCAAGCCGCCTATCTTGACATATGCAGCGGTAGCAACAAAGACACCACCACCATTGCCACTTTTGGTAAATACCAGGTCGAGTGCGGTCATGATGTCGCCGGACACGATATGGGTTCCAAATCTGGCTCAAGCTTTGCACAGTGCCTTGGTATCTGCAGTGCGACCCCAGGCTGCAAGGCTGTATCATACGTTCCTGGAACTTGCTATCTTAAGAGTGGCCTAGGCAATCTCAATCCGAACAATGGCGTTCAAGCGGGCTGGCTAAGTGACGCTGGTTCTTCCAGCTCCTCTGCTCCAACTTGCGCGAATGGTGCTAGTGACGGCACAATCTTCACGGTTCCTGGCGGAGGAAAGTACACAATCCATTGTGGTATCGACTATGTAGGCGGTGATCTCTCAACGTCTACGCAACCGACATTCTCTGCCTGCATCCAGGCTTGCGATAGGACAGCTGGTTGTATCGATGTAACGTACTCGGGGACGACATGTCAATTGAAGAACAGATTGGCAGGCATCAAAGCAAATGGTGCTGCCTGGACCGCAACGAAACAAGGAACGTGTTACAGCAACTGAGGTTCCATGCTTATGACAGAAGCACTTAGCTCTCTCGTATAGATTGGTGATACAGGATACCAATAGTTTCACTTTCGGGCGTGTTCTACGATGAAATAGCTGCGGATGCTTGGAGCTGGCATGGAAGCACACACATCGTAGTGTGAAATTATAGTCGTTAGGATAATTACAGTGGAAGAAAGGAAGCGAAAAGGATTATCGATGTATTCAGAAAAGGCAGGGTCCTAAAGAGTGGTGGCGATAAGAGTTCGGCCCAAAGTTGCAACGTGTAGAGCCAGTCTCTTAAAGCTAAATTTAAAGAAACCTCTTCGGGTCTGCTACCACCAATCATGTTTATAACAACTTGGCCATTAAGAATGCTAGCCTCCAGCTTAAAGTCAGTAAAGGCTTCCTTAAATGAACTAGCTTGGATTACTTCTATGACGTCTCTCTTAGGCCTTATAATCTCTAAAGTCTTATCTTGAAGGTTAACATCGTTTGTTTAGGCATGGCGGGGAAGCGATCTTATAGAGGTAGATCGACTCTGGCATTCTTTTCATGGACGACATTGTCATGATCAAAGAGGACTATCCCCAGGCTGCCGCTCTTCCGACTACAAACCCTACTTCAACAACTGCCTGCGCATCTGCAAGCATCACACCTGGGCCCACCGTCACTTGTGGTGGTAGCAACTGAGACGACAGTGATAGCACAAGCGGCGGTGGAAGCAGCAGCGGAAGTTCATGCCCGAAGTGCATGATCCCTCAATCTTTGCAAAACGACGTCTTCAACCTTGGCAATCAGATCACAGGACTTCAATACATCATCCAGGGCGAGCTGAACAACATTCAATCGCAGATAATCGACTACCAGCGGCAGGTCAGTGACGCGGAGGCAAACCCGTCTCTGCGTAACATCAATCTTGTGGTAGTCCAGTCTGCGCCCTCTAGATTGCAAAGTGAACAGACTGTGATGAGTCTCCTGCAATCCACTTATCAGCGGACCTTTGCGGCGTTCCAGAATGTTCAGAGCGATAGAGTGTCTGTTCTGCCTGGCATGAACAAGTATAGTCGCGGTGGTCTCCGATGAGCTCTGCAGAGTCGCATAGCTGTCGATATATTTTTTCTTGTCATGCATTGAGATTAGAGGCCAGGCCGAATACATTTACATGGCTGCAATGGGAAAATAGGCACTTCATTTATGTTTCCACTACAAGACATGCGACACGCGATACATGTAACACTTCATAATATATTCCTCCGTATTTTGGCTGTCAACTGTGGTATATGAATCCCGCCAACCATCCGTTCTCGTCTAAGTCGCTACAGAAAAGCTGGCAGAACACTCCATCGCAAACCCAAAACATCGCGCATACCACCCCTGTGCCCATAAGCTCAATTCAATGCAATGCGGAGCTCCACGCAGCAGACTTCCTTCGACACGCACACTGTTCCTGAACGCGCCTACACAACGTGCGATCTCTTTCTCGTCTGCTTCGAAGAACGGATCTTCTTCGACCAATGCAAACATGACTGGTGCTTTTACAAGTGGTGCCCATTGCTCTCTCCACACAGGCAACCATTCTGTTGCGAAACCAATAATTTCGGCGATGGGACAGGCTGCGTTCAAGCGTTCGGTTTGGGCCAGAACTTCCGGCGCGCAGGTGCCTGGCTTGAACATCAAGGCATCTTTGAGTTGTACTGGACACAAAGCATGTTCGTCATCTACCATGGGATAGGATGGAGTATTGCCCTGCGTAGCTTTTGTCTGGACGTCGCCCATGCCGCTTGCAATAAGACCTCCGAGAGGATAAGCAGGATCACCATCTTGTGCATGCATCGCAGCCACCGCAACGCCAACCATGACTCCCAGACTGTGGGACAGAAGCACGATGCAGTTGCAGCCATTCGATGCACCGAATGTGTTCCAGAGGCGAGGGAGAATGGAATGATGCATGAGCTTGGCACTCTCTTGAGTGAAGTCGGAGCCATCTGGTATAGGCAGAACGCAACTTGTGCCACCGTAGGAAGGACGATCGATAGTGATGAATGGAACTCCAAGGGCTTCGCTTGCTAAAGACGCAGAATATTTTGGCGCGGCATCGAAGTACTGGTGATCGTAGCATCCGCCATGTAGGCCTATGATCAAGGGCCGGTGTCGAATTGGGGATGACGAAGCAGGTGGGATTGAGTGAGCACCTGTTACGGCGCCATTCTCGAGGGGCAGTCGAAAGGGCTCCATGGTGGACGACTGAACAAAATGGACCGAAAACCATTGGGCAGTGCTGTTATATATATTGCCGGAAGCACATTTTTTATGTTGGATATGATACAGCGGTGATTGAATGGCGATTGACCGGCGTTTCAGGGCAACGGCAATGAGTGAACCTACTAGTACGTTATCTCCGATCTCATATAGAGCATCGTCAATAGCAAAGAATTCTCGGTCACTCATTCGTCATTGTGTTGACAGACTTGCGGTGATAACACGCGAAAGCCTGGAAACTCCGGTGTCAAAATCCGACGTCCGAGCATAAACTCCGTGTTGGCAGACATTTCGATGTTCACTTGCACCTCCTTGCTGACTCTTTCCAGCCCTTGTTGACCCACTAACAGCGCCAGATGTAGCAGAGTCATGTCTTCGTGGCTTCGACCTGATCCCAGCAGATCCAGTAGTATCGCATATGTCCATCAATTCGTTTGGACCGAAGCTTGTAGTGATGCCGGTGAACATTGTATGTATATACATACAGATATGGTCCTGCCCACCAGCTGTTTCCATGATCTTCCTATGTTCTTATTTGTGTATCTTGCAATACCCAAGACACTAGCACTGAGGTTCAAGATGAACGCTACCGAGCTGCGACAAACTCTTCTTCCAAGAATCAGAGACGACCACATCTTTATCGAAGCTGAAGTAGTCGCCCACAACCTGACTGATCGGAAGCACATGTAGACGTTAGCACTGGGACCGAATTTCGGCTACGACTACGTCTAAGACATTCCATGCAAACGTCTTCTGCTGTTTGCTTGATGTGGACGGCGTTCCTCTCATTTCCTTACCACTACCGGTGCTATAAACTTCTATAAGCAGTTTAGATACGTATAATCCAGGGGATAAACACTACCCGTCACGATACGTTGCATACATCATCTAGTAGTACTATCATTAGTGTTTCCATATTATCTAGCATACGTCATGGGAGATATCTCAAGACAGAATCTCGCGCCGCTCTTAAGAAAGTTCATTAGAGGTCTAAGACTTTGCCTATCACTATATTGGACGGCTTTTAAAGTCCTTAGACTTGGAACCCTTACTAGACTAACGTTAATAACTACTTAGTCATTAACACTAATATTTACTTCTTTATGAGTAGATCTTATCTCTATAATGCTACTTATAGAGCCACCAAACTCGCGACCGGTCGGCAGCTTGGGCATGTCATTGATAATGAACAGTGCCTATAGAACCAGAGTTCCAGAATGGAGGACGACCAGGGTGACGACCAGAAAGCTCTCCCTCACTGACCTCGTCAGACGGAAAAATCGTGGAGCCTGACGTTCAACGTCGGACGCTTCCACATCATTGGCCTCTCGCTCTACTACTTTGAGAAGAGGCTGCGATGACTCTTCTTGAGACAACTCAACATTGTTAGACAGATGGATGGTACAGGCTGCATGAGACGTACAATGGTCATGACGCAAGAATTGAGCAAGTCGCTTCGCCTGGTCAAGGCTCACACTTATGTGCAGAGAACAAATGTGGGAGAGACGTATCTGAGCAGGGAGATTTTGAATGGTCCCATTAAAAGCCTCGCAGTGATATTACATGAAGCTCGCAAGTGGCCTTCGTTGTGGGATCTCATTATCTAGAAGATCAGGCCTACATTGGGTCATCTGCCTGCTTGAGGCATTACATAATTTACAGTTCGGAGCCCGTCCCTCTTGCAGACTTCCCGCGATTAGCGATAGAGCTTGTTTCGACCCCGTTTCATTATAGAAGTCTGGAACCCGCTGGCGCTGACGATCTTGGCGGCCATAACAAGCTCCAAGGGATCTTTAGCGTCCTGTGCCGATACGGCCGAGCGTTATCTGAAAACTCTCAAAGTCGCGAATACGAGTAGGATGCAATAATGAAGACGATGATCCTTCGCGACATTGAGCTTACGCAATTCCAGGGTTCTTATCTGCGCTCGTCTTACTCGAGTAGGGAGTCTATGCCAACCTGTTTGTGACAAACGTCCCTAGAATGCCGCGCGCTCATAGGCCTCGGCTATGACGAAAGGTGATAGGTACGCAAGACGTTATCCCGAGCACCTATCTAAACTCGTGTGCGCTATAGCCTGATTCCGAGCTTATGCGCTTTTGCATGACTTCTCACTCATACTCAAACCCCAGTACTTGCACAGCATCTGCATGTCAATAATCCTCTGACAGCCCAACCCTTCCGAGGCCAACATACCGTCGACATCTTGTATCCAAGCAAAATGCCTGTTCGTTCTACCTCTATCGCCATTTCCCGGAGTGTCAGCTGTTCGGATCCTTCTTTCGGCCCTACAAGCTGCGCCAGATCTTTTGACTTCACGCTCGCATTTGAACAGAGCATCTTGTCGATTCTTCCGTCATGTCTTATATTGCTAGCAGTCTTGCCCAGGATCTATCAATTGTTCCAACATCAGTCGAAGGCAGAGAGGCAGACAAGACTGGCTCTAAAACTTGTATGTCATAGGATCTACATTCTCACAAAGGTCTTGTCATTCAGATATTGATTCAGCGCAGTCGCTGGCCGCGGTAAACATTGTCTTGCAGCTTGGGCTTTTGGTGTCTTGGTGCAAAACGTCCAAAATTCGAATTCTGACTGCCGTGCCATCCTCCGTACTCGGACTGGTCGACTCCGTCATGATGTTGTGTCTCTCGGGCTTGGAAGACATGAAGTCCACAAGGCCGTCGTCGCTGATTAATGTGTACCTCTTCTTGTCCGTACTATTTGATGCTGCGCAGGCTCGAACTCTGTTCCTCATCAGACAGAAAGAGATCGCCGTTATCTTAACACTCAGTATTTGCACCAGGATAGTCCTACTGTTTCTGGAAGGAAAATCGAAAACGTCGTATCTCAAGCCGCCTTTTAAGCAATATCCTCCGGAGGCGCGAAGCGGCATTTGGAATTTAAGCTTTGTCTGGTGGCTTAATCAGTTGTTGCTAACAGGCTTCCAGAAGCTCATCACAACGAATGACTTGTTCGGGACTGAGCCATCACTGAAATCAAGTTGTGTCGGCCAGCGCCTCAAAGTCGTCTGGGAGAAGTGCGTCGAGGCCACAGATCATCAAGATACTCGGTTTTTGCTACCTAGAGCTGTCTTTGCTATGCTTCAATGGCATCTTGTTGTTGCGGCAATTCCTCGTTTATGCCTGGTCGGTTTCACTTCCGCCCAGCCTTTTCTGATCTCAACGGTTCTCAAATATGTCGATCAGCCTGTCTCCCAGAGCACCAGTGCCTATGCATATGGCTTGATTGGAGCCACGTTTCTAATTTATATGGGCATTGCGGTGAGTTTTGCGGCCCTCATCGCTGTCACCTCTGCTGATCATGATCATAGATCTCTTCAGTGCTATCCAGACAATGTTTCGACCGGATCGTCATGCGCTTTCGTGGTGCGATGATAAGTCTGATATACAGTCAGACACTCGAGCTGCCACAGACCCCTCTATCGGAGGGCGCTGCTTTGACACTGATCAGTACTGGTATGCTGGAATTACTCACGATATATGCAGCATTAAAGGCTGACGCTCCTTAATGCTAGACTTGGACAACATCATTGAGTTCCTCGAGAATATCTGTAGTCTCTGGGCTTTCGTACTTGAAATCTCGATCGGAATTTGGCTTCTTGAGCGGATACTTGGGGTAGCCTGTATTGTGCCGGTCATAGTAGTACTTGGTAAGTCATCATCCATACGAAACAGCAAGTCACCTCGACTAACACGATTTCGTAGCTTGTGCTGCAGGACAGACCTTGGTCGCAAGAACTATCGGTCAAAATCAGCAGAACTGGAATTCGGCCATTCAATCTCGCGTGAAGAACACAGCTCATATACTTGGGTCGCTAAAGTCAATCAAGCTTTCGGGTTTCGCAGATGCCGTCAGCACAGATTTACAAGCACAACGTGTTGAAGAACTACAGATCTCCCGTCCCTTCTTCAAGGGTATCTTGTGGTTGAACCTCCTCAGTAGGCACCCCTCCGAATTGTAGTTCTGTGATCTTACATGTCCAGCTTCATTACCCGCGATCTGGTCGCCCTTCGTCACATTCCTCTCGTATGCAGTCCATGCTATGATTCAGGGCAGAGACTCAGTCGATGTCGTCAAAGTCTTCACCTCACTTAGTGTGATTAACATCATGACTGCCTCGGCTGGAAAGCTACTTACTCTCTTGCCTCAGATCGCGGCTGCTTTGGGTTGCTTCCAGAGGATTCAGCGGTATCTGTTGTCGGAGAGGTTCGTGGATCGTCAAATCCTGCAGACTGAGAAATCCTCGTCTACACAAGGTGGTTCTGAAACGACGCGCCTTGAATTGGAACTTGAACTACGAGCAATACCGAAGAATTATCCTACCCCAACGATCAACTTTGACATGATCACTCTCGCGCCGACGGTTGCATCGCTCACAACGAAAGCTGAGATCAGAGCGTCCTTCAGAACCCCAGCTGGCTGTATGGTGGCACTCGTCGGGCCAACTGGATCGGGAAAGACGACGTTATTGAAAGCAATATTAGGAGAGATCCCCTGCCGATCCGGCAACCTCTCTGTTGGGACGAGAAGCATAGCGTACTGCGCCCAGGACCCATTCATACTTAATGGCTCGGTGGAGAGTAAGGTCTGTGGTCTTTCAACTATGGAGTTCAGTGCGACCTGGTATCAAAAAGTCCTCGAGGCATGCAATCTGGATCAAGATATTCGAGCTTGGGAGGACCGAGATATGACTATTGTTGGAAGTAAAGGAGTGAGCCTCTCTGGAGGACAGAAGCAGCGACTAGTAAGTGCATGATTTGTATATACATACATACGCTGGGGTGCTGACAATAGACCTGCAAGGCCCTAGCCCGAGCGGTCTATTCTCAAAGGTCACTGGTTCTGCTCGATGATAGTTTGAGCGCTCTGGATAACCACACCAGAAGTACTGTAATCTCCCGGCTGTTCTCAAGAACCGGTATCTTCAGAAAGTTGGGCTTTACTGTTGTCCTGACAGCACACTCCGGTAAGCTTGAGATTCGCCACCTGGCGATTGAAACACTGACCATCGATTCTCGTACAGTGCACGATGTGAAGTTCGCAGATCAGATCGTGATCTTGAAATCTGAAGGTGATACGACCGTACATAACTCTTACGAACATGCGCTCGCCAATGAGACATTCTCGTACGATGCCAAAGACATAAGAGAAGCGGATGACGAGCAGCAATCTGACCTAAGTACATTTGGCCGCGTGGAGCCTGAACCTGAACCAGAACCATCCAAGCAAGAAGTCGTCGACACCAAGCTCCAGGATTCGATCAGGAGGACCGGGGACGCTCAGCTGTACACCTTCTATTTCCAGACCATAGGCTTGCCACTACTCGGCGTTTTCCTAAGTGCAACTACCTTATCAATCTTTACGGAGAACTTCTCGCAGGTCTGGCTCAATTGGTGGGCTGCGGCCAATGGCAAACAAATGCCAAAGTATCTTCCCGTCTATGCCGGGCTCTTATTAACGGCCACAGTATCGGCACCTATTTGCTTATATATCATGTTCCTCAGGATCATGCCAAAGTCTGCAGCAGAGCTACACTGGAAACTCCTACGGACAGTCTTCGATGCTCCACTGGCTTTCTTGACCGCCGTTGATAGCGGTGTCACACTCAACAGATTCAGTCAAGACATGAGTCTCGTAGATCTGGCTCTTCCCATCGCTTTATCGACGTTTGTGATGACCTGCTTCGCGTGTGTCGCAAAGATCTGTCTGATCGCTACAGGATCATCGTATATGGCAATCAGCATCCCTTTCACGTTGTGCACCGTCGCGATAATCCAACACATCTATCTCAAGACAACTCGACAACTGCGTCATCTGGATTTGGAAAACAAAAGTCCGCTCTTCTCCCATCTGACGGAGGCAGTGGAAGGGCTCGCCACTATTCGGGCATTCGGGTGGCAATCTGAAGCAATAACCAAGAACGATGAACACCTCGACTACTCGCAGAGACCTTACTACATGCTTTTTTGTGTACAGCGGTGGCTTGGCCTAGTTTTAGACCTCATAGTCGCGGCATTGGCGGTCTTGGTCGTGACACTAGCGGTGAAGCTACGAAGCGATACTCGGACAGGACTGCTCGGTGTAGCACTGAACAATGTCCTCAGCTTTAATCAGGCACTCTCAGCGATGGTCACAGCATGGACAAGTCTTGAGACTTCTCTAGGGGCAATCGCGCGCGTCAAGTCGTTCGCAAGCACTACGCCGTCGGAAAATTCGCCAGACTGTCATCTGGCCCCACCAAGCAGTTGGCCTAGTCAGGGCGTGATTCAAATTCAGAACATCTCCGTCAGATACAAGGAACGAGGTTTTGCACTCAAGGATGTCAACCTGGCGTTCAATCATGGCGAGAAGATAGGCATTTGTGGACGTAGTGGAAGGTCTGTGCTTCGTCGAGCCCTCCCAGATGGCTGTCTTCCAAGTTCACAATACTGACACCACAATAGCGGGAAAAGCTCACTTATCAGCGCGATGCTTCGAGCAGTGCCTCCTGCCACAGGCACTATCCTTATCGACGGCATTGACATCAGCACACTCGATGGTGATATCCTGCGTCACAAACTGATCACTGTGCCACAAGACTCGTTTACCCTTCCTGGGACTGTCCGCTATAATGTCGATCCTGTCAATGAGTCTTCGGATGCGGCAATCAAAGCAGCATGTGAGAAAGTTGGTATCTGGACGGCCTTGCAAGAGCGCGGAGGTCTAGACGCAATCTTGCTCGACCACCCGCTTTCACAGGGCGAACAGCAACTATTCTGCCTGGCAAGAGGATTACTCAGGAAGAGTCCAGTACTCATATTAGATGAGGCTACGAGCAGTGTGGACAGCAAGATCAATCTTCAAATCCAAAATGTCATCGAGGAGCAATTTGCGGATTGTACTGTCATCACTGTTGCACATCGGGTAGGTCTTGCAATTTGACTGCAACGCGAATGGCACTAACTCTTTGCGGTAGCTCAAAACTATCTTATCATCTGACAGAATTGTTCTGCTTCAGAGGGGTCGAGTGCTCGAATTCGACACACCCAGAAACCTTTTGGCAAGCGACAGCATGTTCCGTCGTCTATATCGATCAGCGCCTACCACTTGAATGAAACTCACTGATAAGATCGAGATTCACCAGGATCTCCATCACCAAGTTTGGTCTCCCCCGCCATCCAAGGAATCAAGGTATATACTACATGACAGCAGTTCTGCCACATCACACGACACCATTTTGTCATTCTCTACACAAGACGGATCGGTTTCAGTCTCGTCACAGCAGAATGACTGACACCGATTTTTGACCAGGCACAATCCTGCTTGAACAACTATAGTTATATTAGCCTAGTGTTTACTTTCACGTGCTTCAGTTACTACTAGTGAGTATAGCTTTTTTTACAGAAAACATAATTAATCATAAGGTTAGACTTATAAAGAGATGAACACGGGTATAGACTATAGTGCGAGAACAAGGTTAGACCTGAAAGTGTAGTAAGTGTAACACCCAGGTACATGCGATATTACTTATTTACTAGCCATGTACATATACTGTCACTAGGCCTCAAACTGGCTCGGCGTTCCCCAATGCTCATTGAATAACGTCGAGATTGTCTCTCGCAGCTCCCTAAGCTCTGTCTCATTGTCGGTAGTCACATCGTCGTTAAGACAAAGCTGACCAGCCTGTTTCTCCGGGTCGCCCAGGCGGTCGATCAAGCGTACTCGTACTTGTTCAGCGTCAGTGACCATCGTGAACAGCGCGTCTGGCTCCACCACGACGTAGGAATATCTTTTCAGAGCTTTTAGAACGGTTTCTCTGTGCTCGGCGTCCTTGTCCGCGTGCGGCAAGAGAGGCGACAGACCTTGTTCGACACGGTTGAGCAGGAGTTTTGTTAGACAATCACCGCATTGTGGATCTTGTCGCGCCACTCTGTCGAATATGGCCGCTGTCGAAAAGACGGGGTTGTTTGATCCGTCATCCCATGACGCAGACGAGAAGCCAGGTGCCAGACATTCGTTGACGTTGAACTCAAAGCAATCGATGTTCGCGATGGTAGCAGGGCCGTCCAAAGATGTCCAAGTGGTCTCAACGTTGACTTTTGGTGCCTCCAGTCCTGCGTCTTCGAGTGACTTGGCCACGTAGTAGTACATTCGCTTGCGAAAGGAATTGCGACCTTCGTTGGCTAGACCTTCCTCGAGATCACTGATGATAGCTTGTCTCTCTTGCCAATCGAGATATCCGTCCTTATTAGAGTCGCTTCGTATCATGATGTAGCTCCAGAGCAGAGCTTCCCGGTGTCGCTCAATTGTGTAGTGAAATGCATTGTACCAAGAATATAGTTGGAAGCCGGTTTCGCCTCTGAACTTCTGACAAGCACTCTTGAGCGCTGGTCGAGGAAACGCCTCCATGGCCTCCTTGTATACGCTCCGAGATAGAGAATGACCAAAGTGAACTTGTCCTTTTCTCTTGCGGGTACCGAAACGACGGTTCAGCATCCAAGAAGTGTAGATCAGGTATGGCTTCTCACCAAACCGCAGGGCGTCCTTCTCGGAAGGTGGCACGATGGTGTTGTAGCTGTTGGGTTTGAAACCCATCACTGTACCGAATAGGGGGGAGTAGATGTCCGACGCCGCGTGCGGTTTACCGAGGAACATGTCATCAGACATTGCGAAGATCTAGATCATCTATTAATGTTTCATACTCTGTGTAGTATCTCAAGTAGTAATCCTTACTCGGTCTGTATTTGAAGGTGTGTTGTGAATCTGGTTTTCAATGGTCAACGAGTTGAAAGTCGGGAGACATTGTGCTTCGGTGTCTCCAAAGAAATCTTCTTGCGACAAGACCTGTAATTTGTCGCCTATCGCTGAGTCTGACTTCAGCCAAGTCGGCCGTTGTTTCGTCATCTGACCATCGAGTCCCACAACTGCATTGACAAGGATCTGGATGTTGTTGCTGAATGAGCTCGCGTGCTTTTCAACGCTTCTGATAGAGTAGCGCAGCTCGTCCCAATCTCGATAACGATTGACGCCATGAGAAGCAACCCATTCTCCAGCATCATCGTTCAAGGTGGAGTTTAGTTCATAGGGTCGCATCGTGTGTGCAAATCTTGCGTCGGACCCGTTGACCCCTTCAGACATCAGCTTTTTTACTGCAGATGGTCCTCGCAAGAAAGAAGAACTTACAAGTATACACGAAGTCGATCTTTGGCTCACGGACTCTACCGTGTTTGGCAGCATCGTAATCAGCGCGTGCAAACCAATCTTCCTCCCAGCCTTCCAGGACTTCGTCGCCCACCGCCATGTGCAGAGGAATATGCACGAAATCGGGAAGTTCATCTGCCAGCCTGTTGAGCCTCTCGAAGTTTGAGGTATCGGGGAAGACATATGTCGAGACGGACGTTACAGGCTCGATCAATTGCGACGCAGTTGGATACATGGCAGGGAGCGCATGCGTGAGATCTTCTAATCGAGAACCTCGATGAACGGTGGAACTGTCGTCGAGTCGATCGACTGCTAGTGACTTCGAGCTCTCTGTTAATCTGCCGCCATCCGCGACCACAGGCTGGAGCTCGAATGCGTCTTCTGCCGATGATTGCTGCTCTTCGATGTCTCCAATGTCATGGATGGAGCTGCCCTTGATGACCTGGACGGCGGCTGGTTGACCTTCGGGGACACGTTCTGCGACGTCGTCTGGACCCGCGACATCTGATTTCGCGATCTCAAACGCCTCGAGAGGCTTCGTTGACAAATGATCTTCGTTTGTATATTTTGGGACTGCGTCAAACGAACCCTTCTCTGTATTGGATTGAATCGTCACAAGTCTGTCCTGCGTGCCTCCAGCGAAGAAATCTGGGGATGCTGGTAATAGAGGAGTAAAGGGACTGGTGTTCGCATCAAGTCCGACACAAACAGTCCAGTAAACCAGCATGCAGAGGAGCGCGAAGACAACGAAAAGCTGCCGTCTGTGCGACCGAGTGTATCGCGTGAACGGGGAAGATGGACGTCTCGTCTGCCACGTCGAGTCTTTTTGCTGTAGGTGCGACATGCTGAGAGTCTGAGCTGCTTGTTCGCTATAGCTGCAGTAGAGCGAAGTGTTGACTAAGTGTTGTTATCGGCTCAAGCGCATGAGGGTAGTATGGTCTGAGGAACTTCCTGAGAACCAGATATGAGCCACAGACATCATGGAAAGGCTTATTTGGATTTCAAACGTTGATTCTATCACAATACTGCCCACATTGATCATTCTAGCATGGGCCCGTGGGAGCGACCGAGTCATGGCGATTCGAGGATGAGGTGCGGGAATCGTTCGTTGTTCGGAATTGTTCGGTCGGCTAGATCTGGAAGTTGGACATGCGACACTTCTAAGTTATCGCTTTCCGAGATCCTTCAGGAACTGTCGATCGACAACGGCTCGTGTGGAGAGAGTTGCAATGACAGACGCCGTTTGTGGTGGTGGTGTTGACGTTTTCTTGGCAGTCCTCGTTTGAAAGCCTTCACGCCTTGGCAGACACCACAACAACACTTCCTACCCGAATCACAGAGCCGACTCGACCAAACGACATGCCATCATGTTCAATCAACGTGCTAATCTACCGGCATTGAGCTACGAATCCTCGTTCATTGGTCGTGACGGTAGAACCTGTTGCGCCACTCAATAGAACGGCACATACCTGATGTGCCGTATCTGTGCGAACAACCTTGAGTTTAGCGATTCCTTACTTGGTCGCGTCAACTTGCCTTTGGCTCCTCACGAGACTTATGCTCGCTCTACAGATCGATCAGTGAGTGAGCCGGCCTTCGAACCACAGTATCGGACCTTACCGAGCTCGTGACACCGCCGTCTCAGACTTCCCTGATGACTTACTCTAAGAAAGATCGACAACACTTCCGTTCCAATAATCAATTGCTTCCGATCTAAGTCATCCTCAATGAGAAGATAGCACTGCCGATACTCATCGTGCCAGGACTGCTTCATGCCATCGGCCGTGCGACATGTGCAAGATATCGACGTTAGGTTCGTCTGCCTGTTGCCCAATATCATACCAGGATCCACTGAATCGCCCTGACAGCGGCTGTACCACCAATCGTGCATCGACGATGCCATTTGTGCCAATATTGACGGGCTGTTCATCGACTCACGATCTACCTCGATCAATACCCCATGTTGTCAAGTTCAATACCACTCTCAACTTCTTGAGACAAGCATCCGCGTGTACGAGCACATGGAGCAACATCATCGGACAAAATCGTGCCCACACGACGATCATGACCCCCGTCGATGACACTCAGATGTTGCACCATTAACCAAGACCATGCCATGATTCTGGCAATCCCCGTTCGATAATACAGCTGTCCACCCAACTCAATCATCTGGAGAGCCAAAAATATACACTGGGCATATACCGCTTACCAATGGTGGCTGATTTCCTTCAACATTCAATGAGACTGGATCCACAATCCTGAGACACATACCGCTCATAGCATTGTCACATACTGTATTCAGCGACCTTGGACACTGGACAGACCTGTAGTTCGACATGTCATCGACTTTCCTGACACCTGCGTCATCATATTGATGAAAGTCTTTGGACTATATATGTAGCTTTCTGAGGTCCCAAGCATCAACTCATCAGCTCATCAACATCGCCAAGTCTATCGTTTTATCAAAACTCTCTCCATACTTTCGTTCTCCGATCTCCAAGATGAACCCCTGGCTCCATCTCACCAGCCTCCTCAGCCTGACTGCTGTGGTCTCTGCAGCCCCTCGTACCAAAACTTGCTACACAAGCCCTCCCACTACAATCACCAAGATTGTCACTCAGACATGTCCTGCTCCCAAGACTGTCTATCTTGACACCGCTGGAAACACGGTGCCTTCGCCCGCTCCCACCAACCCTGCGAGCTATGTGACCACTCTTCCAGCTGTCACCAAGGTCACTGAGTTTGTCTATCCTTCCTCTTTGACTGTCACTGGCGGCGAGACTGTCACGATTAGCGGCGTCCCAACCGTGATCACAGCTCCCACTGTTCTTACAAACTGCCCCTGTGCCACCCGCACCACGGTCATCGCACCTGGACCTGTCATCACTCTTCCTGCTGCTTTCGCTCCAGGTGCCTCTTCGGGCAACACTGGTGGAGCTGCCGGCGGAAACGTCGGTGGAGCCGTTGGCGGAGGCAATGCTGGAGGTAATGCTGGCGGAAACGCTGGCGGAGCTGCGACTACCACTGTGATCAACACCCAAATCGTCTATCCCACCGGGTTCATTGGAATCGGCGGCGAGACTCTGACCATTGGTGGCACTATCACTGTCGTTCCTGGACCTACCTACATCTCACAATGCCCTTGTACTCAAGCAACAGTTGTCACTGTGACTGGACCTACCGTGACCAACACCGTTACCCAACTGATCCCCATCCCCACCGTCATCGGTGGAGCGACCGTCACAAGCACTGCCACTGTCATTTCTGGAGTTACTGTCACGGCAACAGCCACCCCTACATCAGGCGCTGGCGTCCCTGCTGCCGGTGTCTTTGGAACCACAGTCGATGGTGTGACTTTCCTTATCGAGGAAGAGATCAACTATGACGGCACACCTCTTGCTCTGCCTGCCCGTAAGAACAAGCGTCAGTCGACTTCCATCAATCTCCAAGTCTGTCTCGAAACTTGCGCCGACAACGAGGCTTGTGCCGGTACCTCGCTCAACACTGATACCTCAACTTGTCTCTACTTCAGCGCCATCTTTGCTTCCACCAGACGTCGCGATGTCACTATCATCTTTGCCACTGTCATCAGCCGCGTTACTCCGACTGGTACCTCGAGCCTGAGCAGCTCGAGCTCGACTTCCGCAATCACAACTACCTCTGCCACCTCTACCTCGGGTACTTCGACTTCAGGCACCTCTACATCTGGCACTTCGACTACCGAGAATGGAGGCACTTCTACCTCTGGTACTTCCACTTCCGCAACCTCAACTTCTGGCACATCGACCTCTGGCACTGCCACCACAAGCCAGACTGCTGATCCCTCTTCCGATCCTGACGTTCCTACTGAGGAGGAACTCGTTGTTCGTGCTGCCGCTCCCAAGCCTGCTGGTTTGACTCTTCGTGAGGCCAACCGCAACAAGGCTGGTCCGGTCGTCCGTCGCGGTGGTGTTCTTCGTCGCTCCAACGCTGAGCCCGCTGCTAAGCATGCGCCTCGCAAGGTCGTCATCGAGCTGTAATGGGCCAACAATCATGTTGGCTGCTAGGATCATGGTCTTACGTCTGATGTCCCGCTTGTCTTATAATCGCTAACTACTTTCCTTACCTGTCTTATTGTGACGAAATCGTTATTACCTTGCAATATAATAGTCTAAAGTTAATCATTCACGTTCAAACCCCATTGTCTGGAATGTGCCCCCCAGTGATTCCCATAGGACTGATGATATACGATATGTTATCCCTCGTCTGATCTGCACCAATTATGTTCGATCAAATATTGTCGGCTTCGATCATGAGTTGCAAGCAGTGTATCTGCCGACTTGTGCACTGTCGTCGTGCTTGTCTCTTGGTTGGCAGTGCACTTTAGCCACAGATGTTGCTCAGAGATACCATCCGTGAACAAACCAGGCGTAGTACGACAAATCGCTCCGCAGGCAAATTGGACTTGTCAGCCCACCAATACATGGTTTCAGAGACCTTTGATTATCTATACATCCTGTTGAACTTCATGTTGATCCGATTTGTCTAAGGTACAATCTGTTTACCAGACTACCAGTATTAACTTGCGACCAGGGTCAGTCCCTCAACCACTGCGACTTGAATCCTCCGCCCGAAGCACGCAGATCAGCGAACCATCTACCCACTTCGGCCTACTACTTCCTCGCCTTCCACTCCACGAAGTGCACGAAGTGGTGATCGTTGTGCGTGTATCATTCTTGATTTACGCGATATCTCGAACCGTTCACGTGTCACGCAATTCTACTGGAGGTGATGTCACAGAAGCACCTAAGTCGTGAATATGTCGTGAGACAAAACACATTGATGTTCGCAATGGAGGCCCCGATACCCACTTGACACCACTTGGCTACCTTTACTGAGTATTGTGCAGATCTTTGCCACATGTGCCAAATCTTCGATCATCTTAGAATAAGAAATATAGACAAACTGTTATAGAGCTCTATCCACAATCCTTGGTCCGAACGATACAGGGCAGGAGACGTTGCAATAGTCAATAGACTCCGCTTGCCAAGAGATGTCTGAGATCCTGCAGGTGGGGGCGGAATGTTAATCGTTTAGCGAACGCCGTTGAACCCCCGATCGTGTATGGATGGAGCATCTTGGGAGCCAAGAGTTGTGCCGCGCCCGTTCACAAATAGAGCATCCTTCGCCGTTCGACATGTTTACACCTTCATCAACGGATTCGGTTGTCCCCCGTTGCTGTCACCCGCGCTTGGCAGAGATTTTTTGTCGAGTCGTTCACTAGTTAGGCATGGTTTCTACACCAAGAGGGATACGATCACTCGACAGGTCGTGTGAGCATGTCTCAGGACAGACTCGCATCTCAGAATCCGATGATCAGTCAAAGGAAGATACCGGATCGATCCAACTGTGAGTCTGTTCTCCTTTGATCATTCCAAGACATCCGCGATGACGACGAGAAGGATGCGGTGCACCGAGAATCTCCCTGCGTACTGCGAGCGTTTGACAGTCCGGCTTAGTCAATTGGCAAGGTGCATCTGTTGCCTGTTCAATGGATAGTCAGCTCGTCGCGCTCTTTCTTTATCCTGCTTTCTGTTCTTGGTCGTCTTCACTCATCTAATCACTTGCCTTTTTACCCATCTTACTCATCTCCCCCATCTTTCACCATTCTCTCTCGTCCAAGCCAGTCAAGAAAGACATGCGCTCTTCTCATTCTTCCATCTCGGATGAGGATCCAGAGGACTCGCACCTTCTCTCAACCTATGAGAAAGAGTCAGAGGAGCACACGTACCCTAGAAAATCATCCATCTTTGGCAGACATCTCCCTCAATTGCCCTCAATCTCGCATGCAGGAGTCCTGCACCTGTCGAACTACCCACGCTATAGCAGAACATTTGCATTCGCCATACTTCCATCTTTCGTCCAGGATAGGATCCGACCTTCAGCAAAGCCGCAAAAGCCATTGCATCCCACAGGCTTCCTTGATGGCATGAGAGGAGTGGCAGCTTTCTTGGTCATCGTGTTCCATCTTGTGGTCTGCTGTTACGACGCCAAACATGGCTATGCATCTGGCGATCACGGTCAGCATCGAGAGTTCTTCAAGCTTCCGTTCATCCGCATCATCTACGCCGGACCTACCATGGTCTCAATCTTCTTCGTGGTATCTGGCTATGCATTATCCTACAAACCAGTCAAGCTTATGAGGAGCAAGAGCTGGCAGAGCCTGTCGCAATCGCTGGCTTCGTCGATATTCCGTCGAGCCATTCGTTTGTTCTTGCCTTGCATTGTATCAACCTTTTTCATATCTATGATGATCTGGTCGGGACTATACGACTGGGGTGCCGATTTCGCAAAAGCGAGAGGACATTACAATCCCAAGCATGACATCGACATCCCGAAGTTCGACTCACTGGCTGCACAAATGGCGTTCTGGGCGAAGGAGACATCCACAAAGCTGATCAATCCCTGGTCTTTCGCCGCAAAAAGCACCGAGGTAACCATAGATGGGCACCTTTGGACAATTCCGGTTGAGTAAGTTGATGCAGCTGGATACATACTGCCCGTGTCGCAGAGACTGTCAAGAGGTCTGACTAATGCATCTGTGTCGCAGGTTTCGTTCTTCCCTAGTACTATATCTTACACAAGCTGGTCTGGCGCATCTCAAGAGCAAAGTTCGCATGGCCATTCTAGTGTTTCTCATCATCTGGGTACATCAGATGGGTCGCTGGGAGATGATTCTCTTTTACGGCGGGTTCCTCTGCGCTGATCTTGGATTCCATCGTTCTTCGACATCAACACCAGCTCTGCCCACCGGTACCTCGACCACAAAGTACAGAAGAAGCATACTCAAGCCTTTGGTCTACGTTTCAGTCTTCCTCCTGGGAGTGTACCTGGGCTGCCAGCCGCAGAAGAGTGCAGGCAAGACTCCAGGCTGGGTCACGCTTGTCAGTATGATTCCAGACCACATCGGCAACCCTAAGCGGTACTGGCCAGGGTGGGGTGCCATCTTGCTTGTCTGGTCTACTTCCTGCTACAAGCCGTTGCAACGCCTGTTCGATAACAAGTTGTCGCAATACCTGGGCAAGATTTCTTTCTCCCTGTACATCGTCCATGGCGCTGTAACCCATGTGATTGGGTATCCGCTGATGAACATTCTTGATGGTGCTGTGGGTCGAGACCATGCTTTGAACAGGGCAGTCGGGTTCGGAGTCGGGTCCGGAGCGACTCTGTTCTTTACGGTCTGGTTCGCTGATCTGTTCACCACAACGGTCGATGAGCCATCAGTCAGGTTCGCGAGATGGGTGGAAGAGAAATGTAATGTCTCGGTCGAGTAGATAATGAAATAGCCCGAATTTTAGATTGTCCCGGCAGATGCTGTAGAAGTCCAGACGTGCGCCCTGATAGTCTCATCCTACTAGGCATCACTCGCATATATACAAGTAGAACCAAGACTGGATCCCCAAAGCTGGTTTTCCTGGTTTATTCTGAGATGATATTGACATGATGACACACAGGACAATCTGGACTTCTAGGCACTTTCGGTTCTCGGTCGATGTCCAGTCCATTCACATCCGGTTCTCGGTGAGTCCGACCCGTCTACTCACCCCTTACGGGCAGGCGTCAGCGCACGACATGAGCGCCGCCGTTTATGAAATCCAGCTATCACTCTTGGGCAGTACGAGACATTGAACGTACTGAATGGTGATATAAGTACAGGGTGCGAAAGCAGCCGATGGATAGTGCAAGGCTTGCAGACTGCTTATTTCGACCTTAGGGTTAGTGCGTCACTTAGAGACTCTTCAAGCCGAACACCATCACCTCGCAGGTGCACACGAATAAGGAGGTCTCCCAGCGCGCCTAACATACAGCATGTGACTGGGACACCCCCGAGAAATCACGTCACTTCCCCTTCAATCTGGCTCCGCGACAAGCGTTTATACAACATTAAGGCTTGTGACTGGAATGTCTCATACATCGACGACGTTGGCTTTCGCAACATCATCTGCTCGTATCTTGTATAGGATCATCCTGCTGTGCGCCCATTCGACGAGGACGGTTTTCTTGAGGGTCTGGCTGGATTGCCATCTGATACGTGCTCGGAGTTACTCGTCCACACAGTCGTAGCATACGGTTCAGTAAGCATACGTGATCAGTCTTCGGTTTTGCTTCGTTAACCATCGGCTCAGATCAACTACTCGCACATTGACTCTGAGACTGCAGCAGCTGTTCACAAAGTCGCTTGGGTCGAAAGTGAGCGTCTGTGGGAGACTGACATAGACAAAGAAGACAGCATGGCTAACGCTGCGGCTGCCATGCTGATCTGGGCTCTTCACTCGTTTAACGGCACCAGTTCGAATTTCGTCCTTTTGGAGATGTTGTATGTGTTCGGCAATGCCCGTCTCTCTCAACCAAGAATCCACGGCAGAGACGTGATCATGAAAGCCATGTACTCGATTGGCATCGTCAGTAGCATCCTGCTGTGCTTGCTGGATATCGTCCTCTGTATATATATGCTTACTCTTATGAGTCGGTACTGCCTTGTCGTTAGTGTAGAGTTATTGTCCAGAGTGGCGCTAAACCTAGATCCTGTATCATAAAGATACATGTAGACAATCTATAAAGGAAGGCAGGATGGAGTACAGGAGTAGTGGAAGGAAAGAAGCTATACGAAGACCTTTAGCACGTTTAATCTTTCTAGGCTAGAATGGGCAAAGTCTAGCTTGACAGCTCTGGTGCGCATGGTTAAGATGATGCCTAAAAAGCCTATGTTTGGAACTACCATTCTGGTTTGTAGTTACGTAACTGCTAGTTCCACATGCCTAACTAGGCTATAGCATTAACTCCTATCAATCGTTCATTCGTAGCACCCCATCCTTAGTCCGATCTATATCTTCTCTATCTCTTTCGACTATAGTATATCGTCCAGTCCTAAGCAGGAGCTGTAACTCCATGATATCGAAACCAATTCGCCTCGTGCTTAATTGTCCGTCATCTTCCTTCTTAGGTTCTTCAGTTAGCAACAAAGTGTCATCATCTAGAGGCCTTTAATCAACGATAGCAAACATTTCCCTTATGACATCTTTTGATCCTGTCTGAGTAAGAACGTTATCCATAAGTCAGGTCCGGATTGCGAAGATTTTGGCTTTGCAGTATATGATCTTTAACCTAATTTGCAGTTAGACATTAGAGCTCTTCTCTTTCTTCTTTCTAGAACGTATGAACTCCTTACCTACCCTCGCATCTAAAGGTATAGCGCAGCAGATCGCCCACATACTAACAAAAAAGAGGTTTAGGAGGAGGTATGAGTGCAGTGTTGATGGATTATTGTTGTAGGATTTTAGGAAGTAAAAACGAAAGGAAGGATTTACGACATAACGAGGATGTTTATATATACGAAAGCACTACATCACCATGGCTACGCCAGCCAAAGTAGAAGCTTGGCATGCCCTATCTTCTGCATATGCGACATATCACGACGAACCTAGGGTTGTACGACCAGCGCGTCGCTTCACGGGTCTATGATCCATTAAACCCTAGAACGACACGCGCTAGAGCCGTTCTCGCTTGGGGCATGCACCACTGGGCCATGTAAGTGCGAATTTTGCCTTGATGAGACTAAAAGTACTGACATGGTGACTGAAGTTCGGCCGAATTTGCTTTTCGCACAAGCCTTGGGTTCGAGAATGTGCCGCCGGTCCCACCTCCCAGGGTGATTGATGATCCAGATAAAGACCTGTGGATGCCGTGGCCATAGCCTCGGGCAGGAAGGACGTTAAAAGCACTCAGGGATAAAGTCTTTGTTACTCAAGCAGGCCTAAGCTCTATCATGAAACACATCGTTCCTCTGCAACGAGAGCACTCGAAAGGTCCTTTGACGTTGCCGTATCTCACAGCAGCGCTTGGTCTGTATGAGCAATTAAGAACTTGGTGGATGTCGATAGATCCCGCTTTGAGAAGTCTGCAAGTCATAGAAGAAGCTCCACCGCATGTGTTCATGGTCACGTAAGTTCTTCCAGAGATTGCCTTCTTCCACTTCTTGTTGTGTTGATATTCGAGGCTCACGGTTCGCAGCTGCATGTATCATTTCGCGGTCGGTGACTTGTTCCGCCCATTCATCACCACATCCACTCGTCCCACACCACACGCAGCGCCTCTGATCGAAGCCGGCCTTCCCATTGAACCCTGTCTGTCCGCTGCTGTGGATGCCACTCGTCAATCTCGTACGCTGCACAGGTGCATCGCGAAGCTCTACAGCTACGATCAGTTCATGGGCTTCTTGCCGTACTACGCATTCCCCGTGGCTTTCGAGACACTACCCTCAACCTCATCGCTGAGTCTGACGTTCTCTTGGGACGCTGCATCCGCCTTTCTCGCCGATCTTCGCATCTTGGCTCACGCCAGCAAGCAGCTTCCGGCCGTTCCGCTGGCCACGCTGGGCATAGAGAAAGCGGCGTCCAACATGAATATTGTCTTGCCAGACGAAGCAAAGCAGATCTTTGGTGAGATCAAGCGCAGGCTTGCAGAGGACAATGACCAGGAAAGTCAGATTGGGTCGTTGTCTTCAATACTGCCAACTCCAACGTTCAGGCTTCGAGATTGAACACTCTTGCCAAGGAGCTGCAGAATCTTGGTCTGAGCAATTGAAGAAGAGTATGTAGACAGTTTCCGGCTAAATCCTAGATCGAGTGTTCCTCCGGAGCCAGATGCAAAGATTTTATTGGCTGTTGTTGATGAGCATTTGACGCGTTCAAGATGAAGCATAACAACATTAGCATGGTGTACCATATCTCACCAGTCAAGAAGAGCTCATCGCGCCATATCCGTCTTGGAATAATCAGGATATTCCGTCCAGTTGTTCATTGAGACAGGCTCGGGGGACCGGACTGCATGACCACTTTGGTCATAAATCGCCAGTAGATGTTGCTGCCAAGAATAGCAACCTCATATACAAGCTTTGAAACAAGGAACAAGGCCGCGGGAAAGCCTTTGCAACTTGCAGGGACGCGGCTCCGGTCAATCATTTTCGAGGCGGGAATTCTCGGATTTTGCTCCGAGGAGCGTCTTTTGTGTCTTGACACATGCGACGCACCGAAGTCGACGTCATCACCAGGTATCGCCGAGTTGCTGCTCCAAGATCGCGGAACGACTCGGATCGTACAGACCTTGCCTGTCAAGACATTTCTTCTGACCCGAAATATACGTCGTCTCCGAAAGACATAAGTAAGCTCCGAGCTGCTTGTGATGCCCAGGAAACCAAACTCCTTCTCATCTGCTCAAACTTCACAATGTCGACTCCACGCCCAGTCCAATACGAACAACAAGTCTACCAAGCCGGCCTGACCTCTCACACCCCACCCTTTACTTTCCAATCCACGGAATGGGAGTCCAAAGCCCACGAAGTGCTGGACTCGAACAGTTGGGGCTACGTGCACGGCAATGCAGGCACAGGCGGCACATACAATAACAATCTGGAGGCCTTCAAACGCTATGCAATGTGTCCCAGTCGCCTGATTCCCTCGCGCAAAGACAAGGACGGCAATGAATTATATCCCGACACCAGTGTCGAAGTTCTGGGCCATAAGTTGCCATTCCCAATGGCCATCGCACCGATCGGCGTTCAGAAGATCTTCCACCCTGAAGGCGAGGTCGCAGCGACAAGGGCAGCAGCTGAAGTCGGCATCCCTTACATCTTGTCAACTGCATCCAGTACTTCGATCGAGGAGGTCGCAGCAGCAAACACCTCGGCGTCGCCAAAGGACGGCCCCGCCGCGGTTCGGTGGTTCCAGCTGTACTGGCCCAGCAGAGCCCATGACGACATCACCCTCTCAATGCTGAAGCGCGCCAAGGACAGCGGATACACCGCCCTCTTCGTAACACTAGACACCTACGTGCTCGGCTGGCGACCCTCGGACATGGATCACGGCTACAACCCCTTTATCCACCCCGATCGCATCGGCGTAGAGATTGGTTTCACAGACCCCGTGTTCCAAAAGCAGTTCAAGGAAAAGCACGGTCACGACATCAGCAGAGGACACTTGGACGAATACGGCATCACCAAGGGAGCAACTTTCGGAGATGCAGCAAAGGAGTGGACGAGTATCGTGTTCCCTGGCCACAGCCATACATGGGAGGACGTCAAGTTTTTGCAGAAACACTGGGATGGCCCTATTGTGCTGAAGGGCATTCAAACTGTCGCCGACGCCCGCAAGGCCGCTGAACTGGGTCTCGCGGGCATCGTGGTGAGCAATCACGGCGGGCGTCAACAAGACGGTGCCATTGCCTCTCTGACAATGCTGCCTAAAATCGTTGATGCAGTTGGCGAGAAGCTTGACATTTTCTTCGACAGCGGAATCAGATGTGGAAGCGATATCATCAAGGCACTCGCATTGGGAGCGAAATGCGTGTTGGTAGGCAGACCTTACGCGTACGGCCTTGCCATCGGAGGACAAGATGGTGTTAAGCATGTCCTGAACAGTCTGATGGGCGATACGATCATGAACATGCATCTGGGCGGTTTAAGGGGCTTGGAGGAATTGAATAGGGATATCCTCATCAAGGACAACGAGGTTTAATTGGCAGGGGGCAAGAGCAAGGGACATGAATAAGCTTCACAATGATAATATTGGTCAATGATTGGAAGGCAATAGAATCACGGAGGGAAACAAGGCATAATGTTATGAACAGAGAGTTGACAGAGCGCGAGAAGTCAGGTAGAAATATTGCAATTCATGCTCTGGTATCATAGGGGTATGTAAAAATTGAGAACAACAGAACAATAAACACATGGACAATTCCAGAAAACTCTTTTCTCTCTTTTTCCTTGGTATCTTACTTCATCTCTTGAGTCGACCCTGCCACAGGATATGGCGTCCATTCTTCGCTGCCACGCCCAGGACTCAAGGGAGGAGAATCGACAGCATCAACGATACTGTTGATACTGCCCATACTGGTCGGACTCTTGATGCCTGCAGGACTGCGGCCTCTTCCAAACCACGCCGACTTTCTCTTTGCCCTGCCCTCTGCCTGCTTAAGAGAATCCTCAGAGACCCTTCTCAACGATCCAATCGATGTTTTCGCAGACTGGTAAGGCTAGGCTTCCTCTTGCTTTCCTTCTAAGGTTGTCCAGGTGCAGACGGTGTGACGCTTCTCTCTCTTCTGCCCATGAAACTTCTTCTGCCAATGCTGCCTCCCAGATTGGCGCCACCAGGGCTACCTCTAATGCTTCCCAGCATGGATGTCGAATCGGCAGTTGATGGTCTCCAGCTACTCCTCACCGTCACAATACCGCTGCCGACTTTGACTTCCTTCTCGCCACCAGCACCTTGATCGTCAAGGAAGAATTGTGCTTCTCCTAGCTCGTTGCCGTTGCCAAAGGTATGATGATCAGACACGACGACACGGAAGGAAGAGTCCGCGGTGCAGGCCAGCTTCTTTTCGAGACGAAGGTCGGCCCATGAGACCTCCTCACCCTTGGTCTTGAGAGGCTTTGTGCGAACGATCTCCTTAAGACCTTGAGGTCCATCGTGAAGGATCTTGACCTCGACCTTGGTACCAGCGGGGAAGCCAGCGGCAGAGAGGACACTGATCGATGCCGTGCCAGTCTCTGAGGAGGTGGGTGATGTAGTGGCGTTGCCAAAACTGCGGGTGCGCGAGTGCGGTGTTCCTGGTCCTTCGATGTTGACTGTGTACTCGGGGCTCTGCTGTTCTGTAAGCGGTGCGCCGGTGCTCATGCCAGGCATGGGTGTATCATCAGTGAGTGCGTCGTCACCATCTTGCTCGGCGTTCGACTTTCTGCGACGGAATCCACGACCAAGGAAGGAGGCCCCACGGACGACATTGCCACCGACAAAGACCGCGCCTTTACCAACACCCTTGACAGGTGCGCCAACAATCTTGCCGGGTGCCGCGAATGTGCCGTGGAAGGTTGATGAACCCTGTCGTGCCCTGGTGACATAGTCTGGTTTGAACAGCATGCCCAACCTGATGCTTCCGCTTTTGCCGTCGAGACCAAGAGTGACTTCCTGTCTACGGAAAGGCTCGAGAATGTCAAGGTTAATGGCAGCTTTGCCGAGGAAGTCAGCTTTGTCACCAAAGTCCCAATCGTACACATCGACTTGGAAGTTGGCGGCGGTTCTGGAGCGGATAGGCACTTCGAAGAACTCGTTCCAAGCGGGGTGGAGGGTCTTCTTCTGGGTCTTGCTCTTGAAAACTTCTTTGCCGTTGAGTGTGAACTTGGCGTAGGGGTCGGAGTAGCCATTGCGGTCAGCAGCAGGGAGATCAGCGGCATCAAGGACCTCAACACGAAGGTTGCCTTGGTTGTTGATGCTTTCCGAAGGATCCAGCTTCATCTTGACAGGCAAGTACTTCAGACTGACGGTGACGCTGCTGTCGCGTCCATGGCTGTCCTTGAGTGTGAGCTTGGTAGGTGTGTACAGCGCAGACTTCAGAACTTCCAGAGTCTGTCCGGTGAGCTTTGCCTTGATGTGTTTATCGTGGTCATCATCGCCCTTGGCATCAACCTCCTCCACAAGGCGAAGAGTGATCCTGGAGAGATCGAGTTCGCGAACCATGGCATCACCAGTCTCGTTGAACTTGTAGTGCTTCGAGCGAGTCCTGGACGAGGTGTACGAAGCGAAGAGCATGTCGTCCATGATGACTTCGAGATGAGAGCCGGGAGCGGCAAGATCGCCCTCGATGATCTTGAAGACGAGCAGACCAGATTCTAAGCACGATGTCAGCAGTCGAACACGGTACGAATTCAGATCGGACTCACCATAGTTTGACAGGTCTTCGGCGCTGATGCGGACCTTGGGGACCTCCTTCTTGACAGGCAAACCATCATCCTGTTTGTTTTCGTTGGCAGCAAGTTGTTGTCGCATCTCAGCAGCTGCAGGATTCGATTTGAGAGAGCCGATCGTGCCAGCGGTGTTACTGCGTGCGCGGCCTTCTGGCCTGACTCCAGTCGTGGGAGTAAGGAGTTCCTCGATGGGGTCGGCGACATTCAAACTCGACTTGTCTTCCGTCTCCTCATCTTCAGGATCGATGACATTCAAAGTGGGGAAGAAAGATGCAGTGTAGTTGAGAATGCCCTTGGCTGAGCCAGTAGCACCCATACGTAGACCTTGTGACAAAGCCTTCTTGGAGTCGTCAACAAGGTATTCTCCAGATTCATCTTGATGAGCATAGTCCGACACGGCAAGCTCGATCATGCCGAGCAGTCTGTCTTTGCCGAGCTTCTCCTCGTCCATGACTTCAAGGCTGAGCTTCTCACGGATGGAGTGAACGGGAACGTAAACGACTTCGTCAAAGTCAGGGTTGAGGTTGTTTTTCCAGGTGACTGTTCTTCCCTTCATGATGCCAGAAAGCATGACTCGGATGTAGGGATCAGATTTGCCGAGAGTCTCAAGGTTGCGCAAGTCGCGAGCGTTCTGGAAGTGGAGACGCATGACACCGATAGGGGTAACGTAACCGCCAGAGCCACCAAGAGCACCCTTCAAAGCAACAGGCTTCCACTGCAACAACATTTTGGCACGACCCGTCTTGACACCAGCAAGGTTGTACCACTCTTGGCCTCTGTTCATGAGTTCCAGCATGTCGTCAAGCTTGAGTTGATAAGTACCAATGATGGGATCAGCAGCTAGCCCTCTGTCGTCTTTGATGACAAGACCAAGCTTTGCCTTCTTGCGATCAGTGATGAGAAGTTCCTTGGTAGCGTCGGGAAAGACGGGGTTGTTGGTTCTCTTGAGCTTCTTGCCGATGTGGATTTCCTTTCCATTCAGAAGAAGAACAGGGTAAGGGTTGAGTTGACCGATCATGCTCTTACTGCCATCCAGCTCCTTTGCGCTTTCAATGGTGAACTTGGCAATACCAGTGTTGCTCTCAGGTGCAGGTTGGACAGTACCATCAGGGAGCTTCTGACCTTCGAGTACGGGGAAGAAGCGAATGTCGGCTTGGATGACACCACGAGCGCGTCCGTTGGCCATAACTTCAAGTTGCTGAGACTCAAACTCGGTCTGACTCTCCAGTTGGTCGAGGGCGAAAGTAGCAGCGCCCAACTCCTTGTCCTTGCGGAACTCGTTGTAATCGTAGACCTGCAGAGTAAGCGCATCCTTGAGACTGGTGAGAACGACATTGATAGTCTCGTTCCAGCGCGGGTTTGCGTTCTCTGAAACAGTCTTTGTCTTGCCAAGAACGTCGCGGTTGTTAATAGAGACGGTGCAGTATGGGTCGGGGGTACCGGAGAACTTGTCGGGGTTACGGAGACCTTGAGCGCCGTGAAAGGTGATTTGCAGCACACCGATAGCCTGATCCACAGGGTTTCCGGCGAGCATCTTTGCAATCTCGATGGGGAAGACATTGGGATCGTACATCATGGGACCGAGGTTTGCGTGGATCTGCTCCTGGATGAAGCTTTCTAGACCAGGAATGAAGTTGATGTCGAAGCCGAAAGTGTCGCCTCCAAGCGGCTTGCAGACATAGTCGATGGTGGGACGTTCGAGGAAGCAGATTTCGACCTTTTCGATGTGAGGGAAGGGAATCTGCAGCTTCATCTTGACGCGCATAAGACCAGAGAAAGCCATGTCCTCGACGATGATGTCCATGCCCTTGCTGACCATACCCTTGCCGATGCGAACCTCGAGCACGACCTTGGGGTTGATCTTGTTCTTGACCTGGCGAGCAGTCAGGTCGGCAGTGTCGTTAGGGGTGAAGCTGAATTTCCAGTCCATGAGGACAATGTCATCCTCGGCCTTGGGGTATGTCTTGACGTGCTCGAGGCGAGGAGGCTTGGTACCGAGTGTGAAAAACTTCATGCGCATGCTGTCGAGGAAAGCCGGAGTGCTCGTTGAGAGGACTTGGTCGACGGAGCTGACGATGGTGGTGCAGATGACGGGAGCGTAGATGGGCCAGAACTTGACGAGGAAGCTGTTGATCCACTCAAGGGACTCGACATCGGTCTCGATGCGGGCCTTTGCCATTTCACGATTGACGTCGTCGCGGAAGTTGCGACGGACTCTGCGGATCGAGGTGCGGTAGTAGGTTCCACAGATGGCCATGACGATGAAGAGCCAGCCGAGACCACCACCCAAGACGGCGACGAGCCAGGACGAGAGGCAGGCAAAGATGATGATGCCCGTGTTGTGGTACCAATCGCCGAAGAACTTGTCGTCCAGCTTGCCCTCGAGCATGGTCTGGTGATCGAGCAGGCTTTCTCCTTGGACGCTGGCGCTGTCTGGCAGCTGGCCGAAGCGAGGAGCCCAGCCGACCTTTGCCCAATCCTCCTCTTTCTCTGGACTGGCGCCATTGGTGAGTTCTGCTGTCGACTTGGCGGGCGAAGGGAGCGCAGCACTCAGGGGGGCGGTAGGGATATCGTAGGCGGGCTTTAGGGAGTCGTCTTGGTCGGAAGCGAGAACGGCGGTCTGGTGCTGGCGGATGTGTTGGAGCTCCGGCGGCAATCGCTAAATCGAGTCAGTGCCTGAGCGAACATCTTGGTTGGAGAGCGAGACTCACGGCCTTGACCTGACGGGCCTTTTCAGCAGAAGAGGCATCAGCATCGAACTGGAAAGCAGCCGCTCCGCCCTTCTTGGCCTCGTCGAGGATGGTCTGTTCGGCGTCTGCAGCTGTGACTCTGCTGTGCGGGTCGCGTGCAGCATCGATCGCGCCCTGTGACTTCAGCTCCTCCTTGGAGTGGCCGTTGTGCAAGCCGTCCAGCATTGTGCAGCAAGCAAGCGATTGCTGGGGGATGGTGTGAGGGGCCCGCTCAAGCTTCGCCGATAAGATGGCCTGCGTCGAAGATTGTCGAATGCTCAGGTTATAGATGGGCGACAGTAGAACCAGAAGTGACAGTAAACATGGATTGAGAGTCAAGTGTATACAGAGGAGAAAAGAGAGTGAGACAAGATCCGAGGTGTCGAGTTGTGCAAAGTCCAAGAGGGAACACGCAAGCTTCAGATCATCAAACGCGACCAAGTCAAGCTAGAGCCCGCCAACTCGTTTCCCCACACAGCCTGGACCTTGATTCAAGCCACATACAGTCCAAAGCCACACCTCATTACCCCTTTTCGGGTCTTCTCGCTACCGCCCACGGAAAGTCATCATCCAGTCCACGCTTGGACTCCTGGCTATTCTGATGCTTGAAAAGCAGAGCCAGTTTCCAGAAAGTCCAGAACGACAGCGTCGCAGTCATGCACACACCGCTCGATGATATCCCACGCACAGCCACTTGCAGGAAGTAGCGCGCTTATCGCAGAAACTTGGCTGACGTGTCTCGGGAGTCGGCCAAACATGTTCAGGGAAACAGGGCAGACTTTGGGATTTGAGGCTTCGACCTTTTGCTTCGCGACCAGGGTCTTTAGCACGACATGGTTTCTCGTCCTTGTATCTCATCATCACGCTGTTAGCAACGAGCTTCGAGTCGAGAGTATTCTTCACAAAATGCAACGGCATGTAGAGTCTAATCGACATGAGACTTCCAACAGCCAAGGCAACGGAGCAAAAGTAATGATCGAAAATGTGATTGTTAATTTTCGAAGACTGTAGGCGCGCGAGTGGTAGTCACAATCTACCTATAAATCGACTCAACCGGATACTTTCTCCCACTCACTCCTCCAACAGGTGTGTCCTGAAATCTTGCAACCTTTGGCCTATTGCCTCTACTCCCACCTCTACTGCTCCCAACCTCGCTTCCACTGCCTCCGTCTCCAGAATGTCTTGACACCTCAGGCCGCTCCGGACTTCGCGCCGAGGATTGCCGCGACCGGGAGGACGGTACCAATCCCTCTCGCGCTACATGCGTCGCAAACAAAGGCGATACCGAGGGCATGAAGCCTGACTTTTGTGGGCTCGTTGACCGAGGTTTCAGGTGGGTGGCTGAACTGGATCGCCGCATGTCCACCTCATCATCGACTGGAGGAAAGTATTCTCGAGGACTTGTCGGGCCATGAGATCGCCGATGTCGAGAGTTAGGGTCGTGATATGTCGGACTCGGCCTCAAACTTGAAGATCCGTGATGATGGGAATGGTGAGATGGATGCTCGGGGGGTGAGTCTTGAACAGATCCACGACGGCTGTACGGTCGCGAATACTCGTTGTCATCGTCAAGGTCTTGATAGTGGTGTTTGTCAGGCAGACTCTTGCGGCGGCGATGATCGCGGTCCTTGTCCTTCTCTTTCTCCTTGGTGACCGCATGACCGTCCCACAGGTGCGGACTGCCGACATTCTTGATGACATTGCCGAACGTCGATGCAACTGTCTTGCTTCGGTGGACGAACGAATCACAAGGGCTGAGCGGAGGTCGGCGGCGACTACTGTTCCTCACAAGTCCAGGTCTGCCGTCTATTGCTCTGAACAAAGGATCACGGAAGTAGGCGATGGCGAAGTTCTTGTGGTCGGGCGGTGACTCGTCATCAGTCAGAGCGCTGTCCGAGTACCTGCTGATCTTGCGGTGGTGTTTCGAGTTGTTGGGCGTGTCTGGTCGGTCCTCGATGGGCTGCACCCGAATGCGCTCTTGCTCTTCAGCTTCGCGACGCAATCGGCTGCTCATGCCTTCATACCACTCAACCATGCTGGTGTCTGGATGTGGAGGAAAGCATGACCGGGGCAGGATCTTTGGGAACGGCTCCCCCGTGGCGGGGTTCTTGACGTTCCATTTCTGCACTGCCTGTCTCAGGAACTCCGAGTGTTCGTCCGGTCCTAGGAGAAGTTGAACAGTCTGCCACATGATCCATCCTTCGACCTTGAGAGCAGGCACAACGGGATCAGCATAGCGGTCGCCCGGATTGATCGGTGGCTGTAGACTGTGTAAGCAGCCGAGGTTCTTGTAGATGAAGGCGATGGTCGATGGCGGAGTTGACAGAAAAAGAGGATCGTAGTCGCCATTGACCGCCTTGTAGAACAGGGCCATTTGAATGGGGGTAACGTCTGGCGACTCGGACGGCTCGAATGTGGTTATCTACGAATTGTCAGTGTTACTGTCCGGCCATGACGGTACATTGTGGCTCACTATGGTCTGATGTATGCCTCTGAGTAGATTCTTGAGCATATCAGTACCAGTGCGGTCTTGCTTGAACAGATAACCCCAGTACTGGTATGCCTCCTTTTGCTCGGCTTCCATTTGTGGTGAAGCCATGGCGAGAGGAGAAAATTGCAAAAGAGGGCAAGCTTATTATTGAGGTCAGGTATGTATAGTCTCAGGAATGCAAGCAGGCCAGGTCCTTGTCTCAAATGCGAGAAAGACTTCAGTCTTGATATAGAATATTGTTTGATTTGATCTCGACCAGTCGATCGGATGCGACGAGAAAAGCAACTTTGTGGGGGGTGAGAAGACTTCAAGGCTTGGACCAAAGGTAAGAGATTATATACATGCGACGGGTAGGGGATTGGTGGGCAGTAAGGCAGCACTGCAGTTGGTAGTGTGAATAGTAGAGTCACTATTACGGGCTGAACAGATAGAGGCGACCGAAGAAAGCAGGCAGCAACGCGCAAAGCGGATCAAGAGTTGTAAAGTCGTGGAGTCGAAGGAACAGCACAGCAGGGCGTTGAACAAGTCGTTATTGGAGCAGGAAACAGGGATGCGACAAAGATGCAGCAGCAGCAGCAGGCGGGCGCATGGCTTGAGTTAAAGAAGCAACGCGTGCAGCACCGCGCACACGGCGTGGCAGGCGAGCGGTGAAGGTGACTGTTGTTGGTTAGTCGCACGCGCATGCAGAGTCAGCTGCAGACCAGCAAAGAGTCAAGATGAGGACAGGGCGATCTTGACATCACCCTGCGCCGCGTGGTGCCCTGTGATCTGTCGATCCTGATATGCCCGTTTATCTCTTGCGCGAAAATCTTATCTAATCCATCGCCGCCAGAAAAGCACTCTACGCGACCACGGTGCGACAACGCGAAAGGCGGCGCGCTCGGACCCATCGGCAGACTGGAGCGAGGGTAAACAACAGAATCTCTGTCTGTCTACCAATCACACCCAAATCCACACATCACATCATGGACGGACTGCAATTACGAGATGAAGCCGTCCGCGACCGCATCAGAGCGGCCGAAGAGTTCCTCGACCCCAGTATGTTGCTGCCCCTTGAGCGCAAGCAGACACAATCACTGATGTTGTGGTGCTAGATGACCCCCGAGCCCGCAGCTACAGAGCAGACATCCTGGTTATGCTGGGTCGCTCATCGCGGCGCCTCCCTGTATCTCTCGATGAGATTCGCAAGCACAGTCAAGAGATGGCCGATGGCATCCTCAACCAGCCCTTTGACTTTTCGCAAGCCTTCGACCGCGCCGTCAAGAACATCGTCAACACTCTGCCTGGCAGACCGCCCTACGAGACAGCCGAAGACGTCGTCTACTATTGCGCCTTCTTCGGCAGCTTCGGACAGTTCGCTACCAACCCTCGCACCCTGAGCTCTCAGCACCTCAACCACATGGTCTCGCTGGAAGGCATCGTCACAAAATGCTCCCTCGTACGGCCCAAGGTGGTCAAGAGTGTGCACTACAACGAGAACAAGTCGTCTTTCCACTTCCGCGAGTACAGAGATCAGACCATGACCATGAACGGCGCCGCCAGCTCTTCTGTCTATCCCACCGAGGACGACGAGGGCAATCCGCTAGTCACCGAGTACGGCTTCTGCACCTACCGCGACCACCAGACCATCTCGATTCAAGAAATGCCCGAACGCGCTCCCGCCGGCCAGCTCCCCCGAAGTGTCGATGTCATCATGGACGACGACATGGTCGACAGAGTCAAGCCTGGTGACCGCATCCAGCTTGTCGGCATCTACAGGTCGCTCGGGAACCGCAACGCTGGTGCTGGCAGCTCGACTTTCCGTACGCTCGTTCTCGCCAACAACATCATCCTCCTTTCCTCAAAGTCCGGCGGTGGCATCGCCCAGGCCACAATTACCGACACCGACATCAGAAACATCAACAGAATCTCAAAACAGCGCAAGGTCTTTGATCTGCTCTCACAATCTCTGGCTCCCAGTATCTACGGTCACGACTACATCAAGAAGGCGATTCTGCTTATGCTTCTTGGAGGTATGGAGAAGAACTTGGACAACGGCACCCATCTGAGAGGAGACATCAACATCCTCATGGTTGGTGATCCGTCTACTGCAAAGTCTCAGCTTCTACGCTTCGTGCTGAACACGGCTCCGCTCGCCATTGCCACGACTGGTCGTGGTTCTTCTGGTGTTGGTTTGACAGCTGCGGTCACATCTGACAAGGAGACTGGTGAGCGTAGACTTGAAGCTGGTGCCATGGTCTTGGCCGATCGTGGTGTTGTGTGTATCGATGAGTTCGACAAGATGTCCGATGTCGATCGTGTCGCCATTCACGAAGTCATGGAGCAGCAGACTGTCACCATCGCCAAAGCTGGAATTCACACCTCGCTCAACGCCCGTTGCTCGGTCGTCGCAGCTGCCAACCCCATCTACGGCCAGTACGACACACACAAGGACCCTCACCGCAACATCGCTCTTCCTGATTCCCTCCTTTCTCGTTTCGATTTGCTGTTCATCGTGACAGACGACATCGAGGACATCAGAGACAGACAAGTCTCGGAGCACGTCCTTCGCATGCACAGATACCGCCAGCCAGGCACAGAAGAGGGAGCACCAGTTCGCGAGCAAGCAACGCAGTCTCTTGGCGTCGGTCTTGAAGAGGAAGCAGATAGCGACAAGACTTCCGAAGTCTACGAGAAGTTCAACGTTATGCTGCACGCTGGTGTCACGGTCACAGTTGGCCGCGGATCTGGTCGCAAGGTCGAAGTACTCAGCATTCCCTTCATCAAAAAGTACATCCAATACGCCAAGTCGAGAGTCAAGCCCATCCTCACCTCTGGCGCCGCAAACCACATCATCGCCACTTATTCGTCTCTTCGCAACGATGAGATCGAAAGCAACCAGCGCAAGACTTCGCCAATGACTGCCCGTACCCTGGAGACTCTCATCCGTCTGAGTACTGCACACGCAAAATCTCGCCTGTCCAACCGTGTCGAACAGAAAGATGCTGAAGTCGCAGAGGGCATTCTTCGTTTCGCTCTCTTCAAGGAAGTGGCAGAAGACGAGCGTAGGAAACGCAGAAAGACTCGTGCGAACACCGAGACGCTTTCCTCTGACGAAGACTCCTCAGACGACGAAGACATGGACGCAACAACCACAAACCGCAGCTCAACACGCCGTGGCACCACACCTGCCAGAAGAGGCGCACGACGAACGCCTGCAAATGGAGACGAGCATACCGCTTCAGGCGCCCTACCGGACGAAGACGAAGACCTGTACTCAGCGACACCAAGGGCCACCCGAATCAGACAAACACAATCATCGCTCCCTCCACCTTCGTCCTCACAATTCTCGCTCGCATCCTCGCGCCCAGCATCACAGCTTCTTGATTCGCAATCACAATCAGCGGCGCCTGAAAGCCAAGAGATCGAGGAGACGCAAGAGGAGGAGCCAGAGATCACGGCACAACGTCTGCAAGTATTCCAACAAGCGCTTGGCCAGCTTATCGACGGGCCGCTGTTTGCCAACGATGCGGCGGATGTGGAGCCGCTCGTCGAGGCTGTGAATGCGAGAATAGCTTCGAGAGAGGAGCAGTTCAGCGCAGGAGAAGCCGAGAAGGCGCTTGTCGAGTTGAACGACGCGAACAAGATCATGTACACCAGTGGTGTTGTATACAAGATCTAGACTCTGGGGTTGGACAAGGATACGGATGGCTCCAGGGGAGTCTTTGGCGTTGAGAGGGTATCTATGGGTGGTGTTTTATCTGGAGCTTCCTCGTCGATTATGTATGCATGACTGTGTTTCCCTTGTTACTGCTGGACCATTCTCTTTATGCGATCAAGCAAAACAGTGCTTTCTCTTCCCAGCTTCCTCTGACCGTTCTTTCCTCCACTTCTTGCCTTTGCCATTGCCTTTCTGAACCTTTCTCTTTCCTCGGTCTTCTCTTCTCTTTCCCGTTGCGAGCTCTCGTAAGCGGCACGACGTTCTTCGGCTTCGCGCTTTTGGCGTTGAGCAGCGCGGTGCTCTTTTGCAAAGGGAATAATCTTCTGACGGCGGCTGTGGTGGATGCCTGTGAGATTTGACTCTGTAGTTTCTGCGGGTGCATCTGCGACAGCTGCGGGCGCGGAAGCAGGCGACGGTGATGGCGATTTGGGTTTCGGTTTCGACCGTCGCGATGCTTTCGCTTTCTTCTCGATTTTCTCTTCCTCGACGTCTTCGTCTGGCGAGTCTCGTGTTTCGTCGTCGGTGGTCGTGTATGTTGATGGGCGCTTTGGTTGGATGTCGTCTCGGGCTTGTTGCTTCTGCTTTGCGTATTCTTTCTTGAGTTTTGCCTTTTCGATCAGGTTGCGCTTGATTTGAATGGCTGTGAGAGATGGTGTCAGCGTGTGATGGGGCAGACCGAGATGTTGGTATGCGTACTCTTGCGGCGATGGGTGCCGTCGGGCAGGTTTTGGGGGCCGACGACGAAGCCCTTTTTGTGTTTCTTTGCGGCGCGGTCGGTGGAGGCATCGTCGCGAGGGCGTTTCGTTATGGCCATCGTGTGGTGTGTGGTGGGTCGTGTGTTGCTGTGGTGGTTGATCAGAAAGTTGATGGTTCCTCCCCCGCAAATGGTGGAATTCTTTGACTTCTTTGTCGAAATGCGGGAAAGAAAAAACGTCTCGGCCTCGGTCGTTTCGATTGCATCAGATGACTCGTTTCAATCGTGACGACCGACCTTTTCTTTCTTTTCCTGTAGCGTCAACCTGTCCGCGACTGCCTGTACTCTATCCCACCTGTGAAATCCTGCAACTCGACCCCTTCCGACTCTCGACGACATCCGTTCTCTCTCAGTCAACCTCAGTCTCTCGGCCGTGACACTCTGACGTCGCCTATCTCTTTATCAGATCGCGGGCCCATCAGGGTCTTGGATCGAGCGACAATCCACCCTCACCGCCCGGACACAAGGGAACACACGACACGTCCACTTCTGGTTACAATTTTCCAACACAAGCAGCTTGGAGCTGTCCAGATGTGCTCCGAGCTGCAGAATGCCCCATTCCAAATACGACTCCCCCGATAACCACCCCGCCGCCATCTTCAATCCCTTCGTCTCGTCCGCTCCCCGACATGGCTTCGATCGCCAAAACTCGCCGACTCCTACTACCGACAGGCAGAACATTATTAGACGCCTGAAGACAAGAGTGACCGCCGATCCAGACCAACAACGGCAACCGTCACCCACTCGCACACCCTTGAACCACCAAGAAAATGCACTCGGCCTCGACATCCCCCGTCCACGCTCTGCCCTGCACCGTGGCAATTTCAGAGAAGACGACGACCAACAGCACACCATCGCCACGTCTCCAGTAGTCCCCTGGCATGCTCACTCGCACTTCCTGCAACGCCCCAGAGCTGCATCTCAAGCTTCGTTATCAGCCAGTTTCTCTTATCAGCCGCCGACTAGCCCCCTTGTCCATCAAGCCAATGCCGCCGACATGCCCGACCACAATCATGAACACTTCACCCCGACAAGACACTCGCACTCGTTGTTGCACCGCCAGTCTTCGTTACGCGCCTTCCCGTATCAGGCACACCAACCTCGTCGCTCCGTCGGCTCAATCTCCTGTCTCCCGCAATCTCCATACCCATCCGCCCGCCGTCCCTCAATAACCGATGCTTCGCCTTTGCAACACGCTCCCATGGTTGGCTCATACGAAGAGAGCATTCTCCGTGGTCGCATGTCTACAACCCCTTCGAAACCTCTGGATTTTGTCGCTCAGATCGGTGTCCTCGGAAAAGGTGACTGCAAGCCGAGTCTGAAATGTCCGCCACATGTCTCGATACCCTTTCCTGCCGTCTTCTACAGCTACCCATCTGGTATCCACAACGACCCTGAGCCCAGTCCTTACGTTGGCATGCTCGATTTGGAGAACACACTGAACAAGGCCGACGAGCCCGAAGCTGCTGCATCACGGCGACGACGAAAACACCAGTACGAGCAAGAACACAGCAAAAACACTCTCCATTCAGCCGATATGAATGATCAGTATCACGACAAGGCATCTCGACGTCAGCACAAGCTGCACAAACGAACGACCACAGCGGCCCCAGCTGGATCGTATCGCATTCCAGAGATTGGTCAACTCCAAATAGTCATCAAGAACCCGAACAAAACTGCCGTCAAGCTCTTCCTCGTTCCTTACGATCTAGCTGACATGCCTCCTGGTACCAAGACCTTTATTCGCCAACGTTCCTATTCTGCCGGGCCCATCATCGACCAACCCATCTCAAACCTCACCCGCTTCCCCAATGCTGGTCTTATGGAGAAGCCAATCTTGAGGTATCTGATCCACCTCAACATATGTTCGACCCAGAAAGGGAGGTACTATCTCTACGGTGGCATCAGAGTGGTCTTTGCCAATCGCGTACCCGATGGAAAAGAAAAACTGCGCACCGATGTGCAAATGCCCGAACCGCGATTTTCAATCTGGAAACCAGCCTCTGCCACTCCAGAAACTCTCGAAATCGCTGCAAAGGCAAACGAAGATGCTAAGAGACGACGCAGCGCCGTGTTTCCCTCCCACACTTCATCATTCGGCATGCTCCCGCAGCCCACTTCAGGCTCTGTTGACAGTACTGCTTCCTTCCAACACCTGTCTTTCAGGCCTCAGCATGACCATCTCCCGACTGTGGATAGCCGGCCAGAGAGCCGTGGCGACGTGGATTTGGATGCTCAGCCCGCTAGTGCGTTCCACGATATCGCATGGCAGAGAGAAGACAGAGGAGAAGGAGCCTTTGTCTTTGGTCGACGGGATGGCAGTGTGGATCTCAGTACCAAGCAGGAGAGTTTGCTGTCTAGGAAGTTGAGGGATCTGGAGGTCAGAGGGCGTAAGTAATTGGTTGATATTTGCATATCTTGCTCTGGAAGCAAAGAGGACGGGGTCAAGCATGGGAATTGGAGTTCGGTTCATCTTGGGGAAAACATATTAGGTGAGCGGCGTCTGAGATATTGAGGAAACACCTTCGGTGGTCTTCTTGTCATAAACATCTTTCACAGGACCTTCTTGGCGTCCAGTGTCTTACTTCTTCGAGGAGGTGTAATTTCATTCGGCTTAAATGCCGTCCGGTAGTATGGCGAGAGCGGGTTCTAGCTTGCTTCTAGTAAAGTCTTACTAATTGGAATTGTTTTTATGTTTACTTTCGTTATAAGTAAGTTTATCTTAAGTAACTTAATCTTTAAAAACTTCTTTACTAACTAAGAGTAGTAGTTAGTAGTAGTCTAAAGTATAATATATTTAGATTTTGTTATTAGCGTAAGCTAGGCTTATTTACTAAATATATTACTTAAAGTAGCCTTAGTTAATTCTAAGGGTTTCTAAAGGCTCTTTTCTAAGTAGCCTTTTATTATAGCTAACTATTCTCTTAGAAAGAATAACTAGTTATAGAGTTAGACTCGTAAAGAGAAGTATTAAGTAAGTAGTAAAGTAAGTAGTGTAATATTAACACGGTCGTGGCGAGTTTAACAGTCAATTTGATACACAAGCTATCGTACGGTAGAAGTAAGAGGAGCGCGAGCTCCGAGTCGCGGATAAGCTGCGTGGGAGCTTTGGCCACGCTGGAGATAAGGTAGGCTTATCTCCGCCAGTCCTAAAGGTCCACGGTTCGACTCGGAGCGTAGGCAGAACCGTAACAAATATATAGTAGTATATACTAAAGGGACTATTAGAGTAACTAATTAAGTTAAACGTAGGACCTCTTACTAAGTTCCTACCTACCTATATACTTACTAGCTAATAAGTGTATATATATATTACTCTATATACTCTCTTAATTTATATAATCTAAAGGGAGTAAAAAGATTAAGGAATTGTATAGAGTAGGGTATATAAGGTAGCTACCTTCTATAGTGTGCTTTATAGAGTTTCTAGTTCTTAGCGGAATCCTTAGAGTAGGATTCCCTATCTAGTAATAATTATTATAAAACCTATTACGCTTAACTTAGCTTATAATATAATAATACTTATATAATTATTACGATCTAAGGTGACCCTGCCCTAGCTTAGCGAAGGATCCCTAAGCCTAGGTAGCAGTCGGGTTAGGGTTATACCTCTAACCTCTACCGGCTTAGGATAATTAGCGTAAGCTAGCTTAGCGGCTTACGACTAAGCTATCTAAGCCTATATGGCTTAGGACTCCTAGGCCTAAGCACGTATAGCTTATACACTCCTTTATAAGCTAGCTTAAGTATATAGGAAGGTAGAATAACTATAGGTAGTTCTACGTTTAACTTAAATAGTTATTCTAATAGTCCCTTTAGTATATACTACTATATATTACACTACTTACTTTACTTACTTACTTAATACTTCTCTTTACTAGTCTAACCCTATAACTAGTTATTCTTTTAAGAGAATAGTTAGCTATAACAATAATATTATAACTAATAGCTAGACCTTAAATTATAGTAACCTAGAACTACTTATAGTAACTAGTTAATAGGTAATACCTAATAGTAGGTTAAGTAAAGTATTATTTAATCTATATAACCTTCTAAATAACTATACTAGTAAGCTTACTACCTTATATCTAGTTAAGACTATTAAGTTACTTAGTATTAAGGACCTAAGCTATATTACCTTAAATAATACGTTATATAATAATACTATAATAGCTAAGCTCTTAAAGCTTTTTATAAGTATTAATATTAACTAGAATCTAGTCTAATATAGGACTTACTACTTTAGTTATTAAAATAACCTAATCCTATAAGCCTTCTAGTACTATATACTAAAAGAAGTAATTAAGTATACTATAGTATATAATCTAGATATTATCTAAACCTTACTTAGATAGCTATTAATATTCTCTTACATAATTTAATATCTACTAAGTTAGAGAGGGTCTTTAGTAGTTATTAGCGTGCTATACTATAGGATAGGGCTTAGATTAGAGCTAAATAGATTAAGATAGTAAAGTGTCTTAAGAGTTAGAAGAAGTATTAGAAGTTTAATAAATTACTAGTCTAAGATACTAGAATATGTAGATATAGAAGAGCTCTATAGCGGCTATAAGGTAGCTATTTAGGCCTTAGAACTAAGATAAAATTTATATAAAACTAATATCTAGCTATATTAATTTTAAAAGTATTAAAATAAACTTAAGATTAAAGCTAATCTTAAGAGATTTTAATTCTAAAGTACGCTATAAACGACCGGTTAGCTAAAATTTAATAATGCTATATATAATGAATTATATTCTAACGCGTAGTAGGTTAGTATTATTAAGACTTATATCTCCTATATATAAAATAGTTAACCTTTTAATAAAGTAAGTAGGCGCTATCTTAAGCTTACTAAGACTATGCTTTCTTAGGTTAGAATCTATAAGAGTAATAATTATATATCTACCTAGTTATAGTATATACTTTAAGTATGTCTTAGATCTTATCTTATACTTAGGCCTAATCTACTAACCTAAGAAATATATAATTAGATATAGCTTTACTTTATATAATCCTATAGCTAAAGTAGGAAGTATATAAACATTCTTAGCCTAAATTCGGCTATTCTCTAACTCTCTCTACTTTTACTCTTATAATATGTCTATTAATTCCTTCCTAATAATAAAATTATATAACTATCTTAAAATCATTAGAGTTTATATATTAATGCCTTCTAATAATTATATACTACTAGAGTTATAGTGCGAGATCTATCTAGCTTAGGGTCTACCCCTATCTAAGAACCTTAAGTCTACTATACTATTAAGCCTAAGAGAATTAAATCTTAGCCTTAGAAGCATTTTTTCTATTTCTAGAACTATATTAATAATTGCTAATCGCTAGTATAGGGTCTTACCTACCGATCTTATATACCTAGGACAATTAGTCGTTAATATATACCACTCTCATCCTATGGCGTATATAGTAGGTGTTCTTACTAATTAATAGTAAGAATAGCTATAGGTAAGCTACACTATTCCCTATAGCTAAGCTATAACTTATCTCACTTTTCTAACCTGCATGTATGTTACGACTTCTCCTTTACCTCGAGCTTAGAACCGTTATCGCCATAGGCTAGATGAAACGCTCCCTACCACGAAGCTAGGTTAGACGATTGCCTATTAAACGCCTAATACACTCTCCATCTAGGGACGCGGTCCTAAAAACGAGACTATACTAGATCTTCCTGGATCTTCTCACATCTTGTAGGCTAATGGGAAAGCTCGCAGTGTCGCTGCCCTCTAGACACGATCGGCTGCCATGGCGAGCCGTCTTCGTAACCGTCGCTAAGTTGTTTTCTACTTTCAGGACTGCTAATCGTAATCTTTTCCCCCTCCACCCTTTTTTCGGCCACTGTCCCTCCCCTCGACAACATTTTATCTTAGATCGGGTTCGCAAATCTCCTTCAGTTCGCACTTACCCCTACCTATGCCGTTGGTATGCGCATGCTGGTGTGCACAGCGTGTCTTATGATATCTGCTAATCAACTTTGGTGAGTTCTTCAGTAGTATTCCTTCATATGGAGCAGAAATGATTGTCTACGCTTCGGTGGTAACATTAGTTGTGTAACCGAGAATCGAGCTTAGGGTTTTAGGGTTTTAGGGTTTTTTTTGGGGGTTTTAGGGTTTTAGGGTTAGGGTTAGGGGTTAGGGTTTAGGGTTAGGGTTAGGGTTAGGGTTAGGGTTAGGGTTAGGGTTAGGGTTAGGGTTAGGGTTAGGGTTAGGGTTAGGGTTAGGGTTAGGGTTAGG